>NC_056682.1:179430183-179742683 GCF_018350215.1 Panthera leo
GACAAAGATATTTTCAAGGGCATTCTAATAATTTTACATTTTAGATAATAGAAATTGAATTGTTCAAAGATCACCTTTGTCATTGTTCAACCATTTCTTCATAATGACATTATAAAGTTATTTATTTGTTTGTTTATTGGCAGGGGGCAAGCGAAATAAGGATTGTCTATACACTTCTCAAAGGTTTTGATTTGCTACAATATCAATATAACAATGAATCATTTGATGATCTGAGTAGAAATAGCTTTTGTTTGTTTGTATGCTTTACCTGAGACCCTCGTAGCTACCAACCATTTTTGTGAGATAATAATAATTCTATTCTCAGAAATATGAAGACAATTAAAAAAAAGACTAAATTGACCTTTTGAGAAGACAGGATGGAGATCTGAATATTAATGTAATCAGTAGCTGTCATTTAGAAGACAAGGAGAAATCCACTGCAGGCCAAACAAAACTGAAACTTAGATGTCTACAACTCAATAGAAATTATTAATAATAGAAGGGAGAATTCAACTTTAAAGAACTCAATATGGGAATTAAATCTTCTTTGTTTTTAGAAAGATTAAAAATACCCATCTCATATCTCTTAATTATTCCAGGTGGAAATTATGAAATTTTCCAAGATGATTCTCACATAGGACTAAGCTCTTGTTTAAGCAGGTCACAATAATTAGCACATCCTTGGATGATGACATTTTGCATTGAAAACCATTGTAGTTTGTTGCAGGATAGGAAGATGGTAGTACATCGATTTGTTGTAGTTTTAAAACTACACAGGCTAGAAGAAATAAAGTGAGATGAAACGTAGTGGGCTGTTCAAGATTCGATAGCTCAAACTTTCCTTCTGCAAATGAGAACACTGCAGACAAAAGGGTTAATGCTTTGCTCAGGGTCACACATCCTGCAGCAGCGCTGGGATTCGATCTCAGGTGTACTAATTCCAAGAATTGGGAATTATGTTTACTTCAATGTGAGAACTGAGTAAGCCAAAGGATATTCAACTGAGATGGATGAAGGTCTAGTCTCTGATAGGCACTGTGTATCATACTTTATAGACATTTGCAAGAAATGGAAGATTCAAGACCAAATCTAGAATTCCTAATCCAGCACTCCTTTTGTATGTATTCACAGTGGCAATGGCAGACAAACACTCCACTTGCAAAGATTCCTGGATGTTTGAAAGAGAGAATCCAGGAACCCAAGAATGACATTTTGAAGATTTTGTTTCAGTGTAGTCTCTAGTGATAACGCATGACTTTGTGTTAAAACTAACCTTTGCATATTGATCCCTCAAAGAATGGTCATGCAATTATTTTTTGTATTTTCTATACTTTTATTAACTGATGTATTTGAACTTTTTAAAAAACAATTAACGTCTATTTATTTGAGAGAGAGAGAAAGTAGGGGAGGGGCAGAGAAAGAGGCAGACACAGAATCCAAAGCAGGCTCCAAGCCTACAGCACAGAGCCCAATGCGGAGCTCCACAAACTGTGAGATCATGACTTGAGTCAAAGTCGGATGTTTAACTGAGCCACTCAGGCACCCCAATGTATTTCAACTTCAAGTGTGTTTTACCGATTCCCTTAACCCTCAGCTCTGTAAACAACGAACATAATTGTTTTCTCGAGTGCGTCAATCTTAGCACAATAGATACTACTGTGAGATCACTACTTCCTACTGCAAGAACCCCCAGTCTAGGCAGTCTCATGAATTTACCATAGAGCCAGTGGAATGCTCTGTAAACCTACACAAAGACTTTCTTCGACTCAGTGGCGTGGGGCACTCCGACAGCACTGAATATCAACAGACAAACGGAAATATACTGTTACAATGCTATTATTAGCATTTATAACAGCTCCAGTGCTCTTGATAAATGAAGCCACATTAATTAGTTTCAAGATCTTATTCTCACTTTGGCATATCCAGTAGCACTTCTGAACATGCAATTAAAATATTTCAAAATGTCACTTATGTTTCCATTCTACAAGAAATGCATACTGATGATGGCCCCTCGATTTGGACTAGGTCACATAGATACATACATTTAGAAACAAAAATCTGTCAACATTCTAAGGGTTAAGAAATCTCACCTGCGTTGCTTGTGATACAAACTGATGAGACATAAAACCATCAGTGATCGTGCAAATGTACAACAGCAGTCGTTTTCTGAGTCAGAAATGTTTGCTGTTACATAATCTGGTTACAGGTTTAATCCTGGTAAGTTTGCTTTCCTGTTTATTTTGGAAAATGTAAATTCAGTGAGGAGTTTTGATGGCAATCAGTGAAAACAGAACTTTTTTGACATTCCATAAGTTAAGTTAGCTCTTTATGAAACAAATAGCATAGTTGATTTCGAGGTTAGATGGTAGTCCATGCAGTGACTTTAAGACAAATTATCACTGTCCCTTAAATATTTGGAGATTATTTTTCATCTTGGTCCAATGAATATGTAACATACTTTGGTTCATACTAAACATAGCTTAATTCTTTTAATGTTTATTTATTTTGGGGGGGGGAGGGGCAGAGAGAGGGAGATACAGAATCTGAAGCAGGCTCCAGGCTCTGAGCTGTCAGCACAGAGCCCGATGTGGGGCTTGAACCTATGAACCTTGAGATTATGACCTGAGCCAAAGTTGGATGCTTAACGGACTAAGCCACCCAGATGTCCCATACTAAGCATAGTTGAAAATAAAATAGTGACTTTTTTTTTCCTTTTCCATTGAAAAGAAAGCTAAATTACAGATTAGAGGGGATGAATCTAGAGGTTAGTAAATACATGCATACATATAGATATGTGTTCATATAAAATAAATGGTATAATCTTTTTTTTCCAAGTTGTCTGGCCAGTGTAGGTCCACCTTGACTTCTTGTGTAGAAGTAGTCAGGGACCAAAGTAAAGCTACAAAAGAAGCCCCTGCAGCTACCCTCGTGATCCTAGCAAGAGCCTACAGATGTCTGGATAGCTGTAAAGGCAGGAATGTTCCAGGTGCTATGAGAACTAGACCCAAGGGTTCGTCCTATCCTGGAGATGCGAAAGACAGCAGAAGAGGTGGCGGAAGGAGAAGAACAGATGGAAACATTACTGTCAAATGTGCGTGAGGTCAGTAAAGTAGCTGGAAAAAAAGAAAAAAACAAACAGAAATTCTGACATCCTCGATGGCGTCTTAACGCATAACGTAGAACAGGTCATAAAAATTACGCAAAGGGTTTGGAGTGATTTTGCTAATTAATTTGATGAGGGATTTCAGAAGTGGAAGTCTGGGTGGCAATGATAGCTTTGGTCAGAAAATCAAATCAGTCCTCGGTGTCAGGCTTTAATGGCACCAGGGTTCTGTCTCCTCTCGGCGAGAACGTACTGTGGGCTTTCCTGAGAGAAGACTCCAGAATGTAAGGAAACTCCTTACATAGACTAAATATAATTTCTAGCAGAATATGCATTTACCTATTATTTTGTTTGCTTATAATCAGACTCCAGATCTGCCAGGAAAAGGGAGGTGAAGGCTTGATGTGAGCAGAAACTGAGAGGGAAGTTGTAGGTGGGAGAATGTGCTGGAAAGGCTTGTGAAGTTCTTCTAAGGAGACATGTTCAGGAAAGCGAGAACAAACTAGAGCATGACTCAACCTTCCTCCCCCTTCTTCCTCTGCACACTGCCCTTTGCTCTGCTGCCCCTGCAGCCCTCCGTCCATGCACCACCAATAGAAACAGAACTGAGCCTGGCCCACAAAGGTGAATGGTACTCAAAAGTGTAAGAGAGATGAATTCTGACTGCCTCTATGCTGGGAGAAAAAAAAAAGAAGAAGAAGAAGAAGAGAGCTAACATTTGAAAGAAAGAAAACCTCGGTGACATAGAGCGCAAAGCATTTTCCGTATCAGATCGGCATTGGCATCAGAAGTCTTCATATACAGGATCAAGGTTAAGAAGGGTGAAGACCGAATCTTTTATTATTCTTGGATGCTGTATTATAATACATAAACTGATATATTCTATTAATTTAAAAGAGGATCTTCAAGGAGCTTGTACTTTATTCAGCGATAGAAGAGGGGCTTTTTATTGTCTAAAATTGATTTGATTTCTAATAAAATATTTGCTTCAACCTTGGGCAGCAAGGCAGCAGATAGTTCAATGTGAGACAGTAATATTATGAAAAATTGTGATATTTTTTTCATGCAGCTCAAAGCCTCCTGTGTTATCCATCAAATTCATTTCCCTTGTAACTAAATCTGTCATAAATCTAGGCATCCAAAAATGAAATATGTTTCCTAACAATAATCTACTGTCAATAAACTTAATAAAGCCTTTAAATGATACAACACTTTCTGGTGGTTTTAAAATGCTTCACAAATAAATTATTGATCCTGGTACTTAATGGTGATATTAATAGTAATTATATTAACAGCAAATACGAAAATTAGGTATGGGCGAGGGTTAATTTGTTCCAGCCATTGGAGCTCTATTTTTCTTTTAATCTTTCATGATTATAAGCAAACAAAATAATGGGTAAATGCATATTCTGCTAGAAATTATATTTAGTCTATGTGAAATAAACCAAAATTGATTCCATTTTTAAAAATTTAAGAATTGCTGAAAAATTTGAGGTTGCTTTTAGGAATTAAAAGAATAAACAGTTTTCAGGGGCGCCTGTGTGGCTCAGTCGGTTGAGCGTCCGACTTCAGCTCAGGCCATGATCTCACAGCTCGTGGGTTCAAGCCCCGTGCCTGCCTCGGTGCTGACAGCTCCGAGCCTGGAGCCTGCTTCGGATTCTGTGTCTCCCTCCCTCTCTGACCCTAACCCACTTGCATTCTGTCTCTGTCTCTCTCAAAAATAAATAAACATTTTTAAATTTTTTTAAAAAGAATAAACAGTTTTAATTACAATTGCTAGAATTCCCTTATTCAACAATGAATCGATCACTTGTATCTGGGTGAGTAGGATACCCTACATTCACTTTTTCTTTATAAGGCTTGTGTTTTCTTCTTTTCAGAAAAGAGAAAACATAATATGAATATTGAAATTAGAAATAGTTCTTACTGTTCATGTTTGGCTTCATCTTATATCTTACATTATCTATTGCTTAGATACATTGCGTTAAGCATGTAAAGAGAACCCATGTTTGTCCCTAGTAGCTGAATACACTCTCTCCAAAAAAACAAAAAACAAACAAACAAAAAACCCTACACTACTTATAACATCTCAGTTTTAATATTGATCTTGTAAGTTTCAGATTAGTGCGTTTGAATTATTGGTCTGATATTTAGGAAAATGTGTATTTTGTTACCAGAAAGCTCTCATGTAAATAGTCATGTTGAATACTTTTATGCCTAATGTTATTTTACTTGAGACTCATAAGGTGTTAAGTGAATATTAACACCCTACGTTATCTTAAAGAAAGCAGCATATTTAGCCTTTATATGAGGAAACAAAGAAATCAGAAGGTCACTTATTCCTGAAAACTATTAACACTGCTGGTCTAATAGTCCAAACAAAGGAGGTAAAGTTGTTGAAACTGTTCCTATCACTGTGGCAACAATTCTCCGTTATAGCAATGTCTCAACCTATTCTCAGGGTGGGGGCTATGACGCTATACCTGTGTATAGGAAAATAAACATCATCAGACTGAGGGTTGTGAATAAAAACTCACTGTAAGGTAACAGATGAAACGGTCTGTGTGGAATGACCATTCACTATTGAAAACTCTGGTCCAATAAGCACTAAAGAACGTAATTCATTTTATGCATGCTTGTGATCAGATACTGGAAGAGAAACAAAGGTAACAAAATAGTGCCTGGCTTCAAGGGCCCTTGCATCTAATTGGACATCAAAACATATGGAAGTGAGAAGTAACAATATTAGGCAAGGAGAATAAAATAAAGACTGGAATTACAGATCAGATGGTATTGCCTGCCTTACGTGCATGCCAGAAGAGTATTGTTTCAGAGTGAGAGAAGATTCTGGTGTGGTTTGGAAGGGAACATACTTTCTGTTTTCGTATCACTGTATATTACAAATGTCAAACCACGTTTGACCTATGAGTGAGAGTCAATCGGTACTGAAGCTTGTAACATTGATCATCTCATTGTTTATTATCAACTCTAACATTTTCTTATTTAGCAAAAGGATTAAACAAATTATCAGTCAAAGGTTAAGCTTTAATTTCGGGTCGTGCCAAAATACTTTTTAAGGGAGCATTCCTTCAAAGTATTTGATGATGCACTAATCTTTCCTCACCCATAAAAATTGTTATTAGCTAGAAGTGTCCCAAATATGATTTGTTTTGTGGTTTTGTTTAATAATGACATTATTTGGATTAATGTCCAGAGATAATAATTTCTCTTGCCATATTTAAGATACCTGTCTATTCCTTTATTTAATTTCAGTGAAAACTGAGTATTATTTACCAAAGAGTGAAAAAAATCTTTAATTTTTGACAAACATTCATAGGTAGTATATTAATTATGAATGTATTTTATGATAGATATTACTAAAGCAACAAAGCATATGGACTCTTATTAAGTGCCAGATATTACTGCATAATGTAATTCGTACTTTTAACCCTCATAAAAACTTTGAACATACTATTATTCCAATTTTTATTGCAAATAATGAAATCAAAGCTCACAAAGTTTAACTTGCCTGAGATCACATAGCTAAGTAAAGATTTGAACATAGGTGAATTTGAACCAAATCATAATTTCCCACTAAATCACAGCACTTTTCAATACAAAAATATTTTCATCAATGAAAGTGTTTATATCCTGCTGACGGCAGCGTTGTGTGGATTGTCAAACTAATGCTAAGATTCTACTGTTGGAGGTTTGAAATAATTCTTACCTGGAATGTAGCACAGAAACAGTATTTGGAAAATAATCAGTGGTCTATAATCATTTCATTTTATAGATGAGAAAATTAAGGCTCAAAAAGGAAAAGTCTATTGCCCAAGTTCACAGGCATTCTGAAGATTGAGCCAGAATTGAAAAAACAGTTCTCCTGAGTAGTAACAGCTGCCGATAAATTTAAACGATGTTTTCTTGGGGCGTCTGGGTGGCTCAGTCAGTTAAGCGTTGGACTTTGGCTCAGGTCATGATTTCACAGTTCGTGGGTTCGAGCCCCTCATTGGACTCTGGCTGACAGTTCAGAGCCTGGAGCCTGCTTCAGATTCTCTCTCTTTCTCTCTCAAAAATAAATAAACATTAGATTTTTTTTTTTTAAGATTTTTTTCTTATGTATTCGTAAGATAAGAAAGTCCGGACCTGTGAACTCAGGTTTTTAAACAAATGTCCCTAATGTAAATTGGGCCCTACATATAATGACCTTTTGGATGATGCTCATAAAATATGGCCAAGCAACAAAGAAAATTCAGAGTTCGCAAGAAAAATAAAGAGCTAGAACATTTCCGATTTCTATGAAGACGTGGCACCATGCTGACCACCATATTATTTAACTACCAAATAATATTCATTTCAAAATGGCCTACAGGGGTCTTTAAGAGGCAAAAGACAATTGTTCAAAGTTCTTCACTCATTAAAAGCACCTGATTAGGTGACTTGCCAGAGTTACCCAGGGAGCAGGGAAGGAAGAAAGGCCCAGAATTTAGGCTGCATGATAAAGAGCCACAGGCCTCCATGGAACCTCCCGGCCTCTCACTGTCATGAGGAAAAGACAGAATGAGTAACTGGAATCCTGAAGTGGAATTTAGATAGATAATTTCTGAGAACAACACAGTGCCAGAAGATTTACCCTTGCTGATATCGCTTAATACACCACCATATTCCAAAGCTGGCTGAGATAGAAGTCATATTCTCCACAGGCATGCACCCCACCCAGATATGGGAGGCAAGGGGAGAGGGGGAAAAAAAAAAAACAAATCTTATCTTGTCTCCAGAAGTCTTCCATTGATAGATAAGGCAGGTCCTACCCTGACTTCAAAACGCCTAACTGAGGACTCCGCAGACAGAAGTGGGCCCAATTCTCTGGGGAATGAGGTAAGGGGACAGAAGAAAATGGGGAGAGGGGCTGAGAAGATTTAGGACATATGCAAAGGTGACAAAACTAAAATAATCTAGTGTTGGAAGAATCTGGATGTTAGTTCTAACTTTTACAAATATGAAAACAGACCTAAATATCGCTAGGACATTTTGTCGTATCTGTGTATACAGGAGGCTTTTAAAGAAAAATATAAGTGCCTGCTTATGTACCAATATTGCGTATTTACTACAGATAGAAGTATTTAAAATAAAAATTTATCTAGACAAGTAAAATAATCAACCACACATTTTCATTGGCAATGGCTATTTACAAATAAGCACAGCGTGGATTTAAATAATCTGCTATTACTTATGAAACTAAATTTACTAAATTAGTTTGGTTTAGTTTAGTAATTATACAGTTTCCAGATGAGCTACTGATGATTTTTAATGAAATAAAACAATTCTCACTTCCTGCCCTTGAAAATCAAGACGTATAATTGTTTTCTCTTATTAAACAGTGACTTTTGTTCTAATTCTTGGCAAGAACGAGATTAGAAATAGGCAATAAGATCTTGTCAATGGCAACCAAACATTTTCCCAGAGAGTTGCATTTTCTGGCTTTTCTTTAAGCATTTTATATCGAAAGTAGAAATAAATCCTCCTGAAGGTGCTAAAAATCAGTTTGAGATTTAAGAGATTAATTTTTGGAAACTTTAGCGATGAAACCCACTGATATTGTGATTTGTAGTTGTTAACCAGAGAAATCCTAACAGTGAAGAGATGAGCATTTACGAATGACCACACTATGAGGACTGTATATTCTTTCAGTGTAAGACAAATGTTCACCTGCAAAGGTAGGGATTTATCAGGGCCAAAAGGCATTGAAAGACATAATGGAAAAGCTGCAGGGGGTCTGTGGCCAGAGACCAAAGGAAGGCCTGGGAAACACTGAAATTTCTATCTGGTTTAAAAACACTCAGTGAGGTGTAGGGTGGGGCAGCTTTAACATTCACAGACCATGAGTGTCGATAAATTTTAAAATCACTGCAGTTTCTGAAAAGTCAAAAGGTGTTTTCACTATTGTAATATGAAAAAGCAAATCAACATGGATGGAACTGGAGAGTGTTATGCTAAGTGAAATAAGTCATACAGAGAAAGACAGATACCATATGTTTTCACTCTTATGTGGATCCTGAGAAACTTAACAGAAGAACATGGTGGAGGGGGAGGGAGAAAATAAAAAAAATTAGAGAGGGAGGGAGCCAAACCATAAGAGACTCTTAAAAACTAAGAATAAACTGAGGATTGATGGGGGGTGGGAGGGCAGGGAGGGTGGGTGAAGGGCATTGAGGAGGGCACCTGTTGGGATGAGCACTCAGTGTTGTATGGAAACCAATTTGACAATAAATTTCATATTAAAAAAAAAAAAAGCAAATCAAGGCTAAGCTGCTATCAGAATATCAAAAGTGTTCAGTAGTTAAAAATGAATGAATGGATGAATGAATGAATGAAACAAATTGGGAAAACTAACATCCTGTTTTGTAAAATGCACGTACCTTAAAAACATAAGAAAACTGGGCACAGGTAATATCTCTGAAGAACGTCTGCTGATGATCATTTGAACATTTAGTGTTAGTCTTCCTGGGATACAGAAGACCATGGAGAATATCCGGTGGTTTTCGTATGACTAGAAGTAGTTTAGGATGACAATGATCTTCTCTTTGTAAAGGAGGGGCATATATTTGTGGAGAAAAATGATTCTGATGATTCTGAATAGGTAGTATTACTCAATTTTTAGGACATTCCAAAGTGATATGTTCTCTCTGGGAATCTTTTTCATGGCTGTTTGGTAGGCCAACCTATGAGTGGTTTGAGGCAGTCAGCATTGAATATAATTTAAGACTTCCCCAGTTCTCCCTTCCCATACAGGGGAGGGGAGACAGCAAGAGGGAGAGAGAGAGAGACAGAGACAGAGACGGAGACAGAGAGAATGAAAGGCAAAGAGCAGAAAGAATTTGAAAAGTACTGCTGGTCTCTATTTCTCCGAGGATTGTCTGAACTCGAATTAGAATTAGAACTAGAACTAGTTAGAACGAGAACAAGAACTAGAATTAGAAGTGGCGCCTGAAGACAGAACTGAATGGTTCCATCTCGTCCCAAAACTTGAATGGATGAAACTTGAGCTGCCTCGTGGGGATGAACAAAGAGAGTTGTTGAGACAGAAACTACTCTTGGTGAAGAAAATGCTGTAAAGATTACTGAAATGACAGCAAAATATTTAGAATATTACATAAACTTAGTTGATAAAGCAGGGATAGGTTTGGAGAGGACTGATTTCTCTGAGGATTGTCTGCCCCTCGAAATCTCTCTGCTGACAGAGGGCTAACGGCACCAAAGTCAGCCAGTCACAGGCTACCCAAGTGCAGTGTGGCTGCCTTCTTGAGCTGATGGTTCTTTCCAGAGACATATAATCTATGTACTGAACTTAAGTTATTTATTTATTTATTTTAAAGAGATAGACAGTGAGCACAAACAGGGGAGTGAGGGGCAGAGGAAGAGGGAGAGAGAAAATCCCAGGCAGGCTCCACTCTCAGCGCAGAGCCTGATGCACGGCTCCATCCCACGACCCTGGGATCATGACCTGAACTGAAATCAAGAGTAGGACGGTCAACCTCGACCGACTGAGCCACCCAGGCGCCCCTGAACTTAAGCTATTAAGAGTGAGCAAGACGGTGAGAGAAATATAAGCTAACTAAATAAGGAGGCTCTTTCTTTTGTAGTTGTTACTAATTCCTCTCAGCTTACTGCCTGCCTCCCTCAACAGCTCTGCCTCCAAAGCAGCCACCATAAGATAGCTTCAAAAAAGGAGTGATACTCTAGCATTTTTGAAATATTTGCTTACCTTAAATATGGCCCGACTTTAGAGACTTCTGAGTGGGGCTATCCTTTCCAAAGGAGATTGTAAAATACTAACTCACATTCTTAATTTGTCTTGGCACTCCTGGATATTTTGGTTAATTATCAGAAATTAGCTTGAGGGAAAGATTAATCTTTGTACCTAGCCAACACACAACTGGTAGTTTCTAGTTAGTGAAGCCCCATGACAGCTTCCACCACGTCTTATCTTTATCAAGAAAAATGGGACGCTTATGTGGTGAAAGCACCTGTAAGCCAATTTAGTTCATTAAATATCTAACTTTGGTTATGAAGTGAAGAAGTCTTGAATTTAGAAAAAAAAAATCTTTCATATTTAGTGAGAAAGGATTAAGTTTTTATGGAAAATTTCTGTGTTGTTTTCCTCCCCAGATGACCAGAAGTATTATTTCTAGTAATCAAAGAGAGAAATTCATATTTAAATAACAAAGAAAAGGGCACCTGGGTGACTCAGCCTGTTAAGCATTGGACTTGGGCTCAGGTCATGAGCTCACGGTTCATGGGTTCCAGCCCTCATCGGGCTCTGTGCTGCCAGCTCAGAGCCTGGAGCCTGCTTCAGATTCTGTGTCTCTCTCTCTGCCCCTCTCACGTTCATTCTCTGTCTTTCTCTCAAAGATACATAATAAATATTTAAAAAATAAGAAAGAAAGAAAGAAAGAAAGAAAGAAAGAAAGAAAGAAAGAAAGACGGAAAGAAAGAAAGAAAGAAAGAAAGAAAGAAAGAGAGAAAGAAAGAAAGAAAAAGGAAAAGTGCAATCATCAGATTTCACCTACTGACACCAGAATTTAGGACTTGGCAAGAGAAACAGGAAGGTATCTAGGAGCACTTTTCCTTCAATGCAATTCTGGAGCACAGCTGGGCTAAGTGACAGGGGTACTGCACCTGTCCAAGTCTGCACCTTCCACCCCCACGAACACCCTGTGCCATTGCTGTTGTGCTAGAGATTGAACGAGCCTTGCTTTTTCTAGAAGTCAGAAGGTGAATTCACATAAATGCAAGAGGCAACATTTTCCAGCAAATTTCGGGTTGTATTTTTTTTTTTTTCTTAGAAGGAAAGCAACTCAATCCATTTGGGTAATTTTTCCAAGGCAAAATTGAGAGGTATTATAATAGAAACTACTAAAATTTCTACCCTCAAGTACACTCTGGATAAAAAAGGGATCTGAACTAAGTTTAAAAAAAAAAGGGAAGAGGAGGAAGAATTAGAATCTGTCCTCTAGTACCACAGTGGTGCTGGTACATCTTCTCCAGGGCCGTTTTGCTCCATACTTTCCTCCTTTCACCCACTACCCTCCTGCCCACTACCCGCCATTACCACCATCATTCTCTCTTCCTTTAGCGCGTTCAATTTTTTGTCTCCTGCCTCAAGTCTCAATTGCTATTTTCTTTTTCTTTTGGCATGCTACTAAACCAATCCGCCTAAAAATTCCAACAAGGTATTTTTCTATCCAAGAACTGCAGGCAATCCTTCGTCATACTCAAAGTTAAACCTCAAGGGGTCTGTGTTTTAATCCTAACACATTTATCCAAATTCATCTCCCCAAATAATGTTCTCTCCAAACTAATCTCCCCTCTGATTCCAAGCATGTCGCAGAATTTCTCAAACTGTTCCTATGCTCACTCTTTGAGTGCCTACCATTTCCCCCCTTTACCCATCCAAAATCCATTGAGTTTGGAGTTCCAGGCTGCTTGTGGTGTTTCCCATAATCTCTCCCTACTCTTCCCATTATTTTTAATTTTGATTTTTATCTGTACCATACCCTTGGCCACTTAAAAGCAAATTTACTATGAGTTTAATTAGAGTCCAAAAATATACTCCCGTATATCTTAGGGAATTTGTTTCTGGATGTCTTATTTCTTCAATCGTGTTATCTTTTGAGAGGTCAGCAAAGACATCTACCATTTGCTCAAATCTCTTAGTAACTCTGAGTATTCATCTCTTATCTAGTAAGTGTTCGAGAGATTTTTTTTTAATTTTATTTATATATATATATATATATATATTTTAATGTTTATTTGAGAGAAAGAGAGAGAGCGAGCGGGTGAGGGCAGAGAGGGAGACGCAGAATCCAAGGCAGACTCTAGGCTGTGAGCTGTCTGCACAGAGCCCAATGCGGGGCTCGAACACGAACCACCATGACCTGAGCCCAAGTCGGATGTTTAACTTTCTGAGTCACCCGGGAGCCCCTCAAGAAACACTTGTAAGAGTGAAACTGTCTATGCTAGTAGGAAATAAACATGATGGCAAACAAGTTGGCGAGAGATATATTTTAGAATTTGTTCAATTTGAAGACGAGTGTGAGTTTGTGCTGACAAGTGAGTTCAAGTCTGCGGGGTGGGGTGGGTGGAGCACAGATGAGATGGACCAGGCTTGATTGTGCCTAAGTAATTATATATCATGCTGGTAGGTAGAAAGCTTTGGGCGTGGGATGATGTGGGTGAGACCAGCGATTTTATGAGCAAAATAAGATCTGTGAGGTGTAACTGAGTTTGAAAGATTATTTGTGCCGCGGAGGACAACAGCCTTAAAAATAGGTTGGGCGTTATAATAGTTTTAATGACCTCAATCTTCCTAAGAGTGATATGCTCCTTGGAAGCCCTGTGACACATACCTACATCATAAACTGAGTCCCTGAATTTTACTGTAGTAAGGGACTTTGATGGGTCACACGAAACTTCTTTATTTTCTAGATGACAGTGGCCTCCTGATCTTTCCCTCTTAGAGTCACTGCCTTCACTGTAGGAGAGACTTAGGATAAGCGATAGTGTTTGTGGGGGTGGGAAACTACACACAAAGCATAAAACAACAAAACAAAACAAAACAAAACGAAAAAAAAAAAAAAAAAAACCAGGCATACCTTGCTTTGTTGTGCTTTGCTTTATTGCACTTCACAGGTACTGCATTTTTTTTTTTTTTTTTACAAATTGAGGGTTTATAGCAACCCTGCACTAAGCTAGTTTATGGGCACCATATTTGAGCAAGATCGGTTGCTCCCTTTGTGTCTCTGTGCCATATTTTGGTAATTCTTGCAATATTTCAAAGTTTTTCATTATGACCAAACTTGGCATGCTGATTTTGATGTTACTACTGTAATTGTTTTGGGGGGCCATGAACCATGCCCGTATAAGATGGTGGACAGAATCCACAGATGTGTGTGGTGGGACACTTGGGTGGCTCAGTCGGTTGGGCGTCCGACTCCAGCTCTGGCCATGACCTCACGGTCCGTGAGTTCCAGCCTCGCGTCGGGCTCTGTGTGGACAGCTCAGAGCCTGGAGCCTGTTTCAGGTTGTGTGTCTCCCTCTCTCGCTGCCCTACCCCCTCTCACACTCTGTCTCTATCTCCTCAAAAATAAATACATATTACAAAAATTTTTTAAAAATAGATGTGTGTGTTCTGACTGCTCCATCAGTCAGCCGTTTGCCTCTCTCTCTCCCTCTCCTCAGGACTCCCTATTCCCTGAGAGGCAATGATATTGCAAATGGGCCGTTTAAGAACCCTACAATGGCCTCTAAGTGTTCAAGTGAAAGGAAGAGTCACAGGTTCTAACTTTAAGTCAAAAGCTAGAAATGATTAAGCTTAGTGAGGAAGACACATTGACAGCCACGACACGTCAAAACTAGGCCTCTTGTACCAGTTAGCCAAGCTGTGGAGGCAAAGGAAGAGTTCTTGAGGGAAAATGAATGTGCCACTCCGGGGAACACACAAATGATAAGAAAGGGCAACAGCCTTATTGTTGATTTGGAGAAAGTCTGAGTGGTCTGGATAGAAGATTAAAGCAGCCATAACATTCCCTTCAGCCAAAGCCCAATCCAGAACAAGACGCTGACTCTCTTCAATTCTGTGAAGGCTGAGAAAGGTGAAGAAGCTGCAGAAGAAAAGTCTGAAGCTAACAGAGGTTGGTTCGTGAGGTTTAAGTAAAGGAGCCGTCTCTATAATACAAAAGTGCACGGTGAAGTGAGGGAACGCCAATGTAAAAACTGCAGCAAGTTATACAGAAAATCTCACTAAGATCATTAACGAAGGCGACTAAACAACAGATTTTCAACGTCGATAAAACAACCTTCTTTTAGAAGAAGGTGTCGGGGCGCCTGGGTGGCTCAGTCGGTTAAGCGGCCGACTTCAGCTCGGGTCATGATCTCGTGGTCCGTGTGTTCGAGCCCCGTGTCGGGCTCTGTGCTGACAGCTCAGAGCCTGGAGCCTGTTTCGGATTCTGTGTCTCCCTCTCTCTGACCCTCCCCTGTTCATGCTCTGTCTCTCCCTGTCTCAAAAATAAATAAAAACGTTAAAAATTAAAAAAAAAAAAAAGAAGAAGGTGTCATGTAAGACTCACATAGCTAAGGAAGAGGAATCAATGCTTGCCTTCAAAAGACAGGCTGACTCTCTTTTAGGGGCTAATGTTGCTGAGGACTTTCCGTTGAAGGCAATGTTCATTTACCATTCCAAAAATCTTAAAGCCCTTAAGAATGATGCTAAATCTACCCTGCCTGTGCTCTATAAACAGAACAACAAAGCCTGCCTGACAGCACATTTGTTTACAACATGGTTTACTGAATATTTTAAACCCACTGTTGAAATGTACTGCTCAGGAAAAAAAAAAAAAAAAAAGATTCTTTTCTAAATATTGCTGCTCATTGACAATGCATCTGGTCACCTAAGCGCTCTGATGGAAATGGATGAGATTAACATAGTTTTCATGCCTGATAACATAAAATCCATCCTGTATCCCATGGATTGAGGAATAATTTTGAGTTTCAAGTCTTATTGTTTAAGAAATACCTTTTTTTGTAGCTACAGCTGCTGCAGATAGTGATTCGCCTGATGGATCTGGGCAAAGTAAATTGCAAACCTTCTGGAAAGAATTCATCATTTTAGATGCCATGAAGAACATTCATGATTCATGGGAAGAGATCAAAATATCAACATTCACAGGAGTTTGGAGGGAGTTGATTCCAACCCTCATGGATGCCTCTGAGGGGTTCAAGACTCCAGTGGAGGAAGTAACTGCAGATGTGGTAGAAACAGCAAGAACTAGAATGGGTAGTGGAGCCTGAAGATGGAACCGAATGGTTCCATCTCGTGATAAGACCTGAACGGATCAAACCTGAGCTGCCTCTTAGGGAGGAACAAAGAGAGTTGTTGAGACGGAAGCTACTCTCAGTGGAGACACTGTAAAGATTATTGCAATGACAACAAAATATTTAGGACACCACATAAACTGAGTTGATAAAGAAGGCAGGGACGGGGTTGGAGACGACTGATTTCAATTATGACAAAAAGTTCTACCGCGGGCAAAATGCTATCAGAAGCATCGCATGCTACAGAGTCATTTTTCATGAAAGGAAGAGTCAACGGATGTGCCAGATTTCACAATTGTCCTCCTTTCAGAAGTTGCCACAGCCACCCCAACCTTCAGCAACTACCACCCTGATCGGTCAGTGGCCATCAACACCCATGACCCTCCAAGAGCCTCCACCAGCAAAAAGACTGACTCGCTGAAAGCTCACATAATGCTTAGCATTTATAACAGTATTTTTAAGTTAAGGTATTTACAGGGTATTTTTCTTTTTTAGTCATCGTGCTACTACACATTTAAAAGACTACAGTATGGTGTAAACATATGTACTCAGAAACCTAAAATATCCATTTAATTCACTCGACTTGCTTTATTGCAGTGGTCTGGAAAGCAAACCACACTATCTCTGAAGTCTGCCTGTAAAATTAAAAGTTAACTGTACCAAACCAGCTGACTGACTCACATCAAAAGAAACACTGTGTTAAATTACCATCATAGCCCACAGATTTTAGCCACTGCAAACGTAACATTGGTATTCAGATAAAGAAAAGTTGGCACACTTTTCATTTCCATAATAAGATTTCTGACAAAGAAAGAATGATTTTAGTTATAGAGAGATTTTTTTCTTTTGTCTTAAAATGAGTCATATGACTAACATGTATTATCACCGAGGCCGGGACTTCTTAGATTTTCCGTAAATGTTAGGCAAATTATAAATAAAGCCTCTTCAATATTTTACTATTCAGATGAACTTTGTAGCTTACCATTTTAATCAGCATTGACTTTTTTAGGGAGAACTAATCTTTCACATGGCGGCCACCAGCCCCTCGCTGAAAGGAGATATTGACATAAAGTTTACCAGTGATTGTGCGTCTTGGTCAAAAATGTTTGAAAACCACTGACAAGGATGCTGGTTTCAACAAAGAAAGGCAGAGGGAGAGAAAGAGAGAGAGACAGAGACAGAGACAGAGACAGAGAGATAGGCAAAGTGAGACAGAGAGAGACAAAAACAGAGAGATTGATTCTGATTCAAAATTGGGAGGTGGAGGGGGCAGGGATCTACAATTTTAATAAGGTGATTCTGATGCAGATGGCCTGAGGACTACATTTTAAGAAACACTGGTCAATGGGGCGCCTGGGTGGCTCAGTCAGTTGAGCGGCTGACTTCGGCTCAGGTCACGATCTCACAGTCCGTGAGTTCGAGCCCCACGTCGGGCTCTGTGCTGACAGCTCAGAGCCTGGAGCCTGTTTCGGATTCTGTGTCTCCCTCTCTCTCTGACCCTCCCCCGTTCATGCTCTGTCTCTCTCTGTCTCAAAAATAAATAAACATTAAAAAAAAAAGAAAAGAAACACTGGTCAAGTTGACAGTCACCAATAAAGCTGGAATTACCGAGTCACAATTACTTGGGATTTTTTAGAGAAATAATCCTGCCTAAACTTGATTTACATAAACACACAGCAGGTGTTTAGGTTTATTTTTTTATTGCTTTGCTGCCAGAATTTGCAGTGTAATTGGAGCCTTGGTTTCAGTCTACTTGGGGATGTTGTTTTGTTTCGTTTCGATTTGTTTCCCCAGATTGAGAAACCAGAATATAACCTCTGTTAGTTCTTTCTTAAGGCTTCTCTGACTATATAGGCATTTGGTTTATACAAGAAAGTTAAGAAACTCAGAAGCAAACTTTCCTTAAGAGCTATGATGGTTTACCTTTCAACTCAACACAGCTCTACCTTCTAAATCAGCTCTCGCAGGGAATTCTTTTGAGTATTTCTAATAATGTAGATCTGATAACTTCAAAAAGTAGACGATTCTATATTTGGATTACCTGAATTTTGCTAATGAGGTGCACATAATATTCCTTCCCAGGACTTTACCCACCAAACCACGGGACCACTGACCTTAGAGGCGGAAGTGTCATTTGTGTTTGAAACTACCTTACACGTTGCAAATAAGGAGCCTGAAGCTTAGCAACATGAAGTGACCTTCACTACTTCACAAAAAAAAGCATCTGAAAACCTGGACTCTTAATACTTTATACTACAACGACGCCTTTTTATCTATTGTTCTGTAGCTGTAGAAAATATTCGAAACCCGTCTTCCACCCGACAAATCTAGTTAACAGTTGGCAATATGTTTTGTAAACCAGTATTGATTGTCTGGGGTACTTAGAATTAGTAAAGAAAACAGTGCTTTCTCTTCATCTTCTGAGAAGTAAGAGGAGAAAAAAAAAAGTGTCTGGTACTTAAAATGCATCATTCAACTCCTATAAAGTATTATCTGTGCCAGGAAGAAAGTGGAGCTACCATTTCGTCACACTTCTGTGCTGTGTAATTTACAACAAAATGCCTGGAGCATAAGTCTATTTCAAAATTGTTATTAATAAAAGCCCATTGGTATAGCACTTACTATGTGCCTAAGTCACTTCGTGAAGGAAAGGTGTGCAACACAATGCACGGGGTTCCGACTGTGTGGTCTGACCACCTGGGTGAAAATATTTGGATGAATTTTGGAAATTTTGAAACCATGTGGCTGAATTTTGGAAAATTCGGGTGAAGTAATGATCCTGAACCTCGATTTCCTCAGGTGTAAAATGAGGACAATATCACTGTGGTGATGATTAAGTTAACATAATTCAGAGAGCAGAGTCTAGCACACGGGAGGTGATTGATGATCAGCAGTTAGTTTTTTAATTCAGGCAAAAGCTCTGTGAAAAGAGATGCTCAGTGAGGTCACTTAAGCGTCTAATGACGCTCAGCTCGGAAGCATAATAGATGAGGTCTGAGCAGGAGTCTGTTTGAGTCTAATGTCTATAATTTTATTCCCTATGGATATTTATTTGTTTGTTTGTTTTACGTATTTAATAAAGTTTATTTTTGAGAGAGATAGAGATAGCGTGAGTGGGGAAAGGCAGAGAGAGAGAATCCCAAACAGCCTCTGCACTGTCCGCGCAGAGCCTGATGTAGGGCTCGAACACACAGAACCATGAGATCATGACCTGAGCTGAAAAACAAGAGTCAGACGCTTAACTGACTCAGCCACCCAGGCGCCCCTTCACTATTGGTATTTAAAACCAAAGAATAAAAGACTTTGAATTTTGTTCCACACACATTGGTGAGAGATAGGATACATTAAAATCATGTATTTCAGGGCTTTTAGCTATAATATTTCCTCTCTCTCTCTCTGTCCTCCTCCCCTCCCTTACTATAACTTTCTCTCTTCTCTTTTCTTCCCAAGCAGTCTTGGAACTATGAGACTCAAAAATCACAAGTGCTCTTAAAGACAAGGCTTAGGAAATGGCTTGCAAATCTGGATGAGATTCTCCATCACTCCATTTTTCAATTTGTCGGTCTTCCCTGAATAGGTAGAGGCATCCCTCGGCTTCCTTTGGGTTTCTCCGTGTATTTCCTGAATTGCTTTTTCAAAGTGTCCTTCAGGTCCTGAAGGATTCACAGAATGGGCATTGACACTCCTCTGGGAAATCTTTGAGGGGAAAAAAAAAAAAAAGACAAGAAACAAAACCAAACTTCTTTCTTCTCTAGGAATTTGCCAGGTAAGTGCTGCGGTATAGCTTCAAGGGAAGAAGCAGGAACGGTGTGTCTGAAAGGGTTCAGGTACTATTCATGCATTCCATAGGGGCGACATTCAAAATAGTTAACAAACTGGTAAAGCGAGGGCATGGGGCATTCAGAGTGGACACCGGCCGTAAATAACCAGCAAGTCTAGGCTCTGCATTCTGACCTAAAACAGCCCTGTCTGTAGAGCTGAAATGACTCTTTGTTCCTGGCACAGTGCTTTAAACAAAAGAGGCTCTCAGTAAATATTCTCTGACCGAGATGAATACCAAATGCTATAAAGAGACGGAGAGATTATCATTTTATGCAGGATCCTGGAGCTGTTACATAAGTTCATGAGAAGAGATAATATTTGTGGACATTAATGTATGACTAGGAATTATCCAAAAGGGAAAAAAAGAGAGAGAGAGAGAGAGAGAAACACTGTCACAGGGCAAAGAAAACACAGAAGTATGCAGGCACATGCAGGCTTGAGAAATTTGGAGTTGTCTTGTGTCTCTGTGGACTCTTACATGCCATTTTTGGTTTTACAACATTTAAGGAAAATTATTTTAACCCAGGTGATATTCCTGTTCGCACAGAGACATAAACATGAATAATTGTTAAGCAACTCTGTATTAAAGCTTGAACTCAAAATGACTAGTGTACAAACTTAACTATCCTTTCAAAATCCCTGATTAAAAAAAATAAATGATTCTTTGTGGAAAAAAAAAAGTATGCACAATTCTGTGAATAGAATATTCATGGTGAGAAGCTTGGAGTTTAGGGTTATTTTAGGAGATTAAAGTAGGAAAAAAGCTAAAGGCTTCTGCTCATGTGTTCCCCCCATCAAAAAGTCTCCAGGGTGCCTGGCCAGCTCAGTCAGTTAAGCATCCGACTCTTGATTTCTGCTCAGGTCATGATCACAGAGTTCTTGGGACCGAGCCCCGCACAGGGCTTTCTGCTGACAAGTGCGGAGCATGCTTGGGATTCTCTCTCTCCTCTCTCTGCCCTTCCCCCACTTACACTCTTTCTTCTCTCTTCTCTTCTCTCTCAAAATAAATTTAAAACAGATTAAAAAATAGTCTCCAACCCCATTGCTTTTTCACTCTGCCATAATATCCTTTCTTTACATTTATGGTCACATTTTAATTCCTATTAACAGTGTTTCTGTTCTTTCCACTGAATCCTGGGAATTTACACAAGGCAAAGGCTCTGCATAATTAATCCTTTTTTTTTTTTTTTCCTGGAAGCTAAAAGATACTTGGAACACAGTGTCCCCTCAACAAATATTTGCAAAATAAATAAAGCCAAAGAGAAACAGTGAAGACTGTATACAGAATAGTGTTCTTTGTGTCTTACGTTTGATTTTTAAAGGCATGTTTTTAATAAAATCCAAGAAATGCGTTTATTCCTCAAAAGTATATTGAAAACTTTCGGGGCCCGCTAAGTATGAGACTGAGTTGTTTATGAAGGAGACAGGATCTCTTTACTCACAAGATTCTCATTCTAGTGCAAAAGTCAGACACACAGACCAAGGCTCTTCTGAGCTGTTCTCTGGGTTTCGTGAGAACTATGTATAAAATGTAACTGTGTGGTTCAGTTTACTAGATTCCAGGACAAAAGTCTGCAATAATAGGCTTTCAGTGGTAAAGGTCCTACAGATTGGACGCTAGAGGTTTGAACTCAGAGAGTACTGATGCTTCATTTGTTGTATTCTTTGATTCTTGGGTTTAGGGAAATGCTACTCAAAACAGTTTGTTCTGAAGGCTAACATTTATTAGTATGTTTATTTTCAATGTCATTGTTAAATAGTTCAGTCTGAATACACACACACACACACACACACACACACACACACACACATATATATATGAATGTTTCTAAGATCTTATGGGCTTCTATAAGACAAACTGTTTTCTACAGTTGAAAGTATACTTTGGTTTATACAATTGTCTGTATTTTCTGCCAGTCACAGTCGGTATATTTTTTTTACAAAAGCATAAACTATAATTTTAAACACAGAGAGAGCAAAGTCAAAAAGACATCATATGCAGACTGTCCACTGAAAAGCATAATATAAACTATAAGAATTGTTTGATTGTAAATGTGCAGGAAATTGTATTTGGCCCAATTTTAGAAAATATCTATTGCCAGCTATTAGGCTCTTTTATGATTAGTTTTGAAAGCACAGTCTGAAATTACAATTCAAACAAAACCAAAAAAAATGCAAGACGGTAAAAACCAATTGTGTTTATGACTTAGATGTTTTTTTCTTTTTGTTATGTCAGTCATTGCTTTTTCGCAGTTCAACATCCTTCTTAGCCACAATTCTTATATGGATTTATGACAGCTTTAAAACTATTATAATTTTATGACAAGTTGTTTCTACTTTAAATAACCACACTTTATTTAATTGGTTAATTTAAAAATATCCAGCACATAGAATAATATCAAATTTAAAACTAGATGGCTTTTACAAGTCTTTAGCCCAATTCCATAATTTCACAATATGGAAATTGAGGGATAGAAAGGATGATAGATTGCCTGGTTTATTTCTTAAGAAGGATTAAAATCAGGTTCTTAGTTCCCATTTTGGTGCTCTTCTTACTAAATTATGTTCTCTCACAAGAATAATAGGATTTTGTCCTTGAAAGCAATTTTGATAACCTGGACTTTTAGTTCAGCTTTCACAGTCATCTGATGCATGATCTCAGAAGACCTTTCGCTCCCTATTTGCAACATGGTCAAGTCCCAACGGAGGGAACTGCCCCTTCTTTTTCAGCTACTAATAATATGGAGCCTTTGGGAGAAAGTGGATGAGGAATCTATATGTGATTTCTTACTTCTAGCTTCTTTTGAAAAGTTGGAGGCAAAAAACAAAACAAAAACAAAAACAAACAAAAAACAACAAACGAAGCCTTCTTACTCAATCCACATCCAACTCTCCTCAAAAAAATAAAAACAATGGACCAGACCAAACCAAAATGCGAAGTGTGTTTCTCTTCTTTTACTCTCATATCCAAAGAGGCATCCAAGTTCCCCTGTCCTTTAAGAGTTACTGCCCTGCATTTGAGGGCTAACATTACAACAGTCATAAAACACTTTATGGATATGAAATCCTGTCACAAAAGCAATGGCAGCTATCCCCATTGAGTAACTAACCAACCCAAAAGAGTGCATTTTTTGTCCTAAACACCTTTATAAAAGGGGAAGGATGTAACATGCTTTTAATCCGGTAAAGGATGTATGAGTCAAAGTTCAAATGACCAAGGTATAACTTCAATAGAAATTCTGACGGTGTCACTGTAGCTCTGCAATAATATATGCTGATTGAGAACAGTGCTTTACAATTACTCAGAGAGTATCTTCCAAGCTCTGACATCTAGCCAGCAGCAGTCAGGGATCTGCAATGAAAACCCTTTGATTAAAATAGCTCTTGCTTTGGAAAGTCTGATGAGTTATACTGTTGATGGTCAGAAACAGGGTACACGTTTAACACAGCCAGGTTATCCACCTAAATCATCTGTGTGCACTGAAAATTAATTGTCTTGAAAGATTCCAAGAGAAAAAAATGCACTTCACTCCACGGAAATACTTTTGGATGAAAGCGGCCATCTTGTCGGGATATGGCTTGACGATTATTTGTAATAATTTGGCTGCGGCTGCTGCTCAACTTAGCGTTAAGATCGCTTTTGTCTCTTTTTAAAAATGATCTTCTGGAAGTTCCACAAAACTTCAAGGATCGTTTTGCTTCTGACGGAAGGATACAGATGAAAGAGCACAAAAGGGCAAAATATTTAACATGACTATCTCCAGCTGGCAAGTTCTGCATTTTCTTTTCTGTAATTTCCTTCAGTGCTGATGTGAGCTGAGGAAGGATACCTAATCTGCATAGGAAGATTCAACAGCGTGAGGTAACATCTCTTGCGAGGGATTGATGCTTAGAATTTTAAAGATCTTGTTTTGCGGGAGTGGTGAAAGGTGATTTGATATCTTACCATGTGATCTATAGAGGTAATAGCTTCAGGAGAAAGGAGGGGATTGATAAAACCCTCAAACATACTTTAAACAAAATTGTTTTCATGGCAGCAATTCATTACCCTTTAAAAAGGCTAAAAAAAATTAACTTCCATGTTTTTCCCCCAAATCAGCCCTTAATGTTAAAGATGTCATCTTATATCATTAGAATTATGGAAATGCCGATTATTGAATGTATCCATACCTCTGTGTGCTTTGGTTGATCCAAATTATTTACTTCATCTCCCAGTGTAAGTCAGGATCATCAAACATAAATTTATATTGCAGAAAATATCTATCATATTTTATTATTCTACATGTACTCATATATAATTAAAATATACATGGCTATACCTTAAAGACCACCCTACTAAATATACGACAGAAGTAAGTTGTACGAGAATACAAACCAAGAGAAACTAAGAGTGGCTGAATTTAAAATAACTGAATATAAGCTAATTAACATATACTCATTTCTTATGGATTCTAAAGAATGCCTCAAGTGCTTTGTGTGGAAAAAAAAAACATGGCATAAATATGAATTAGAAAATAAGCACTCGAGCAAAACTTAAAGCAATAACTCTATCTCCCACTTTCCCTGAAAGGGAATTTTAGGCAATGGGATGGAAAGTGCCCCTTTATGCTCCATAACTGGGAATAGCATTAAGAAACGCAAGAAACCAAAACAAACCCTCAGCAGTTCATTTAAAATGTGGAAAAGGGAAGGCTTCCCTAGTTTCTGCCTGAATTGCCTGAATAAGTAGAAATGCAGGTGAAAGAATGCCACTTGAGTCTATTCTAGCTTGGAGTTCCCTTGTAAGGCCCCTTCCGTTGTCCAAAGCTCTCAAATGACGCTTCTTCCGCTGTTTTTTCTGCCTACCCCAGGGAGGTAAGAAAAAAAGTGCATTTGAGGTTCTCATATGCAAAGACATGGAAAGTGAAATGCAGTAAGTCCCCGAATAAATAGAACGATTGCCACTGAAGGCGCTTAATACACCCTGTCATTTCCCCTATGGCAAACTAAAGCAGTGAATGAGACGTTCCCCCAAGAAAATGAACTCCGAAGTACAGAATAGACCCTGTTTTATACCATTATCGGGATCAGATAATGTGCAGACAATTTAATGTTAGTTGAAAATGGAATACTTCTTACAAAGCCAAAATACACGCCTTTACTGAAGATACAACAAGGGAGCATCTAAGGCATATGTGTCTGAGATGCAAAGGTAATATGTTTGTGCCTAATATATTTCAGGAATTGTCCTGGAGTGCTTCATCCATGTAAAAATATGGCCCCTCCGATACTGTCACAATCCATAAGACTCAGAGTGATCTTCTGAATTAAGTCTGGTTTGCAGAGTTGAGAAAGGTTTTCCCTCATGTCAAAATTTCCCTAGACCTAAAAAATGACTTGGAAACGAGAAAAAGGGGTAACTTGCTTGGTTGTGCTGTTTCCTCTTTTTTCTCATTTCTGACATTCCACTCAGATTTGGCAAGTATCATACATTCTAAAATGCACTGTATATACCATTTTACCATCTATGGTCTCTGAAAAATGTCCAACCACTCCATTTGCAAGAAAGAGAAAAAAAAAAAAAAAAGGAAGGAAGGAAACAATATAAGAAATAGAGTGAATTCCAGGAATTCAGTCTAGCACCTTGCACAGATTGGACACGAAGGAGATACCTTGTACTATTATTAATTGTTTGATGAAATTAATTGCCACTGTTTTTGTAAAGGCTTATTATATTGTAACAGTGCAAATGTGGTAGTTGGTGTTAAATGATCAAGAACTGGGAAAACAGCTTCACCATTTAGGGATTTCAAATGTTGATAGGTAGTTTATGTACAAAAACTGACAAAAGAAAGTAATCTTATTCAGGAAAAGAAACTCCGCAAAGTTAGAAAGGAATAGGATATCACCGATGACTTTTAAGCCTCAAAACGTATGCTTAGTCAACATATGGCATGATATTTTATACTTGGAAGTCTTATTTTTGATTGACTAGATTTAGATCGAAAGCCAGAGGAATCTGTGAGTCAGCCCCTATCAGATTTTCTTGATTATAGCTACCATTAGCCACAGTTTGAGTTTCATATGATGGTTTCAATAGTGGACCAATGGCTGACGTCTTTTGTGTTTCTCACCCTGACAGCAGCAGTAATATATCCTACTTCCCCACTTCGCATGATTGGTAAATACCTGACATGTGGGCGGTCAGAGTACCTTTGCTGATTAGAACACTGACGATAATACAACTTGGTCTGCAGGCTTATTACCTTCAAGGTGGAAGCCCAACTAAGCTATTGTCACTTCAGCAGAAATAATGAACAGGTGGGACAGCCACTGAGAAAAATACTGATATCAAGCCAAGAGTCTCAATGCAATCTCAAGACTCTTACTCCCTCTTACAGAGAATGACTTAACCACTTTTCTACCTCAGCTGGAAACATGTACATGCATACATGCACACACACACACACACACACACACACACACACATCCTGTAGGTTTTTCAGTAACCTGAAGACTAATAATTTAAGAAAATGATGACTTGGGCTGTATAACCTGAACAAGTCTAGCTGATGTGACTTGGCACACATCTTTGGTGCTATAATTAATCCAGTGTCAGAAATCTCCCCTTCATTTTGTCATACTTCTTCCATTTCTACCAATTGGAGAGACATGTGTTTACTAAACATTTATTTAAACTGCAGATATCCCTGTTTTAGAGTCCCAATAGCCTTTCATATGTAAGAAGGAACTCAAATAATTTGTTTCCTCTAAGACCAACTTGATTTGTTCATAAACCAATGTGCATTTGTTCAACTGAATTGTTTTCCCTGGCACTGAATAAATGAGAGTGTTGACTGAGGAAAGGAAGAAGCAGATTACCAACCCTGAAAAACAGATTACTTTGTGGGTAGAGAGGTGAGTGAGGGAGATTAGTTAGGTCAGAGGAAATGCTTTAAAGCCACTGAGACAAATTTTGCAACAGCACCCTCCAGGCATGTTCTGTTTGGCCAAAGTAGCAGCAGACATCTTACATATATCCACTACGACAGGTGAGTTGGTTTGAATCTTTCTGCAATAGAAAGATGGCAGTAAAACCAATGAGATAGTATCTTAGTATCTGCTAAGGAGACCAACAGATAAGTTTTATTTTATTTTTTTATTTTTTAATATGAAATTTATTGTCAAATTGGTTTCCATACAACACCCAGTGCTCATCCCAAAAGGTGCCCTCCTCAATACCCATCGCCCACCCTCCCCTCCCTCCTACCCCCCATCAACCCTCAGTCTGTTCTGTTTTTAAGAGTCTCTTATGCTTTGGCTCTCTCCCTCTCTAACCTCTTTTTTTTTCTTCCCCTCCCCCATGGACTTCTGTTAACAGATAAGTTTTATAGACGTGCAGCACATATCAGTGGCCACACTCTTTGGCGGGGAGCAAATACCATGATGACATTTTCAAAGAAGAAATATACATTGGGGGGAAAGAGGGCTGTGCTTTTGGTAGACTTAGATATGTTTAAATCATAATGAAACTATGACTAGTTGTTAAGATTGTGCAATTCTATAAGGCCCTTTAAATCATTTTTGAGTAAGAGAGAGTATGAATGAAAACACATTAATTTAAAAGTGCCATTAAGATTATAGTAAATATTTTATAAATAGTCCCATAAAAGAAATAAGTGACTATTCAGTTGGCAAGAGAAGATCTGTTGAAAGATAAAATAGTCCACCTAGAAGACCTATAAACCCATATATTTTCATTTCAATGTCAAATCACAACTTGCCTTCTTTTTTCTTAATTCCTATATTTGAATCGCCTCTTTAATGGAATCAACTCTAGCTTTAAAAAATTTATACCTAAAAAGAGAGCGAACTCAGTTTACTCAGATTAATATATTTTAAACATATTTTTCCTCTTTTCCTCCACTCAGAAGAGATATTTTCAGTTTTATTTATGGTCCGACTGTGATTTTCTCATTTTATATTGTGTAAAATCACGTGAATATAACTGAGACCCCCTTAGCCGCCAAAGTTGGTTTGCGTCAAAAACATCAACAAATCCAAGGATAGAAAACGAGATGAAAGAAAGATAAATGCCATTTTGATTAATGGCTATTTGAGAATTAACTGTTCTCATCTAATTTTCTGTCTCATGCTTGCATTTTTTTCTGTTTATCTATATTTGCAAATTATTTGCAGCCCACCACTTTCTACACATGATTCATTTTCTTTTACCCAGAAATAAGCAATCATGTGTGTAAGGATTGTTCTTGTAACATTTACAATGAAATTCGTCCTCTGATTTTTTCATCTAGAGAACTCTAGATGTTCTCTAGAAGATCATCCAAAAGAGGTGGCCATGCCAAAGAAGGTCCACCTACAGTTAGCAATAGGAAGTAATGCTACAGGGCAGCAGTTTGCTTATTCATGAACTGCCTGGCTTAGAATTGTGCACAGGGCCTTGTCACGTGACCTAGCCACAGTCAATTCTCACTCTTCACGTCATTCTTAAAAGCATGTCTTCAAGCCCACCTATATAGAGATTCATTTGTTAACTGAAAAATATTCCATTATATGCATTTTCTATGCCCTTTCTACTTGATGCAGCATCTCCAAATTGCCTTGGGGGATTGACCCTTTTTGGGTCAATTTCACTAGGAAATTTTTCCCCCTTCCCCCTTCTCTTTCCTTCCCTCCCCCACCTTCCTTTTCCTTCCTTCCTTCCTTCCTTCCTTCCTTCCTTCCTTCCTTCCTTCCTCCTTCCCTTCCTTCCTCTCTTTCCCCTTCTTATCTATCCCCTCCCTCCCCCTCTTCCTTTCTATCTCAAGCCATCTGTATGATGCCCACATGAACTATTGGGAGCTTAATGTATGTTGCTAGGTTATCACTTTACAAGCAGGGAAATAGAACATGGAGAGTGACTGTCCACCAAAATTCAGTAGACGACAATTCAGTGCAAGGGTTTTGCTCTGCCCGCCACATACTCATTGATTACGTCTATGTCTCCTTTCACTGAAAACTTGCACTAAATAAAATGGAAGCTCTCAAGTATGAATTCAAAGTAAATGAGATAAATAAACACTTACTAAAATAGATGCAGGCACACACTTTTAGCACCGTAAGCTATTTCAGATAAAACAAAAACAAAAACAAAAACTAAACTTTCATTTGGAGCTCAAGTGTCTAAGAGTTTCATTGTCAACAAAGTAAACCCTCAGGTGCCAGGGTCATAGGCACTAAAGTAACCCACAAACACTTGAAAATTTATTTAACGCCATCAGACTTCTGGAAGAATAAATATATACATTTTCCTTATAAATACAATATTCATACAACTACAGGACACGTGCTTTCATATAAACTATATCAATGGCATAACATAAACTCCATAACACTTAACAGTAATAAACGTATGTTTTTTTTTTCTTTTCCCCAAACTTTCAGGCAATGATCAGTTATAATATCTAATTCAACTTTCTTTTAAAGATGTAACTCGTGCAATAAAACAAAATAATTTATATCTGTGACATTTGGACTGTATGAGAGCCCTGAAAATAGTTCATCATTTTAATTACTAATGGTGCTGTATATATCACATATTTCCTTAGAGAAAACCACTTTGAAACCTCACAGTTATTTATAATAAACCCTTGGCATAAAAAAATAACTTCATGTTACTGAATTTCTCCTCCTAGTGCCCTTCGATTTACAAGTAAAATTCAAAAACATAGCCCTTCTTATTATCAAATCTCATAAATAAACTGCAATTGGAGGTAAAAGCGAAATGTATATTAAAGCATCACTGCAATGCCTGAATAATGGCCTCTTTGGAAAATGTCAGTGATATTTATACCATATTGTGGATGACTTCTTACTTTCCCAAACTTACTGAACCATCTAACCTTCGTAATCTAATGCTCACACTAGAGCCCTACACTCTTGAAATAATAAGCAGGCTTTTTTTTACCTCCTAAAAAGCCCTACTCAGCATTTAAATCATTGAAATCTTTTGGAAGCAGTGTTCACTCTTAAGGGTTACATTAAAATAAAATGGCCAGCAAATATAGCTATGTTTGGAAAAGTACATTGTTATATATTTAGTAAAATATTTGCATGGTTTATCTGTTCATTGTCCTTTTTTCTTTCTTAAAAATCCATCCTTAAATTGGTAGTAAGATAATTGATTATTACCTTTTGCCAGTCACTTAGTTAATGATAGCAACCATTTGTTATATAAAATTATCGTTAAACTTTCTCTTGATTAAATTAGATAAATGTAAAATTCGGGTTTAAAAAACATACAAAAATGCTATATTCTTTAAAAGTCCTATGAAATCCCGTAATCATTTATTCAGTTGTAAACGATTTCACTTCCGGATTGAACTAATTTATTGTGTTAAAATAATATTAGAACTTTAAAGTGCTTGGCCAAAAATACATGAAAATATTTTGCCTCACAGCTTATAACCAATTCTTCTGAAAACGCAAAGAAGCTTATTAAATGGAATATTACTCAGCCCTAAAAAAGAATGACATCTTGCCATTTGCAGGGACATGAATGGAGCTAGAAACTCCTATGTGAAGCGAAGTCAGTCAGTCGGGGAAGGACAAATACCATATGATTTCACTCATATGTAGTATTTAAGAAGCAAAACAAATGAGCAAAGGAAATAAAAGAGAGAGAGGGGGACAAACAAGAAATAAACTCTTAACTAGAGAGAACAAACCGATGGTTATAAGAGAGGAGAGGGGAGAAAGGTGGGTAAAATAGGCAATGGAGATTGAGGAGTACCCTTGTGATGAGCACTGTGTGTTTTAAGAAAGCATCCAACCACTATGTTGTACATTGGAAACCACTATTACACTGTATGTTAACTAATTGGAGTTTAAATACAAATATATAAAATAAAAGAAGTTTGTTAAAAAAAGACTTTTGTTACATGAAATACATTTCCTTTTCTAAATTTTCATTACTCTTTAAATCTAAAATAATGAACTGTAGTTTTAAATATCCATGGATGTATTTCTTTTGTGATGTATACTATCCTGATACCCCTATTAAGGCAACCTGGATTGTCATAAAGATTCTATATTATATAGATATAGATGATATAGATATAGATATAGATATAGATATAGATATAGATATAGATATAGATTGATATGATGTTATGTTCACATAACACTCACATATTCTGGAAATGTAAAAATGAGCCTATCTGCCCAGTTAACCAGGGAGCCATCAAAGAAGGCTGGCAGGTTACCAGGAGTTTCCTTCCTCCTTCACTTACGATTCTTTCCACGCACATGTAGCTTGTTCTGCTGAATTTTAATCTATTTCCTTCTCTCTTTACTTTCTATTGAAATACCTTCTACCTATCACAGCGCAGCATATGATTTCAGTATCTGAGGCATAATCACGATTTTTTTTAAGTTCTTCAAGTGTTGCAAAACACAACCAAATTATTTGATTCCTGCTTCTCTTCTCACTCCCGCTGAAGCCAAAAATATTTGGATATTCTCCCATAACCTATTGCAACCCAGCAGACTTTGCAGAAAAGCAAATTAGTGAGCTGAAAGTTACGATTCTGATGATTTCCATGATACAATTAGAACGTGAGTCTCCTGGAAAAAAATGTCTTATGGATATCCTAAAATATACTTACTAAGCAGGACCTGTTTAATTCACAAATTTGAAGCCTTTTTGATAGCCAGTTCGGAAATAAGAAAAAAAGCCACTGATAATATGATCCTTATTGTAAATAAACATTGAATTAAATAATCCAAAACACGTCTGTAAAACCATTAGCCCTCCCAATCTCATTTTTTGCTTTCATTATAAACACAGAAATCTGTAAAACTTTAGCATAACGATTAAGGTTTCTATGACCTCACAAAATTGGCACAATTTCAAAATTAGATCTACATGGTTTTTGTTGTTTTGAAAATATTTGTCTGCATTTTCTTCATTACTCAAACACTTTTGCTTATCATGTTGCTATGCTCAACAAAGTTCGCAAAGAATTAAAATCCCGAGCAGTAGGCACTATGGCGTCTAAGGACATCCCCCTGCCCCTGCCCCTGCCAATTAGCTAATATCCTATTACGACCAGCTAATGTGCTTGTGTTAACAATTCTCTTTATAATCAGATGTTCTATTTATTTAATTGATGCCTGTTGTCCTGATTAGAGTGGACAGGCAAGCTTAAATAATGATGGTTGAGTCATTAATGCTTATGATTGGAAATCTTTGGTTAACTCGATCTGCTTTATTGACTATAAACTCTGGTGATGTTGCATACTGTGGTGTCTCCAGCCACAAAATAGTGGTGATAAGATCATATTATGCCGCTCCTGACTTTAAGCTGGAATATAGTTTTGACTGGTTTCACTTCTGGCCAAAGTTGTTAGTCGATTACAAAGAATGTTTGTAATGTCAAGCTTTACAAAAGGATGCCAACTTCCATGTCCCTCCAGGAACACAGCAGGCTACACTACCTAGTGTTTTTCTGTATCTTATAAATAAAATTGTGTGTTTGCTTTCCTATTTCATCCTGCTGATTCGAGATAAGTAGTGCATCTAAGGACACAAAAGAAAGTGTCAACTCACCAAGATCTATACTTTTAAGCAAGCTACTGCAATAAATTTTGTTGCCTCCATACTGGGATTCGGGGAAATCTGGATCATAGCTCGCTCACTAACCGTATGACCTTGAGAAGTTACGCATTTTTTTTTTCTTAACCGGATTTCAAAACGAGGAATTTTCATAATCTCTTGCAGATAAAATAATTCAGGTTTCTATATGAATGCTTTATGTTCCACGCCTTAATAAAATTGAAGACAATCAATCATGAAGTTACTTTTTCTATTCGTCTTTATCACAATGGCTCTCATAGTCAGTTACATTGCAATAGAGAAAGAGCATTTGCAGTGAGGATAGAAGGTAAAGTCTCCAGATACAAAAGAAGCGATGGCTCCACAAATAAAAAATTAGTGACTTTTTCTCCAGAACAATAGCATCGGTAGGATAAAAGCACTTTAGAGCACTACAGCATTGTCTCAAAATTACAATGACTTGTATTAAAAATTCTCAATCACAAATTCCAATGAAATCTTTGAGACTTATGTTACCAAATTCCAGTCAGAATTATCACTATTATTATGTCTGACAATTACCATGTAATCACAGACCATTAGCATTGGAATTCATTTTGTCTAACTTGCTGTCTTATGAATGAGTTCCTTTAATAATGCTTTGAGAAGTTAACCATGCAACCTGAGTTTCAACATCTTTAGTGATACAGATTTCAGAACACAGACTATTCTATGAAGCAGATTTTATTAACATTTCATAAGGCAATAAATTTCACCTTTATGGAAGCAATTTTCTCCTAGTTAAGTCAACTGGCATTCTTTCTGCCCTCAATAATCACAAGATTGAGTTCAACCTTTTGTGTCTCTTTTGCATTAAAGTCCTCCAAATATCTCAGATGGCGGTCCTTTCCTCAACCTATCTTCCTTAGAGCACCAAGCATTTTCTTGGATTCACCTTTTTTTTTTTTTTTAATTTTATACAGAAAGGGAATGCGAGCAAGGGAGAGGGCAGAGGGAGATAGAGAGAGAGAGAGAGGAAGAGAATTTAAGTAGGCTCCACTCTCAGTAAGGAGCCTCACGCAGGGCTCCCCCCTATGACCCTGAGATCATGACTTGAGCCGAAATCAAGAGTTGGACGCTCAACTGACTGAGGCACCCAGGCACCTTGGATTCATCGATTTTTAAAAGCACAATTCTCAGAATCATTTTCAAGACAAAGCTCCAGAAAGAAAAGTAAGTCAACACATATTATCTCTAAAGATTATATCCCTGATATCACTGGCTGTTGTATTTTAAAGATGAGGACACTGTGTCTTGGGGAAATGAAATATAGCTTACTGGCAAATCTAGAACAAAACCCTAATTTCTAAAGTTCCCAGTCTTCCATGTTCTGTAAAAAGTTGGAAGTTACTTTTAAAATGAGCTAGTCAAATTCCACATTTTAGTGAAATACATGAGGTCTTGAGATGTTAAGTGATTAATCCAAGTATCCTGCATTTTACTCTCCTCTTTCTAAGATACTAAAAGACAGAGTGAAAGATATTAAATTGGGTATGTTGCAAATAGAACACATCTTCAATAGCAGTGAGAAACAAAGCAGATAGAGGTCATCTGTTCTTGAGAATATTGCTTAAGAACCTTACATATAATCAAATAACTGAAGGATATTGCTTTCAGAATTGAATCTAAGAAAAGCAGAATGAGGGACATATATTCACACAATTGACAAAGCAACATTTAGTATTAAAGAGAAAGAATTTATGTAGGCATTGGAGCTTTCAAGAATATAAAGTCAAACATTACAATTACCATATGGAAAATGTTCATTAAGATTATATAGGTTCATAATATATGAAGCACATTTGAAAATGGAAATCTTGGGTAGGGTCAGGGAAAAGCCATGTGGCATAAAAAAGTATTCCCTGCCAGCAAATTAATTAAATTTCCAGGTTCTAGAAAAGGCCATATATTCTATGTAGGCACTCATTGAAAGTCAGATGTGCAGGGCCTCTGAGAGAGTGCCATAATCTATTCATAAATAGAACTCACCAAGGGACATTGACAGCAATTTGGCATTAAGGAACACTTCACATAAATGAAATTTTACTTTGCTGTAACTTTTATTAGGGAAAGTCCATATCTGACAGAGAATCCTTTAAATAACTTTCAATCTTATTTTTTTTCTACTTTGACCTCTGTGTAACATATTATTACATGTTAGCACATATTATTAGTCATTAAAGTCAGTAATTTCATCGAGAAAAATGGGTTTTGTTTTGTCTTGATTTTGTTTTGTTTGTCTTTTACTTCCACTGATCCGCTAATATCATTATCCACTTAAGGATATTCTTTTTTAGTGCCAAATTTGTTAGAATGGTGAATGGGCTTTTAGGGAAAGATCCATCTCAGGCATCAACCAAACCAAAATAGGTATTCAATTAAAAATAAAACGTTAAGACTGAAAATTCTTTTACCTTCATCAAATGTTATTTTTTACGTATTAATTCATTTCTTTATCTTTTTGCAGCCCTTTTATACATGGTGATATTTATGTTATTTTTTACTGTACAATATAGTATCCAAACCGCACCTTTATTAATGTAAAAATTCAGATCAAAGCCCTATGCAGTTTTAAACCTCCTGTTTTTCTCCTGAAGGTATTCAAATGGATTTTCTAAATTCTTCCAATCGACCAAATATGAGAATATAAACTGTGGGAACCCATCCTGCATTCCTTCTTTTATAAAAGAGCATTTGTGCAGTAAATGAATGCTAAAAGGATTTACAACCAAACGGCACAAGGCAATTACAAAACTTGGGCTGTAACCTAGCAAATAATATATACAGACACACTATACATGTGGACATTATGATGGAGGGTCTGTCTGAATTTACGTCTTGGAAGTACTTTCATTTGGAAAAGGAACCGAACTTATTATGTGTTTTCCCAAGGAGAAAACCCAGGATAAATGGATTCAAGTTACAGGAAGACAGATTTTGGCTCAATATAAGAAGAAAGTCAAGAATTAAAGATGCACCAAAACAGAGTGAGTTACCTCTGGATTTTGTGTCGCCGAAATTATTCAAGCAGAAATGAGTCTTTCTTGTAATGGTGTTATGGGAGGCATGCATGATTTAAGTCTAGATTGGTTGACCATAATCTCTCTCAAAATTCCATGACTAATTCAACAAACACTGATTGTGTGTTGGGCACTCCACGAAAGAAGGAAGGAAGGAAGGAAGGAAGGAAGGAAGGAAGAAAGAACAAAAGAAAGAGAAAAAAAGAAAGTGGGAGGGAGAAAGAATGAAGGAACAAAGGAAGGAAGGAAATTATGCCTATATTCAAAGAGCTAATATATTGATTAATTCTAGAGTTATCTTGACAGATAGTATGGTGAGGAGGGATATTTTGATTTGTATTCTAATTTTTCCTTCAAGCCTTGGCTCAAGTGTATTCTCCAGGCACAATCTTTTTAGTTCTAAATACTCCAAGTTAATGCTTAAACCCTTATCTTGCTCTCAAAACACTATTCCCACAGAAAAAGCCCTAGAAATATACAGTGTTCACAAATCAACATGTCTTAACTTGTTCTTTTTCTTTCCAGCACTGTTACCTCAAAGGATTTTCTAAGAATAAAGGAAACACAAATTCATAAATAAAGTTCTTTTTTCTTCCTGCATTGATTTTGTTTTCCCTCCAAGTTTTATTTCATATATTTTTTTAAAGTCCTCTCAATGTCTGTGGTTTTCAATGATATGTTTCCTTCAATTTTTTTATTGCTTTTCCATTTTTTTCATTTTTCCAGAATCTTTTGGTTTCTTTTTTCTCAAAAAAGTTGTTGTTTTTTTGTTTTTTGTTTTTTTTTCCCTTTTTGGTTAATCCTGTTAATCTCATCTATATTTTAATCTCCACTTTTTCTTTTCTTTTCTTTTCTTTTCTTTTCTTTTCTTTTCCTTTCTTTTCTTGTAAACTGATAAGACTCTTTCCTATATGGTGTACATTTCCTTTATTTCCTATAATGTAAAAAAGAATTTCTCTGGTTAGTTTTCCTCAAAACCTTAGAATATGTTACTTGAATGTTCTTCTTTCTATATGAGATACAAGTATACCTGCACTTCTTTTCTTAACATTAGAATTGGGAAATTTTATAAAATTTAAATTAGCCTTTTTCTGCATTTGTAATTGTTTTACAATTATTTAGTTTTTAATTATAGGTCCCATATTTAGAAGAAAACAATGAATTATTTTGTATGCTATATTACTCGTATATTGACTAATCTGTGAAGTTAGTAATGGTCAAGAAGCAAACACTAAGGGGAACAAAAAAAAAAGTGGAGGGAAGTATGGATGTGGGGAAGGGTCCATATGCAGGTTAAAAAAAAATAGATGACTGTTTTGTAAACATTCACTCATTTGCCCGATACATTTTGGGTATCAAACACTGGGACATAGAAGAATTCTTGAAACATAAGATGAAATCATTGTCCTCCAGTAACTCAGAGGTGAGCATAACTCAGAGTCCCAACTTTGCTTAGGAAGAATCAGGAGAAATTACAGAAGGCAAATCCCTCTTTAGCCAATTCTGAGTGACCAGTGACCCTGCCACCTTAGATTTCTCCAAGTCTCATTTTTTTTTTTCCCACTGAATTTGGATGATGATAATAATGTCTGAATCTATGCTCGTTTGTATTAAGAAAATGGAGATTAAGCTCATTAATGTGGTTCCTGACACCTATTAAACTCTCATTACGTGTCTGCTATTATTGTTGGAGCTTTCCAAACAAAGCTGGGCTTGAAGGGCCCTCCAGATGGAGAGACCCAGTTATGTGAAGGCTGGTGGACATGAGAGATAACATCCATGTGCAGAAATAAGATCACAAAAGACAACCAATGATTTCAGAGTTTTGTCAGATAAGAGGCCGTATGTTCCTGAATGAAGATTAATGGTTCAGCCTTCAATGACTAATGGTTGCATCGGCGAAAATGCATGTAAATCAAAATGGTTTACTCTGTTTACTGACACAAACAAGTCTTAACTATGCTACCACTTTAAAGAATATCACAAATAAGGCTGCCACCCACATGCACACCTATAGACACACTTACTGTTTTAAAGCATCTGCCAATAATTTTCCTACCCTCGGGGTAGTGTTCTAGTCACATCCCCATAGAGTCAGGGTGTAATGCAGCACCTGACACATCCTCAAAACAAGCCCCTGCAGGAGCTAGAAGGACCAGTTCTTCCAGTGAAAAAGGAAATCAAGAAGGTGGGTGTTTTCCTGTGATGACTAAGGGTTTATGTTTTATAGGTTATGACTCTGCTGGAGTTTGAGCCCTAAGGGACCTAGCTCCTTTCAAAATGTAGCAGCCTGAACAGAGGCGATCTTGGGACTGGTGAAGGAAACAGTCCCCTTCAGCTCCCTCAAATGCCACCAGCTGAGTTGACAAAAAAAAAAAAAAAAAAAAAAAAAAAGTTCTGCGGAAAGCAGTGAGAATACATTTGGCTCTCACATCTGAATACCAAAGCTTTGTGGGTCATTTAGATTTGTTTCAACTAGTTTATACCTAATTTTCTAGAACCACGTGAGTAAGCATAATTAATGTGCATACAATTTGTGCCATGCTTTTGAAAATCCAAATGTGAAAATAATTGAATTATGAGTAAAAATTCACCAAAGCATTCTCATTGTATAGTATAGTTTTCAGAGGTATGCTATATATATGTGTGTGTGTATATATATATATATGTGTGTGTGTGTGTGTGTGTATATATTGTTCGTGTAAGGCTGAAAGTGGCATAAACATACAAGTTCCATTTCTTTCCTACATAACGAGCTGAGGAACCCGCATCACACGTTTTTCCAACAATTGTATCATTAATTCTTCCATAGTCTTTTCATTAAAAAACGAAACAAAACAAAACCTCTAACTGCGCAGGGAATTCTGAAATGCATAGCATGCCGAAATGTGCAAATACAGAGTTAGGGCGAACAACTCTCCCACATCAGTAGACTCGGTGTGGTGTATACTTGCGTCTTCTAAATGTAAGAGAGACACTATGAATGGAGAACGCAGAGAGGGGCAGCTTCACTGCTTCATGAGAACCGCCATACCTGTTGCTTAATGGAGAGGCCTTAACAGCACTCTTCTTCCATGCGTCTTGCCATGAGGAAAGGGGAGGAAGGGAAAGGTAGTGATGGCAGCAACACCTGGGGAAGGGAGATGGGGAAATATGTAAAGGGAAAATCAGCAGTCCCTACACAATGGTGTCCATCCATAGACCTGGCCAATAAAACAATTTCCAAAAACTCTGATTTCGTTTTCTTTCTCTCCTTTCTTAAAATCTAGACAAATTTCAAGAATCACTTGTGCAAATTAGGTATATTGAACGTTGTCAATGGGCACATTCTTACGACCAAAATCTTCCAAGTCTAGGGACACGGGGAGCTACTACCCATAATAGTACTATCTTATTCTCACTTTGATATTTGGGTATAGATTTTCTTTACACCAGGTTTAAGAAAAAAAAAACTATATAAGATAAACAATATCAAACATATACGTATTTTTCCAACACACAGTAGGGTCATTATCATCTCCTCATTCTGCCTCTACCCAATTGGTACATAACTGGCTCCCAACCAACTTTCTTTCTTACATTCTCCTAAGGGGATGTAGTTCTGATATCAAAACAACTTCAATTGGTTAAGTTAATAAAAAAGAATTTAATAAAAAAGAATTAAACTTAGAATTCCTATGCACTGCAAGAGGTGTAACTAATAAAACTTATTAAAAAAAGGCTTACGTTCTAATTATATGTTGTAGACATGATTTAATCTTGATCATATGTACATTTTGAAAAGTAAATATATGAGTTATATAAAAAGAAGCAAAATGGAAATGTTTAAAAACAGTTGATAATGGTAAACAAGTTGGGTTTTAATAGTGATTGTTTTCATATACCAATATATGAGATCATACCACACCTGAAAACCAAACACTGCTACTCGATTTTGTTCTTTGTATTTATTTTTAATCTTTAGTTTTGTAGGTTTGTATTTAGATACACGCTACCTATGAAAAGTAATTGTTTTATGCTATTTAGAGACATTTTTATACAAAGTGGAAATCAACTTGTAAAAAGATATGCACAGTTTTATGAAGAAAATAAGGGGTATTCCACTGTGGTGGGGTTGTTGATAACAGAGGAAGCTGTGCATGTGTGGAAGGGGGGTGGTATCTGGGAAATCTCTGTACCTTTTTCTCAGTTTTGTGGCGAATCAAGGCTCCTCTAAAATTTGAATTCCAAATTAAAAAAAAAATAGTAAAACAGAAAAGAAAAATATTGTAGAAAATGAAAAATAGGAGGGAATTAATTTTTTTTTGTGAAAAAAAACAATTGACTCCTCACCCCAATACGTTTCTTAGTGTATTATGGACGGGTTGGGACATTCTTGAATTTTTGTTTAAAGACAGGGATTGTCATGAATACATGTCTGCACTCTGAATGTGATTCTATCCTTTAATCCTGACATTTAGGAATGCAGCTATCACAAAGATCTGAGGGGTTAGAAGCATGATAATCCTTTTGGTTTTATCTTAATCTTGTTTAGACAGGGTGTCTCCAAATTTTCCAATTTCTCAATTCCTCTGATTCTTGACACACTGCTTACTATTAGCCATCATCTCTTTTTAAAGTAACATGACCCACCTAATGATTAGGCAACAGTATTAGTCAGCCCTTGAATTGAGAAATTTAGAAACTAATTGGTTATCATGAGAGATTAGCATCAAAGAATTCTGAAGGCATATGCAGTCTAGGCCTGTTGAAATAAAAAAAAAAAAGAAGAAAAGAAAACCTCAAAGTAGGCAATTTAATTTGTATCTGATAGGTTTACACATATTTTATAGCTTTGTTTTTTCTCATAATCTTCAAATTTTGTATTTAATTTTAAAAATATTGTTATTTCACATAATATTTTAAACCTTAAATTCCCTCTTAAAATTAAAACCTACATATTCCAGTAATATCAAAGTAAGGAAAAAAAAATAAACCTAATTATTCCTCTATTTAAATATTCCTGAAAGAGTATTTTGGACTCATCATTTTGTCTTTGGAAGAACCAAATGCGGGAATTTCGCAAGCCAGAAGAAAAAGGATCCACATGCTCTTAATTTGTTATAAGGTTCTTGCATGCAGCATAAAGTACAGTATTTTTTTTTTTTTGCCGCTTCCTAATACCCTAAGGATTTTGTATATAGTAAATTCTTCCTTAGACCTTGGGAAGGATAGGTTATTATGATGTAATAGATTTGAAAACTAGCACTATACTGTGGAAGATACAAAAATAACCAAAGATATACTTATGAGAAATTTTGGAAAATAAATACACACACATAAAATACAAAATAACACTAATAGTACAACTTTTCAAGATGTAACAAGCAATATAAAATGATTTTATAAATAGCTGAGTTTATAAATAACTGTAACCACACAGAATAGTGACTAAAAAGATTAAACTGGAATTTTAAAGAGTCATGAATTCGTGGACTGGAGAAGGGAACATTATGGATTAAATAATGCAAAATTAAGAGCTATTTTTTCGTTATATGTAAGAGGTAGAAGCCAGGGGAATAAAATGATCTCTGGCACTAAAAGGGTATTTGGTAGGAATCTGCTTATGGACAACGATACAAGCTAGATTTTCACCTGAATAAAAAATGAAAATAAAAAGTGGACAGAGAGATGGTGTGTAATTATTACTGAGCAGAATTGACATTAGAGGGTTTTAATGAGACCGCTCTTCCTAAAGGACAGGGATTCTCTGTCACATACATGGAACAACAATGACGTCAGAGAGAATACCATGGGTCGGCCCATTGCAAAGTCGGCCTCTCCTAATTTCTATTTTTGGACAAATATATAATCAAGGTAGAAATACTGATATTAAGATACAAACACTCATGGGCGTGTGACTGAGTGAAGTAAGCACAGAGAGCACAATGTTGAACTGTCACACGGAAGAATAAGGCACGAGGCTTGGTTCATACACATAAGGATTCCAGTCTTCAGGTGGGGATCAAAACTAAGGGTCAAACTTTGTAGGGCTTGGAAGTTACAAGAGAAGAGGTAAGGGGAGCAAACTTTGACAAGACAGATGCTGAGCTTCTTCTCAAAGACTGAGTAGGATAAGGGTAAAGGATAGAAGAAAGAAGCAGCTTGCAGGAAGGAAAGCTGATGCAACCAAAGGCATTATGTGGAAAGGAGGGTGTTGAGTGCTGGCAGGTCTGAAGTGACTCCAACCAGAATAGACAGTGCAATGGAAGGACGCGTAGATCGCACCTTGATGGGGGCACCTGGGTGGCTCAGTTGGTTAAGTGTCTGACTCTTGAATTCAGATCAGGTCATAATCTCATGGTTAGTGAGCTTGAGCCCCAAGCTGGGCTCTTCACTGGCAGTGCGGAGTCTGCTTGGAATTCTCTCTCTCCCTCTCTTTCTGCCCCTCCTGTCTCTCTCTCTCTCAAAATAAACAAATAAACTTAAAAAGAAGAAGAAGAAGAAGAAGAAGAAGAAGAAGAAGAAGAAGAAGAAGAAGACAACTTGATATGTTGAAGAGACGCATCTATCAATATAAGATTAATTTGGCCCGTGAGACTGCTGTTCTCTATTTAATATCTTAAGCTTTTCTCAAAACCCCAGTGTGTCTGGTACAAGGACATATGAGAAAACACTATTTACCACACTGCGTAAACATTCCTGATAACACTATTGCTTTCCTTATCCTCTTTGTAAGGTCCATCTTAAAAACAATTTTTTTTTCTAACAATTAGAAAACATATTTCAGCTCTGGGTCTAACTCTAAAACTTCCCCATAGTCTCGCACATTCCTACCCAAAGTCTCTACTGAAGATGAGCAGTCTAGTGTATTACACTGTGGAAACCATGCTCTGGGCAACGAGATGGTTCTGATTTTCTTTCATCCTCCTTCTTGCTAATAGAGGCTAAATAATGATCAAAAAGGGTATTTTAATAAATATAATGTTAGTGTCCGTAGTGTATATGGGCAGGGCTGGCGTGTGGACAGGCCAGCCCGGTTGTCTGTGCTCACTTTGGCATGACAGGATTAAGATCTCCCATGCGGGCAATGGAGAGAGGCGGAACCTGAAAACTTTTGCAGAAGGAACACTACCTGTTCTTGTAGCATTCGTAACATGGTGCTATTGCAGGGGTGTCTGGGTGGCTCCGTCGGTTAAGCATCCAACTCTTGATATTGGATCTCAGGGTTTGTGGGTTTGAGCCCCACGTACAGCTCTGCTCTGACATCATGGAGCATGCTTGGGATTCTCTCTCTCTCTCTCTCTCTCTCTCTCTCTTCCCCTCCTCCGTTCACTTACTCTCTCTCTTTCAAAATAAATACATTAAAAAAAAAGCATGCTTTGCAAACATGACATCATCCAATGAACTCCTTGCAAAATGCATCTTATTTTGTACTTATTTTATAAATCCATTACTTATTATGTATATCTTATACATATAAACCTTGAATAAGGTTATTAGTCAAACTTAACTACTGAGAGCACAAGGAAGGAAAAGCCAGAAAATGCAAAGGGAGAAATAGTATTGTGTAGGCAGCACCTGATGTTTTATTTTAATCAGTAAAAATCATAACGATTTAAGATAAAAGAATAGCTGTTAATCTTTTATTCAGCTCTTATTAGTAAGTGTTAAGAATGGGTTTCTAGATTCCTGTATTATATTTTGTACTCCTAAGATTTAAAAGCATAGCCTGCATAGCTTAAGGGCAATATAAATCAGCTAAGTAAAAATGTTTGCTATTACCAGAATCCAGCTTTGGTAAATGACTGTACAATGAAGAAATTAGGAAATAGTATAGAAAGCATTTAAGTGTAAACCTCAGCTACTAATACTGAATTGCATTTTAAATGAGTTTGATATATATGCATTCAAAATAGGGTGTATTAATGCTAGCATATGATGTTTAAGTTTCTTTAACTCTAAAGCAAAAACATGAAATATCCTTTTGCTCTTTTCTCTTTAACTGAAGATGCTCATTAATTTTATTTTACATTACACACTCTTTCCTAAAAATTTACTCTCATAGTGACAATGGGAGTTTTGCCATATACAGATCTGGAGTTATGATACATTTTTTGACAATTTTATTAAAATTTCAAAATTTAGTTGCATTAAAATATTATATAAAGCTTCTAGCAAATCTATGATATTTTGCTTATTTTCAAATTCCTAATGTTTTACAAATCTGCTCTCCCTATAAATTTCACCATTTATAGCTATAATAGTATTACTCACTTGGGTGCTTGGGTGGCTTAGTCATTTGGGAGTCCGATTCTTGGTTTTGGCTCGGATCATGAAATCTCATGGTCATGGGATCGAACACCACATTGGGCTCTGTGGTGAGAGTGGAGTCAACTTGGGATTCTCTCTCCCTTTCTCTCCGCTCCTCTCCCCTACCCATGCGCTCTCTCGTTCTCTCTCAAAATAACAAAATATACATAAAAAAATAGTATGGGCCTCTCTGTCCATTATGCAAACCAGCAGTCTAACTGTTAGTTGTTGATTAATGCACTGAATAATGTTCATTTACAATTTTAAATTTAATTAATGCATGATTTCACTCAATTGATATAATTAATATTTGAAGTTTACTTTAAAATGTAAAAGTATTTTAAGTCATTCAGAGAAGGACAGATATCCTATGTTTTCACTCATATGTGGCTCTTAAGAAACTTAACAGAAGACCATGGGGGAACAGAAGGGAAAAAAATTTTACAGAGAGGGAGGGAGGCAAACCACAAGAGGCTCTTAAATACAGAGAACAAACTGAGAGTGGATGGGGGTGTGGGGGGAGAGGGGAAAGTGGGTGATGGGCATTGAGGAGGGCACTTGTTGGGATGAGCACTGGGTGTTGCATGTAAGCCAGTTTGACAACAAATTATATTAAAAAGAAATAAAGAAATCAAAATAAAATGTGAAAATACATTTTAATTTTTAATTATTTTTAATGTTTATTTACTTTTAGGAGAGAGGGAAAGACAGAGAGAGGTTGACAGAGCATGAGTGGGGGAGGGGCAGAAAGAGAGAGGGCGACCCAGAATCCTAACAGGCTCCAGGCTCTGAGCTGTCAGCACAGAGCCTGATGCTAGACTCCAACTCACAAACCACGAGATCATGACCTGAGATGAAGCTGGATGCTTAAAGGACTGAGCCACCCAGGAGCCCCTGTAAAATTGCATTATAGTGTGAATTTTGCTCATTCTTTTCCTAACTTATAATTGTTTGGTTCAGCTTGTAAAATTATAGAAAGCCTAAGTCCTCAGGTAAGACATTAATCATTTCTGCAAATGAATGTTGTTATATCAATTTGATAATTCAATTTTGCTCATCAAATATTTAATGAGTGTTCAATCTGTGCTAGTTACTGATTCAGTCAGAGGAACTTAAACATTTGGGTTTCAGGACTTCTCTAAACTCTTGAAAGCTGTAGAGGACCCAAAATGCTTTTGTTTTTATGTGGAATATATCATCATTGATTTTCATCATATTCAAAACTTAGACTAAGACACTTGAAAAATAATCAATTGTAAACATCTCTGAAAATAGCCACAATAGGTTCATTTCATGGTGACATAAATAAAATATTTTTATGACAAATTATTACCATATTTTTTTCAAACCAAAAAAATCACCCATGATGATTTTGTTATGGGATATATGTTTGGGATATATGTTCATATGGATATGTGACACACAAAATGCTAAGGACAAGAGCATCAACAAGGCCTCACAGAAGAGGTCATAACTGCAGTGGGCTTTGGTCAGCAGGGGAGGGATGCAGAAGAAAGAGGTTAAGACCATTTCAGTAAAAAAAAAAGGGGGGGTGGGCACGACGAGACACAGCAGGTTGTAATAATTAGAAAGAACATGGTGCTTTTGTTTGACAGATTGTCTTCAAACTCCATCTCAGCCACTCATGACTCAGTCAGTCATGGCTGCATGACTTTGAGCAAATCACCTAAGATCTGTGAGCCACAATTTGCTCTCCTGTGAACAAATAAAATCTACAAATTAAGGATTTATAGCTATAATAGTATGACCCACTTGGGGTATCTGAGTGACTCAGTCAGTTGGGTGCCCAACTCTTGATGTCGGCTCAGGTCATTATCTCACAATTCGTGGGTTCGAGCGCCATGTCAGCTTGTGCTGCCAGTGTGGAGCCTGCTTGGGATTCTCTCTCTCCATCTCTGTCTGCCCCTCCCTGTTTGCTCTCTCTCTGTCTCTCAAAATAAAGAAACAGTAAAAAAAAAATGTCCCAAGGATTAAGTGAGATGAAATATGTACAGTATATTCACGTGTGGCAGTTAATTATCACATTCAGTAACATACCATTTTTGGTCACAAATGGAAGGGTAATGAACTGGTTACCACGCTAAGACTATAGAGTGAGGTGAGGGAGAGAGGATAGAAGTTATAAACAAGAGTCGAAGGGGCAGTAATGAAGTAGAATTGTTACACAAGCTCAAGGTGAATATGAGTGATTAAAAAAACAGAAATACAGGGGCATCTGGGTGGCTCAGTCCATTAAGTGTCCAACGTTGGCTAGGTTATGATCTCAAAGTTCATGAGTTTGAGCCCCACGTAAGGCTCACTGCTGTCAGCATGGAGGTTACTTTGGATGCTCTGTCCCCCTCTCTCTCTACCTCTCTATCTCTTTCTCTCTCAAAAATAAATATTTAAAAAATGTAAAAAATAAAAAAATGCAATAGTATAAGTAGAACTACCTTGGAAAATTCAGAGAATCACTTCTCATGCAGACCTTAGTTAGCAAACCCATCGATCTTGATTTCCACCCAGTGTCGTTCTATCTTCTCTCAGGGGGTGGAAAGTAAATCAAACTGCCATTTTAGAAAAAAAAAACACAACAACAACAACAACATATTCCAGGATCTTCATAAATATAGAATGAAATGTGTCAAGAATAACATAGATGGTGGAAAATTTACTTAAGACAGAAATTTAACCAGTCTCTTCCATGGCATATAGGGGACTCCTTGATCTGAACCTTATAATTAGTTGTCTTTGAAGTCAGATTTCAATTATATTTTAGTAGTAAATGAATGAATGAATATATAAATAAATATATAGTCAATCCCATATGGGAAATGTATGAATAATTTGAACTAGCAATTGTGATGTTCTTAACCTGTAGCTGATAATTAGTAGATTCATAAAGTCCAGTAGTCAATGCCAATTTATCTAGAAAATACTTTTATTGAGAGCATGGCATACTAAGAATATTATAATTTTTCCCTATGTTAGGTGTGTACCATCCAGATGCTATCTTTGATGTTCAAGGTCCTTGAAATAGACTGCTAAAAAGAATAATATCTCAACTACAAAAGTAAATATTTCTGTTGATACGTCTTAGTTCTATCAACTAGGACACAGGAGAAAAATATACATTGACATACAGCATTTACTCTTCACCATGTCCCAGGTTTAGACCTTTATGAAACATGATAAATATCTCATTTCATGTATAATCATTAACTGTAGTACACACTATTGATCACCAATGTGGATTTTAAGTAAGAATGTTTGCAAGACTCTACAAAGACTTTATGATTAGCCTGTCCCTCTTCTGATGTGGTATGTTTTACACCAATCATTTTGACTAATCTCTCCACCACTGTAGTTCAACACAGACTGTTATCAGAAGAACAAGCAAAGAAAATAAAGCAAAAGAACCAAGGTAACAATGGAAATCATGGGTGGAGCTTGGCTGAGAGAAGACTGATTTACTCTTTAATTAATTCAGCATATATTTACTGAACCTCTACTCTATGCCAGGCACTGCCTTAGTAGCTGGAGATATAATAAACATGAAAACATGGTCTTTGTCTTCATGTAGCATGAAGTCTAGCAGGTAAGATATTAAATAAATAAATGAATGAATGAATAAATGCTTCTACTTTGTACACATACACATAATTCTAGAGTTTATTTTCAAGAGAATTTTCTCGTGAAAAATTACATATCATAAAAATCAAACCATGCTCTTTATAACCTCTCAAATCCTGACTGTAAATATAGACATAGCAAAACTCCATGTCTGAATGGACAGGTAACTAACTCCACCTAGCTCTAATCATCTCGGACTTACAAATGACCGTCCTAACAGCTGAAATTAAATATTAGATGATAATTTTTACTTCCATTTTTCCGGTCACCATTTGCATGCCTGTATGGGAGGGGTTGATGTAACCAACCTTCAGTGATTACTGGGGGATAAAATCTCCTTACTCAACCATCCTTCCCTACAGCATGATTTGCTTATAGTTTCCTCATTGAAATATTTCTTTTTTTTTTACAACTTTTTTTGCTACTTCTCTCCTTTTAGTACCAACTACCATATTCTAACTTTGCCAAGTCAAACAACAGTTGTCAATTCTGAGTGAATTTAGCCACATAAATGTAATAATCTACTAACAATTGGCAACATGTTTTTGGTCAAAAATGTTTCCGTCTTGAATAAAATTAGCAGAAGCTATGCAAAGCCATTTTGAGTTTACTAATATGAAAAAGAAAAAAAATGGATGATTTACTTTGTAAAGTTGAAATAACTCCACTCTGTACTGTTATTTATAATTTTAAACCTCAAGGAACGATTATTCATAGATATGGAAGGAAAATGGAAGGAAAATAAAACAGTCTGTTCACCCTATCCTTTATTTGAAATACTTGCACACTGCTCTTAATGTATTTTAATTTATTTTTAAAACATAAGTTGTTCTTTGACTATAAAACATTTCAGATGCTTAGAAAAAAAAATTGGGTATTATTTTCTTCTCAACACATTTATGTACAACCAAAAAGATAAGACGCATGCTCTAAGTTAGTATTCAGTTAATACACAAAACCCCTTTTTTAATACTGTCATTTAATTACATGAACAAAAATGTCAACTTTGGGCAATGCTATTCCCTCAAAGCATATATTTTGTTTCATTATATATGTATGAATTCATAATGTTTTATTTCAAGCCTACAAAAATATGGTATACTCCTGAGGAATCTGACAGATGATAAACTGCGTGAGTAGTACACGTGCACATGTTTTCATACTTCTGCAAATTTGCTGATTTCCTTTTATTTCAATCAGCTCTCTGAATTGGTTGACTAGCATCGAATTTAATAAACAGCATATGGGTCTGCTAATATATGTGAAAAAGCTGTTCTTTCACTACCACCCCCAACATATATGTTCTTTTATATTTCAGTTAAGTAATACATTTCCTGGATGGGAAGGGGACTTGAAAATAAACCATACGCCACATGGATTTTATTGTAAAAACGATAACTATCTATTTTAAGAATATTGCATAAGGAGAAACTAAATATTTGTCTTGGTATATTCTATTTGTATAAAAAGCACAAAATATTCTTTTGTATTTAGCTGTTGTTTTTTTTTTCTATTTATAAAAAGATAATTTCATAAACTCTTCTACTGTGTGGCTAAACTTTTTTGAGTCTTTCAAATATTCTGCTAACATTTCCGTTAATGGGGGTTTATTATAAAAAGAATCCTGAAATCCCCTTTTCCAAAGTAAAAATTTTATGGGCCAAATACACTAAATTTCTCAAGAGAGTTTCAATCAAAATCAATTCAGAAAATGTGATGATAAAAACTTTTTTTTAAGTTTATGCAAATATATATATATATATATATATATATATATATATAAATATTTTGGTCCACATTTCAAAGAGGAGATATATATATATATCTCCTCTTTGAAATGTGGACCAAAACATTTAAAGTAATTCCTAGGAAATGAAGAAAGTTAAAGATATTTCACTATGACAAATGTACTTCCAGGACATTCGTTATGGCCCTGAGTTCCTCTGCCTACAGGCCAATATTCCTCATTCTGGGGTGACCACTGGTCTAAATTCTAGGCTTGTGTTCATCAACCTTGGTCTGTTTTCCTTCTAACATAAATCCAGTTAACTTCCTACTCTTAACTGACCCTCATATTCCTTGCCAATAAACGAAACAGGTAAGGGAATAGCGTACATCAAAAGAGATAAACACATGAATGCATTCCAAACTAAACGCACATCCTAAATTTCCTACATCAAATTTAGATTTGCAACGTCAGGTCGCGCAAACTTAGAAATGCTGAAGGCATACCTCTACAGCGGTTCCTGCTTTTGAGATTTCAAATTACAACGGCATCCCATTTTTACAAGGCATTGCTAGAATATTCTCCAATGTGTATCTTCGATGTCTTTATAGAGACAGTCATGTTCCAACAAGTCATAAATTTAATAAATCACCAGATATATAACTTTCATTCTCACATTTACATTACCAAGTATTTTATGGAGCAATTTTCTTAGCCGTAGCAGTGAGACTGTTCAATAATATAAATAAATAAATACTATTTCAACATAAAACCCTTAACTCTGAAAGAAAATCACTCTGCTGAGTCTCACAAGAATACAATTCACTGTTAAAGAGAATTCGGTTATCGGTCGGGTCTATCTTGCATTGCCTCCTTGAGGGTACATTACGAGTGGTATCAGAAGGACTTTCTTATAACAAGCATTACAGAAGCAGGGGACAGTTATGGCCGTGTGCTACTGCAGAGAGAAAGAGCACGAAGGGTTTCACAGGCCACCATGCTGAAGTTGCTATTGTAAATAACTGGTCCATTTACATCAGATTATCCTACATCTCCAACAGAAACTCGAAATACCAACTCCGGCAGTTTTGGTCTCAGGCACGGTGCCTTGTTGAGACCTGTTGCTGTATATTAGTAGTTCCAGGCCTAAGTGCTCCCGAGGATTTTTAGGCTGATATTAAAAAACAAAACCTCTTGAAAGGAGAACCGAGCCTTTAGGCGTCAAGGATATTTTGAAATGAGGAAACATTGGAGCAATCCTGTGAAATAACCTTGAGGCGATATTTGAGAATGCTCTAAATTAACATACAGCTGTTTTAACTTAATCACTACAGTCCAAAAATCTGTATAGTGAAAAGATAGAAATACACCTTATTCTCGAGGGAGGAAAAGCAGTAGAAGGCATTAGAAAACTCTAGGCATAAGTTAGCCTTATGGTCTTTTGGTTGCTGTTTTATTTAAAGAATTATATTGAATTCCAGGTTGGCGTGATAAAGAATGAGAGAAGATTATCCAAAATTACAGAAACATGTGCAACCAGTTTTCTATTTGCAATTTAATAAAATTTACTTTACTAAAGAACATATTACTCATTTTAAAATATAAAGTCTCAATACTGTAGGAGGCTTTCATGTTTACAGCTGATGAAACTACTGACTGTAATCTAATAGAACATTTCCAAAAGAAAATCTTTCTGAAGACCTAATTTATTACTCAAACTTTTTCCAAGATAGGCTTCAGTCTTCTCAACCCAGCTTGTCAGGGATGGTGCGTGTATACGCACGAGTGTGTTTCTGCGTGTTTCCCAAGTGAACAAGCAGAGATTCCTTCGCTTGCTTATAAGTTTCAAAATGAAAATCTAAAATTCGCAGCAACTGCGAAGTCAAATTTTCCTCATGGTGAGCCATAAAATAAATTATTTGTCCTCAAAATTGTTTAGGAAGGTGCATCAAGTAGAAGGTAGTTCATGAAGTCCAATCAATCAGGAGACTAGCTAAATGAAGTGCAAAAAATATTATAATGGATCCTCTTGCTCTTTGAAATCAATGGCAGTAACCTTCGTTTAGAAAGAATATGTGTCTGAGCCATAATATGCAGCAATATTTCTCAACCTGCTAAAATGAAAAGAGCTCAGAGGCAGGCATCTCTCCATGTAGCTATATTACATTTCTGTTCTTGTTTTCCCCTTTCAAGGCGAGAGAACTGCCTTAATCATTTCAGAAATGTCCTGCCTCCTTCCCATAGAAGGAAATAAAGACCATGGCACTAATGTTAAAACATATATGATAATTAAAAATAAACAGCAGGGGCAGATGGGGTTTTTCACTTGCTTAAGGACTAGGTCAATCATTAGCGAATTAAATATGCCAGCTTCTACAGGTATTTTTACTTAATCTCACACTGAAATATGCAGCATCTTTTGTGTCTGTATATTTCTAAATACATGAAGCGATTCCATATGTCAAATTAAAAATATATGTTCTTATTTTAGCATGAAAAACAAATTACAATATTGTAAATGCTGCCACCAATCGAATCATCGATCTACCTTTGTAAGCCATTTCTTCTCGCTACTACTGAAAGATTTAGCAAGATATAATACTTGAGTGAAAGGGATTTGGAAATTCCTTTTTGTGGATGATATATATGCCCTTTAACTTGTTATGCCAGTGAATCCAAAATTCTTTTCCAATTTATCTTAATTTGTCACGTATCTAAGTAAGCTTCTTATTCTAAAGCAAGTTTAAGCAAGTTCAATAATTTAGATCAAAAGATAGGCATATTTAAGATAAATATTTCCTAGGGGGTCAGGGGCCTTGTGTTGCAGTTAAAAATATGTGTTCCCAAGTCTTTAAATAGCAAAGATATTTTCTAGTTTCATTATAAATTATAAAAATCATATTATTTAACACAATTTAATAGTTCTGAAGCTAGCAAAACGGGTATGAAAGTATTTTCCTATATTTGTCTTACAAAGAGTACATTCGCAAAAACTAATAAGAGTTTATACACTTAGCCTGTTTTGAGCTTATTTTGAAATTTTCAACATTATTGAGGCAATATTAACAGTATGAAGCAAACTGTTGAAGCATCTTTTTAGTGCTTACTTTACTGAATGGTTTGCATAATTAAAAAGTTAATTGCTTTGTTTCTACAGTCTTTGGGAGTCATGGGACCAACCCCAGAAGCAGGCTTCCAATGCTGTATTTTACGACACATTTTCATTATCCCAACGAGCGAAGCACCTTCCCTACCTTGGCAGAGGGTGCAGTGAAGGGGTGTGTGTGTGTGCGTGTGTGTGTGTGTGTGTGTAGAATGCACTACCAATGAGATACAGGCATAAGGAATATAACTATCAAGTTTAACCAGTGAATAAAGCACCTGGTATTAATCCTTACCCTATCTTGAGTACTGTATTTCTTTAAGCAGCTCATGACATTGAGTCTATTATTCTGTTATTCTAAAGAGAAAAAAACACTCTATTAGCCTCTTCCTGATTTTTATGATATAAACACTTGACTGTGTTACTTAGGATCCCAGGTCTCAACAATTATGTCAAACCACAATTTAGAGTGATTTTTAATGATGAAATACAATATTGCTTTTACAAAATTACAAAAAAAGTGCATTGTGTTTTATAAATCGCACAAATAAAAAGAAAGATTCTTTTAATGTCCCTGAAAAAATAGGTAAGGAATGGATTTACTGCCTTCCTTAAACAATGACCCAAGAAGATCAATGATTTGTTCAAAACTACATAAAAAAAAAATGAGTGCTTCTACTAAATATAAAAGAAAACGAATTTTCTACTTAAAGATGTTTTTAAAATAGAAATAATTGTACTAGCTGCAATAAGTTTCATGAACTTTGAATGCAGTAATGCAAAAATAGACCTGTGGAGCTAATAGCAAAAAGCAAGAAAGATAAATAATAACAGCTACTATGTATTGAACACCTAGTGTTATCAGTTATTAACCATAATTTTACATATCTTCTGCCCAGTTTCATCATCTATAAAATGCAGATAATATTACCTTCCTCAGTGATTCTACAAAGCAAATGAATATGCAGAACAGTCAGGTTAGCACTAATGTACCATAAAAGTAGTAGTTTATTATTTCAATTTCCCTTACCCTTTTTTATCATTTATTTTTAGATACTTAATAAGAATACTACTTCAGCATTCCAATAAACCTTAAAATAAGTAGATTACCCACTTTATGGCATATTGTTCTTTTCTGGTGTTTCTCTCCTTGGGTGTTAAATTGTGACAAGGAGTGAATAAGTCTATAATTCATTTGTCTCTGACATGGGAGATACTTCATGAGGACCTCCCTTTAAAATATTTTCAGCCCTGGGCACCTGGGTGTCTCAGTCGGCTGAGCGTCTGACTTTGACTCAGGTCATGATATCACAGTTCGTGCGCTCGAGCCCAGCATCGGGCTCTGTGCTGACAGCTCCGAGCGGGGAGCCTGCTTCGGATTCTGTGTCTCCCTCCCTCTCTGCCCCTCTCCCGCTCCTGCTCTGTCTCTCTCGGCCTCTCAAAAATAAAGAAACGTAATAAAATCTTTTCAGCCCTTTATGCTTGACTTGTATTGTGATTGGGATGTTTTGCATTATATTCTGAAAATAATCTTAAATACCCCATAAAAGTTGATTCCTACATTTATAAATATATTTGCCTTAATTAGCAGTTTAAGTGGAGAAGTGAATAAGCGTTACGAGTCAGTGCCTAATTAGCAGAGTCTATCCCTACTCTGTGATTGGCGATCCTCTTTACAAGGCTTTTCTTACTGCCATGAATATTTGAGAGTTGTCTGTAATCTCAGCGCTTTAAGAACTGTTCTGCTGCTGGGCACTGAATGATCTTTAATAATTATTTGATGAATATCTTTGTGAGTTACTGGTTTCTGTCATTTACTACTCTTTCACAATAAATCCAGGAAAATATATGCAGGCTTCTTAAAGAGAGAAGCCATCTAGCTGTAGAAAATAAATTTGAAACTATTAATATTTTTTTGTCTATGGTTTTTGCAGAATCATATTATAAATACTGGCACTTATTCACAGTACATAGAGAGCCATGTGCTTCTAACCTTGAAAACCAATACTGATTTCCAAAGGAACCAAGAAACAACTGATCTTTATGCCAAAATATAAGTGAGGCCAGTGAACATTTTCTGTAGGCAAGAAAACAATCATGTACTTACTGAATATTATGAACATTACAAGTTTGATTTCATGTGAAAAAAAAGCTGTAGAAGCAGAAAAAAACTGCAAAGGTAAACTAGTGAAGATAGTAAAGTAGTAATTTGATATAATTTTATTAAATGCTAACTACCTAAAAATATGTATTCAGAACAGCGACCTTTGAGGAAGACTGGACAGTAATTATTATAATTATTGTCCACATTTTATAAGTGAATGAGATATTATGTGAATTGATCCAGGTTCCTTCCCTGCAGATGTAATGGAGCTTGAACAAAGACTCAAACTCTCGAACTTCTACTCTCAAAATATACGGTAGAACATTGACGTGTTGAATTATTACACAGAAGAATTAAGTTAGATTTAAGAAGGAAATTTTCAATTTGAAAATTTATAAGACAGACAGACTCTTCTAAAAACCATCCCAAAAGGAATATAGAAACTTGATAGTCTGAAAGGACTCAAAATATAATGACTTTTGGTATAGAAAATGAATTATTTGATCCTCAAAATGTTATAGATGAGGTATTGCAAGAGAGAAAATGTGCATGGAATGGTGAAGTTGGGAGAGGCAAAGAAGTAAGGTTATTAGAATGCATAAAATAATAAAAAAAAAATGAAACCTCAGAGTCAATCTGTAGGAAAGTCCTCTAATCCTCCTTCAGGAATGAAATGTCAGAGAAATTCAGAACTTTTCATTTGGGTAAAGAAGAGTAATGTATTTCCTTTAGTATTTTCAAAAACTTAAAAAAAAAAAAAAGAAAAAGCAAAGGCTAAGTAATCAAGTCAAAAGTCCTATACTTTGTGCTCTGAAATAAAATGTGGTTACTTAAGAAAAACACACATGGGGACCTCTAAACCCATGGACAATTGATAGAACTAATTTAATAGCTACTTGATCCTGAGGACATAGGTAATCCTCAGACATGGGCTACAAAAGAAAAGGATGTGGGTCTGATTTCACGAAAGAGGATGAAAACAGTCTGGGGCTGAAATAGGCAGGAATTAGATTTTAGATCTTCATTATTCTGGAAGAAAGAGATGAACCAATGTTGTCCGGGAAACTAGAAGTGCCTCTCAAAATTGAATTCTCAAAGAACTAGGGAAGGCTGAACACAATTGATCACACCGAATAAAGGGGAGGAAGTTTAAGGCAAAGAACTCTGATAAAACACAGTTCTGTGTGAACATGTTGCTTCCAATCACCTATTTAAAGATGATGATGTATGGTTAACATTGCCCTGACCAAAGTAAAGGGAAAAAATAAGGATTGGGTCTTAAAACTTAATTTCCTCAAGTATTTATATATTTGAAGGTTGAATTTTTTTAGGTGGAGTCATCCAAGAAATTATGACTATAGAAACAACAATTTAAAAAATTACGTATATGTCTAGAAGATATTTTTGATATACCGTTGTGAGTGTTAGATATCACACGCTCAAGAGGAACTGTTAGTAACTATGCAGGTAAACAATAGCTCTGATGAATAATTGGTTAAATGTTTAGGTAATGCAAAGACACCTTACAGAATAGACCAGAAGCAAGGAATGAAAAGAAGTCTGGTTATATAAGCATGCTTAAAGCTGATATTGAAAAAATCATTTACATATTTTAAGAAAGAATATGCAAAATCGTTAAGAGATGACCTTAAAGAGAACAGAAAGCAAGAAAACAACAAAAGCAACAAACACAAGTTAGGACACAGCATCTTGCTTGGCACCTAGTACTAAAAGATGCCCTGAATCTAGGGAGCCAATGCAATCTATTTTTCAGGAGATGATCCATTCAATGGTGGATGTGTTTCAGTAAACGTCATCTAGCCTCAGTGGGTCTGGATGACAAAGTCCCTCTTTGTCACCAGGCAATCTTTCAAGAGATAATGCTGCTGATTTTCCTTGGGTCTCTTTAGAGATAAAGGGTACTGTCTTGAAGAGGAAGCAGGGATTTTCCAATTTCTTGAATAGGATACGCTCCTCAAAATTTAATAAACTAATGCTCAAGTTCAACATCAGGATCTTGTGATATTGTTGAGAACTGGCCTTGACTTTGTACAATTCTGTGCACTGGTAAAATGTGCACTGATAAAAATTGGATTTTTAGATTAAGAAAAAAATTCCAGGTACCACCTAGAGGCCACCTGGTAATCAGACAGATAGCCTTCTCTTGGCACACACACCTTACATTTTCATACGATCTGTTGAAAGTTTCAGGACAACGGCGAATGCATATACCAGGCTACAAATTGATATTTCTAGAGATTTCTGATGAGCCAAGTAGACATATGTGTCATTAAATAGAGGTGGCATTTTTATTTAGAAATTATTATGCAGCAATTGGTTAGATTACCTTGGGCTGGAAGACAAGTTTTATCAATAAAGTCCCTATTCACAATTCCTACTAAGCAACAATGAACACAGAGAAAGGAGAATAAATTTATGTGACATTGATGGCTGACCTTCCTTAGATAAAAACAACATCAAAAGTGACATCTGCCCGGAAAATTGTTATTAGTAAGTCTTTGCACATAATATATTTGGAGGCATTTCTTCCTTTGCATGGTGTACTAGCTATGGTAAGCATCTTTAACATGCATTTCTGTAGTGTTGTTTACATATAAAATAGACTGAATTTGGACAGTCCTTGTACTATGTTGCTTGAATTTATTTCTCAACCAAATTCTATTTTCATTATTTTCTGTGTTGAAGCATATCTATTTGCACAGTATTACCAACAATTAATGGCACTTTTATAGTGTCAGGAATCCCATAATCACAAAATAAAATTTTTGATGATGACCAGGAAAATGTTAGCAATTATTAGATCTCACAAACAATGCAATTAGTCAGGCACTATTTGAATTTCAAGCCAGTGAGATGGACAAATGATGGCCTAGGATAAAGCAAAATATAAAAGTAAGAGGCCAAAACTCATTTAAAAGAGTAGCTAATATATTACTCAAGGAAATATAATGGAAGCTACTATACGGAAATTTCAGACTCTGTAGTACTTTCAGTAAATTTCATAAAAATTAAATAACAATTCTGAACAATGGGAGCATAAGATGATAAGAAATTAATTGAGATTACTGTCAAGGGATGCAACCCTGCCCCCACCTTTGATAATGACATTATAATTGTCTAGTTTGACCTAAAAAGAAATTCTCAAGTGTATTTTTATACTACATTTCCTGGTCTTCAGTCCTCTTAGTTGTTTCACTTCTGCTGAATCTCCATCAGAAACATTGGGCCCTTAGTCCATACAACTAAGTTCAACAATTTTTTTGGATAACTGTGTGTAGGGATTATTCCAGTTATATCTAGGCCAAGGTGAAGGTCCTGTCCTCAAACAGCTTACAGCACAGCGGAAGAGAAGAATGTAGAGAACAGTATGTCTCTCAGTTGGGTTTACTAGTTCCTTTCATTATCAAGGTCCTCATGATCACGTGTCTACTTCTTCATCTCTGCAACACTGGACATTTGATAACCACTACTTTCCTAATTCTAAATATCCCCTCAGCCTGCCATATTTTGTTTTTGCTTTTAAAAAATATCATTCTCAGGAACCTTCACTGAAACCTACTTCTCCATTACTTTTTTATATTTCATCATTTTTTTCAGATTCCATGTTGGGTATCATCTCTTCCCAGTGTCAAATGTTTAAGAGATGGTCTCGTTATTCCCAAGATTTCATAATCACCAGGGTGATACTAACTCCTAAGGCTATATTTCTATCTGTGTATACTCCCTAATTTCAGATGTACATTTCCAATGGTCTGCTAGGTATTGTCTGAATTTTGCAAAGGTACTTTAAAGTTCACATGTCTTAATCAGATGAATTCTCCTGGAAATGGGCTATTCTTTGCATTTTTGCCCGTTTGGCAAAGTAGCACCCCAGTTTTGCCACCCTCTCAGATTGGTCTCCTTGGCATCACTCACTATTCTTTATAACTTTGCCCATATTTCTACTTATCAAATCTCTACTTACCTATCCTTCAAAGCTTGGCTGTGGGTTTTCATATCCTTAACTCATATCATCCTATGGTTTGGGTAGCATGCATTTTAAAATCTGCATAGAGCCTCTCATGACTTTATTTTTAATCATCTAAGTTGGTACATGCCATTCTCCATCACAATATGCAAATGATTAGAAGTTAGAGAGCATGTCTCATTCACCTTTGGATCCCTCATGGGAATGGGCACGGAGTAAATGCTCAAGAAATGGTTATTGAAGTCGATGAATTCTCCTAATATCCTAAATTCCCTGTTTATTGTATAAAATTTTCAGCTATGACTGCTATGACCTTTTGCTACAATTGCTGAGTTGGTGAAATGCAGCCTCATACTGAATAAAAACAATGGGCATAATTCAGTCTAGGCACTATGGCTGACAGGAATGCAACCTTGGGGAAGCATACCACTTCTCAGACCACATGTGGGTCCCCTGGTGACTTCATCAATGTAGATGATGAGCATTTCAGAGTGGAAATAAAATTGTAAAAGATTTATTTTGCAACAAAAATGAATGAGTCGACAGTTTTTAAGCAGCAGGACACTGCTCTACTATCTTTTATTACCAAAACACTATATAACACCCATCATAGTTTCATTTGAGGATACAGTTTCAAAAATTAGTGGGTTTTGAGATTATCATATTTTGGCGGTTGAAAATCTATTTAAAGGAAGCATTTAAATTTGCATGTGTTTAAAACATATCCTCATTTTGTAATAAACTTATAATTCTCCTTTTTGGACAGTAATGAGAAGGCATGCAAAATGATGAGACTCATGTCAAAAAAAAAATCAACCTGCATTTAAGTAAAAATGTATCCGAAATAAGATTTAGAAACAAGGCAACCTTTTGTCCATATTTCAGATTGAAAGGGAATATGACATAAAGACTAACCTCCATGAACTTAGCTTGAAACTTAAGATAGCAATCACAAAAACAATATGCAACCACAGCACAAGGAATGCATTAGTTTTTAAAAAAGAAAACAAATCTAATCCAATCTTTAATCTAATCATCTACTTGAGTAATATAATTGGTCTTCTGAAAAGACAATAACTTCAAAAAATTATTTACAGGCCATTATTAAGATTGAAAGAACTTTATATAAAGCACACATTTTATTATTAATTATCCATATTTATAAGTGGAGCGAGAACAGACATAAATTTAATCTGTTTTGTAGTTTAGACCTGGATTTAGTGTTCTGCCAATTTCATCCCAGATAAATTCTAGAGTTTTCTAAGTAATTACGTTTAGCAACAAGAACAAAAGGAAGATAAAGAAAGGGAAAAAAAAACCCAATAATTTGATTAGAAAAATTAAACAAATTATTTGACTTTTTTGGCTTCACATGAAGCCTCCAGGCCAATTTAATAATTATTTTTAAGTGATGTAGAAATGGGTAGGGAGAAAGAGAGGGTACAATGCAGATAACATTTTAAGGCCTTCTCCCAGCCCAAGAAGTTATTTATAATGTAAACATTCCAATAAGTGCATTTGAAATCATTCCATCTGTATATTTTTCCTCTCCCTTCTCTGTACTTCCCTGCTCTGAACTCCTCTAATGAGTTTCCTCCTCTCACATTATAGTGAAGTTATTGAAATCGAGGTTGTATCGCCCCAACATAAGGACTTGTACCATGAAGTCAGAGATTCTTTCTCATTCATTTCAACTTCCTCAGAGAACCTTGGTCATATTTTATTTTCAACACATTTGTTGAATCAAACGAATAACCACAGATTTGTCAGTATATAATTACCTCATTAAACAAGAGACAGGGATAATATTCCACTTTGCTTTACTTAAAAAGATAATGTTTTTCATAAATTAAAAAAAAAATAGGGGCGCCTGGGTGGCTCAGTTGGTTGAGCATCCGACTTCGGCTCAGGTCATAATCTCTCGATCTGTGAGTTCGAGCCCCGCGCCGGGCTCTGTGCTGACAGCTCGGAGCCTGGAGCCTGCTTCAGATTCTGTGTCTCCCTCTCTCTCTGACCCTCCCCTGATCATACTCTGTCTCTTTCTCTGTCAAAAATAAATAAACATTATTTTTTTTAAATAGCTGCAATAGAAGAGATAACAACAGAGTGTGTTTTATCCTCAAAGAAGAATACTCAAGTGAAGCAGTTTCTCAATAAGTGGACTAACTTCTGAGGTTGAGGGTTAACTACACTTTACAGACAAATTCTACCATTTCTTTGACACATAAAAGATGCTTAAGAGTGTTGTCATATGTCAGCAACATCAAATTTTTTATACATAACTCTAGAGAAAAATCAGAAAAGTCTATCTGCAAAAAAAAAGGATGCAAAAAATATGGAGATAATACCCTGACTAAATAAGGAGCTACGCGTCGAATGCATTATCTAACAAGTGTGCTGGAATTCAGATAAGCAAATTGATTTGAGAGTCTGAAGGCAACAAAGACACTAACTGACCTCTAAAGTCACTTTGAGATTTGATGAGAGCTCATTCTGTCCTCAAATGTCATAAGGGCTCAATAGAGTGATCCAGTTTTAAAGGACCAAATTAGAATAAAAAGGGTAATATGGCCACACATTTTATCAGTGTTAATTATTAATACTGAGATTAAAAAAGAAAGGGCTGAGAGTTCGGTAAGCATACTAATTGGTCACTTTTTTCAGCTTGTTTTCCCTGTCAGTGTGAATATTTTAGAGCAGTTCAAAGGGAAATACACACCTGAAGAATACGCATTCAACAGGAACCCTGAGCATAAATGTAAAAAGATTTTAAAAGTGAGAAAGGAATATAGGAAGTAATGATGACTTATCCCCACCTTGAAAGGTGAAGAGCACAGAGAGTGGGCTTGATTTGATGCCAGAGGATAGAATCCTCCCTTCCTTTCATTTCAGATCCTTGATATACTTAAACATATCTGATGCTTTCATGATTAAGCTATTGTGTTATGTAAAATCTGCCTAAAGTCAATAATCAAAATTACTTCCCGTTACTATTTGAATCATAGTAAATAATTCTATCATCAGTTCATATGCTGAAACTATTGCTACCCATTATTTAAGTATAAATTATTAGGTGCTATTACTTCATTTAGTTTCTCCCACAATAGTATGATTTACTATTGAAGGAAGCAGGGCTAAGAGAGGTCAGAAAACTGCACTGTTACTAAGAGGACAAACCAGAATTCAAACCGATGTCATCTGGTTGCAAAGCCTATTTTTTAAACCACTATATTCTACAGACAACGCTGCTTCTTGTCTAGGACAGTATCTTCTTTGGATTCTTTTGGATTGTGCTGCTCATTTACTGGAAAGCTTCCGCAGCCCACATCTTGATTGGAGACAACGTCTGTAATTACTTGCTGTCTCTAATCACCACGAAAAAGCACAACTGAGTAAAGCCCTACAAAAGTGGGGGCATGGTGGACTTGGGGATACTCGAGAGGCGCAAAGCCATTTCACAGATGACTAGACAAGGAGAAAATGCAATCCAACTCTGGCAACAAGAGTGCCACACTGAAAAACAGAACCATGGAAATGCATCCTTTCCAGGGTATGTGAGTGTCTTCCTGAAGGGAAAAAAAAAAAAAAAAATAGGGGGGGCATTTGTTTTGAGAGATTACGCTCCTGCCATTAACAAGTATTTGGGCATCTTTGGAAAGATGGGAGACTGACTTGTTATTTAATTTAGTCTAAATGAAAACAGTACAAACCAACAGTGACTAGATGGGGGTACCCGAAAAGTGACCCCCATTGGGTAGGTGAATTGGAAATTGGGTAGATGGGAGAAAAGCAGAGAAGTTATGAGGTTAGTCTCCATCCTCATTATCCTTGTTCATATAAAAATGGTACTTCATTTCCAATTGGTATTTCACATATACTGTCATTTATTTCTGAAATCAAAGGACAAGCACATAGCATATACAAAATGGCTTTGTGATGGACTGTACCATGTTCTAACCATCAAAAACAATGTATTCTAAACCCTATTGAACACATGTGGAGTGAGGGGAATGACTGAAACAATGATTAAGCCTAACATATAATTCTGAAAATGAAAAAGAGCTTGGAAGTGGGGGTACGCTCAAAAATATTAGTGTATAAATATCAAAATGATCTTTTAAAAATCTGAGAACATAAAGTGGCAGAAAATTAATTAGGCATTTAGCGTGGTCAATTTTTTTTTTTTTACTTTATTTAAGTTTGTGAAATCTGCCTTACAGACCAACTGCTATTTTCCAGTTTTAATTTACGTCTATGTTATACTATTCGGAGGTCTACCTAGAGGAAAATAAATACAATTTTCTACCTTTTGTTCATTCTTACTCTGATCAAAGTACGTTGTCAAGCAAGAAAGTAAACGTGTTCATTCTATTGTGAGATCACTTAATTACAATTAATGTTTTGAAGGGCATTACACCCGGGGCCAGATCAAATCTACAGATGGCTCTTGCATGGTGCGATTTGAGGGAGGCTCTAAAATTGTCTCCCACTTGACCTGCTAGGTACCAACGTTTCTACTCACCTAGTCAGAAATCACACGATTTCATTCACTTGACTTCTTTATCTCATACATGCATTACTACTATTAAAATGCACGTTTTGTAGGTTGCAAGGAAGGCCCTAGAATTCTTCCCTGCTCACATTAGCACAAATTTTCAAATTCATTTGCCATCTCACTAAGAGACCCAAAGTACTTTTTCTGACTTGGAAAGTAAAACATATAAGAAAAATGGGATGTAAGAAAAAAATCACAGATTGTTGGATCTGACTAAGATTTTAGAGTTAATTCTGTTAACTGCCTTACAAATGATTAGTAGCAGATCCAGAAGGAGTTTGTGACCTACCCATTCATAATGGCAAAATTGGGATTGGAGGTCAAATATTTCTTATATTTGAATTGTTGAACACTATATATGGTTGCATGATATATAACAAAGCCAAATTAACTTGCAAAGGTAATTCTGGGGGCGACTGGGAAGAAAAAGATGACTATGGCATTAATTCAAAAGTCAAGATAAATAGTGACAATAGAGCTAAAGCGAAGGTTAAATACCACTCTGTGAGAAAGTCTGACGACAACTGCCTAATGTAGAAAACGGCAAGTTCTTGCATAGTCAACGTATGCTCCTAATGTGATGATGGTTTTAAGCTTACTATTTGGGTTTCACTTGAATTATGAATTTATTGCAGTAGGTTTCCAATTGTTTTAACATGTCATTATCAAGTATTTTATCATTACTAAACTTCCTATCATGAGCTCCCTATTCTAAAATACCTTATCCCGTTAGGAATATTTTATTGAAATAATAAATAACCAATTTCCCCAATCTTATCGAAAGACCAACATGAAATAACCATACTATTGATAATAATAAAGAGAAAAGAAAATATATTAGTGATCTTTTTCATAAATTAATGTATAATTCATAAACAATCCTTAAAATACTTTTTAATGATACCGTTTTCATTACAGCTTTCCAGAGACCCAAGGATATAAGTACCCTGGGTCTGAAATTATTAAAATGGTGGGACTCATTCTAATTATTAGATTCAGGTTTCACGAAATTATGTTTATTCTTACAGTGTATTCTTTTTCCTAAGCTAATAAGAGAATAAAACCTCATTCATCATTTGACAGTAAGGTGGGTTGGAATGTAGGCTAAAGCTTATTATAAAAGTTATTAATCCACAAGCCCTTTTTATAAAATTGTGTTTATTACGCTAAAGTATAGGAAGCAAATAAAAGCTTTTGTAAAACATAAGTGCATTTCACTACTTATCTACTTAAATTTTCCTTTTAGTTATTTCAGTTACTTTTAGTTATTTCCTTACTAAATCATCTGTGACAACTTATTTTTATCATTAGCTTTTCTAGCGTATACCCAGGTCACGTCGTGCCATTGGAATGTTGTTTTTGCACTGGAAAATTATCTTCTAAACTTTACAATGAAAGTTAATCCAAAAATCAGTTATAACTACATTATTTCACACGGGTTAAAATTCAAGGAAAACATTTGAGGTAATAATAATTAGGAACTAGGACAGCATCCAAAATGGTATTTTCATAGAAAATCCAATACAAATCCTGATTAAAACCTAACCAAGCAAAACGTTGCAGATTACCTGGATTCCAATTAAAGGTGACAAATGAATACTTGACAGGTTTCAATTCCAATTCTATTTATGTCAGAATGATCCATTAATATTGAAGATGAAATTACCAGAATTCAAGCAATACTATTGTACTTTATGACTAGATAGTAGACTGAAAACTTGGTCCCAACAAAACTTATTCAAATGCCAACTGCTACATTTGGATCACCCAAAGTGAATCACATCTCCTTCTGTCATTACCTATAGATCAAGACTAACATGAATCACGGCTGGCAGATGACAAATGATTACATAAAACTGAATTTCAAGTGTCAGTTACATACAAAATCAGAAAAATCAGTTCTATTGTGATGGTCTTTGCTGATGACAAGACTAAAAACATGGTTACAAAAAATAACTAAACACCTTATGTGGGAAATGTTTGTCAGTAAACTTTCTAGTTTCTTAACAAGCTCACCTGTTAAGTTTTCCATGACATGTATGTTTCCTAAAAAGTAACTGATAATGTGTTTGTCATATATAATTATGTTTCTTACTCATCATTTCTTTCTTATTTTAAAGGTCAAATCCCCTTAAACTCAAAAAAACAGAAAAATAACATTAAAATGTGATTATAATGCCAATGATGCAAAATCCTTTCTGTTAATATAGCTGACATCCAAAAATAAAGACTTCCTTATACATATGGTTGCTGAGAGTGAGATAAATACTTTTTTAAACACAAATAAAATGATAACATCAAAAGGCAATCACAGATATAGGAATGTCCTTAAAATAAATCAATCCTTCCTTCCTTCTTAGGTGTGTGTATGTGTAATATTATTATAGTATCTTAGCTTAATTTTTAATTTGTGCAAAGCATTTCAAACATATTTGCCTTAGAAATATATTCATCTGCAATGTAATTTATACCAAAATTTGGTAGTCATTTAAAATGATGCTGAAAATAGTTAATTCTTAAAAAGCACATCAAACTCCCATCCACATAAGCATACACCCCCATACACACAGATAAGCATGCCTTTATAGCCATAAGGCAAATGCCATATAACTCTGGATTGTTCATCAAGAGGGATATCCATCAACAGATCCTGATATCATATCTTCTCACCCAGATAACAATGTAGAAAACTAATTATTTAACATGATTTAGTTTAGCCATAATTTCACTTGGGCTCACTTGTCATCTATTACGCTCTCAGGTTGGATTTTAATATTCATAGGTAAACTTCCAGAAAAAAAAAATCAGATTCCCCTGAATTAATACGCTCTATTTGCATACCATCACTAAAGAAACCAGTGTGTAACAAAAGTTAGAATGTCTTATTTCACTTGGGGGATGGGATGGTGAAAGGCAAATCCATTTCAAGTGTTCACCAGAGATATAATGTGTGTGATCCCCCTTCCTTCACTTACATATAACCAAATCTCTTTTTACATTTGAAATAATCATAAAATTAGTATGAACTTTCCCGTTCCATCATTTGACACAAAGCTATTCCTAAGACATGTACTTATAACCTGAAATCCAAAAAATAAATCACCCGTTTGGGGGAAACATAAACAGATGTGAAAAGTTTATAAGAACTATCTGCAGTCTAACTTTATAACATAAAGAAAGTGTAGAGAAGGCCAATTGTGGTAGTTATGAGAATCATCTCACAAAAGGGTAAGAATATGGAGTCCTAAAATTTGCTTTCTTCTCTTTCCCTTGCACAAAAATGAGAAGAAAAAAAAAAACCTTATAATTAAATGACAAGGAGTTCTAATAGTATTTACAATCTGTTTTTTGAGAATAAGATATCATCGTTCTTGTTTGACTCCATTTCAGCTATCACTCAAAAGGAGAGGTTCCAAAATGCTTTACTGAATACGTCAGAAAAGAAAGAGTTGAGCCAAGTGTGTTTATTGTCATTTCCTTTCACTGAGGCTGGACAATTGCAGTTGAAGAAATAGTTGCATGACAAAAATGAATAGAAGAAAACAATAACACAAGACCTTTCTCAGTTTCTATAGTTTAGGTATTATGAGTTAATTTAGTTTAGTTTTTTGTTTTTTTTTTTTCATAGAAGGTAGTAGTCTGATTTATTTGTAAATGTGTTTACTTCTGACAGGTTGTTTGAAAATGATGGTGCAAGTTTGGTGAATTTTATCTATACAGTTATGTTCCTTTATTTGGTATTTCTGGACTTTAGCAAATATTTATTTTTTTTTAGGTACAATAGTTTTAGTGTCAGCTATTTTGTTTTGGATTTAGACTGAGCCTCATGAGTCTACTTATTATGGCTCACTAGCGTGATTATGTGTGTGGATGCTGTGTTTGCCCCTACCATTTTCCATATGCTCTGCCTCACCAACACTGCCATCCGGCGTGGTCCTTTCGTAGCTGTCCTCTGGGAGTGGAAGGGCACCCAGCCTTGGCCCTGATGAACTCTTACTGCTTGGTGTCTCTGACTCCTCCAGCCCGCTGTCATAGCAACTCTGCAGTGACCCCTGATGTGGGTCCTGAGGCTGACTCACAACAGAAAACGTCACTCTACGAAATGGCTGCAAAAGAAAAGATTCTGAATGTCACTAAAGTGTAAGATTGTAAACGATCTTATTACAAAACACATAAACGACATACATCAAGGACTACTGGTGACTCATTCAATACAAAATGGTTAGAGATGTTCAAATCTATTTGGTTAACTGTGTTATCTGAGGCAGTGCCTAGAATTTCATTTTCATTGTGGAAAAAAAAAAACCCTGAAAATTCCCTTTCTGCAACAGAGATAAGAAAACAGCAATTTCACTAAAATACACATTGAACTCTATGTTAGTACCATGTATTCAACCTTCTTCTATTCTGTAGTCTTCACTTCAAATAGACTTTTCACAAATAGACTCTATCACAAGTGTCACTGATTTGGGAAGGCGATACACATTGAAATAATCATTGTAGGCATTCATTTTTAAAAACTCTGTCTGTATGATACAATGGTTTTAAAATGAGTGTTCTGGCAGTTGACTCAAACTATTAAAGGGATAACTAATAAATAGGAATTTAGGTACACTGTTAGGAGATAGGAATACATTTTCTGTTTTTCTTCTTATTAAAAATATTACCTATTGACCCTGAGATTGTAAGGGTAGCATTGAACTAATAGATAAAAGTTCCTTTAACCAGGGAACAGAAAATAAACCCCCAAGCTTAATTGTATGTGCTTACAATGACCGTTTATAGTTTGTTCAAAAGTAGTTACCGCACGCACAGCCTTTACATTGTAATTTTAAAGTGTTGTAAATTTTTATCCAGTTGGGTCCCACAAGTTACTATGACACCAAAGTTGGCTGCACTGAAGATTTACTATGTACAGAATTTACAGATTATTGTAACTACAAAACAAAACAAAAAAAATTAGGCTCATTAAGGGAACAAACTAATGCCATGCATTGATAGTATTCTGCACATAACAGTTGAGGGAAAAAAGAAAAACAATATAAAAAGGTTCTGTGATATCTCTCTGAGATTATTCTTGGCAATAGCTGTAGCCATTGAAAACTTGTGTGTGACTCAAAAACGGCATAAATGTATTTTTTAAACTTACAGCTCAGACTGGTGCTTTTTAATATAAGGTATAAAAATAATAACGTTGCCAGAAAATAGTGAGAAAGGTCAAAAGCCTTTTTTTTTTGCACTCTTATAACTTGAATACGAATGGTTCAAATCATGAGTCATGATTGGACCAATCTACACATGTAGGTTATTCAAGGGAAAGCTAAGAAGAATTACAGTATTTCCCCCAAATTTATAAAGTGGTTTCACTAGAGACAAATGCATGCTTCCACAAATCTTCCCTTCACTTTATCTCAGAACACTGGCCAGGAATATTGTCCATTATTAGCTTTTCTAACCCAGTACCTTGCCCTTCATATACTTATTTGGAGAGGACAGTCTTTATAAAATCCTATCTTTCATTCTAATTCAAAATCAAACGTTTAGAACTGCTGAATCCTATTATGAAGGGAAAACATTTCTCTTCTTTATAATGTTTCACCGAATTGGAACTACAGTATTTTTAAAACAATTATGAAATACTTCTAGTACAAATAGCATATATATAGATATAGATATAGATATAGATATAGATATAGATGATATAGATATAGATATATATAATGACCCAAAATTTACTGGCAATAAACTCTAAAATCATTACTCTTATTTCATTAATAATACTTCTATTTCTTCACAATAATACAATTGTGATGTTTTAACTTACATTTTAAGTAAATATAGAAGTCGATATGTATTTACCAGGCTTTATCTTATGTGCACAAAGTTTTTTACTTTTTTTTTCTACTTATCACTCCCAGATGACTGCTAATTATCTGAATTTCCTCAGTCTCACCTCAGAAATAAGGCCACTTACCGTTTCCTAAAACCACACTGTTCTGCACAAAGAAAATATTCAGTAAATACTATTGAACAATAAGCTTTAAATGGCAATGTTGAATTTAGAAAAGGACAGTAATGGTCATTCAGACATATCACTTCAAGACATAGCAATGGGTCACACACACACACACACACACACAGATAAAGGACTGTCCAATGCTATTCTTGATTCTCAAATCTTTAAAAAAAATTTTTATGTTTATTTATTTTTGACAGAGAGAGAGACAGAGCATGAGTGGAGGAGGGGCGGAGAGAGAGAGGGAGGCACAGAATCTGAAACAGGCTCCAGGTTCTGAGCTGTCAGTACAGAGCCTGACGCGGGGCTGGAACTCACAGATGGCGAGATCATGACCTGAGCCGAAGTCGGACGCTCAACCGACTGAGCCACCCAGGTACCCCTCAAACCTTTTAGAAACAGTCTTCATTAACCCAAGAAGAAAGACCAAAATGAAATAGAAACACTAATACATACTAATAAATTGACAAAGGAAAGTATATCATAAATTATGAGAAATGTTATTCCATCTCTATATAAAAATAGAAAAAACGGTGATGTTTACGTGATGGAAGTAAACTCAGAATCTGTAATTAAATGCTGGTTTCACCAAAGTAGTAGTAGGACAGCACAGGGGTGATAGGTTATGTTTGTAACAAAAAATGTCAAAAATAAGATAATTATTTTTCTATCATGTACCGTTTAACAGGTTCTATGAATCTGTGTATTTTCTGTGACTATTTTAATTTCCATGAATTATTTTAGGTTACATATTAAATTTAATGATGAAAAGAAAGCTGTTTTAAATTTAAAATACTAAGATCTATTTATATAATAAAAAATGTCTAGATTCATGAATGCTTTTTGTATGTGTAGAAAACTAAAATAAATAAATAAATAAATAAATAACACCTAATGGATGAAACAAATAAAATCCAAAATAGAGAGTATCATACAATGAATCATGAAAAATCCCATCCATCATTTTTTTAATGCTTATTTATTTTTGAGAGAGCGAGACAGAGCACGAGCGGAGGAGGGGCAGAGGCAGAGGGAGTCACAGAATCCGAAGCTCTGAGCTGTCAGCACAGAGCCTGATACAGGGCTCGAAATCACAGACCATGAGATTATGACCTGAGCCAAAGTTGGACGCTTAACCGACTGAGCCACCCAGGCGTGCCCCCCCCCATCCATCATTTTTAACCACATTTTAAAATATTCCATTACAATTCAGCAATATCAACAATATCAGTATTACATTACTATTTCAAGGTCTATTTTGATGTTTTTTTAAAACAAAATTCTTCTGGCAAAGTATTTAAGTTGGCTATGTGAACAAATTAGTGCAGAATCCTAAATTCTGAAGGAAAACCCATTAATGCAAGGGTTAAGGTTTTGTTCCAATGGTAAATCAGACACACAGATTAGATGGATAGACAGATGATAGATAAATAGTAGATAGATAGATAGATAGATAGATACAAGATAGAGATAGAGAGACAAATAAATGGGCAGATAGACAAGTATTTACATACCATCATTCATCACCAGTTTGGGTCTATTGAGAAGATAGGTTTTACAGCAGAAGCTAAGATAAAGAAATCACATTTTTTATAGATTCTCGAAATGCCAACTCAATAAAAAATGGAAAGCACTGTGTTGACTGTGTGGCATGACACAGAGAATGAATTTGCATTATATATATATATATATGTATATAATATATATACATATATGTATATGTATATATATTATATACATATACATATATATATATATATATATATATATATATATATATATATAAAACTATCACTTAGTTAATTATTGATACTCTGGAGTAGCGTGGTTTACATGGGGATTCTTGAACCTAGACGTGCCTTAGAATGGCCCAGAGAACTTGTCAAAAAGCACCAAGCCAGTACAGGACTTCGACTTAAACCCAATGAATCAGTGTTCAGAGTGTGAATGGATATCAGTAGTTTATAGAGTCCCTCTGGGTAATGAAGAGGCACAGAGAGGAAGGAGAAACCCTGCAACTGAAAGCAGTCAAAAAGACAAACTGCCTAGGAAGCCAGGTGGTCCTTTAAGTATCCCTTGATAAAGTTTCTCTGGAGATTGAGTAGAACCATGGCTTCATCTTGGGGTGCAAAAGTATGGACATGAAGACATCTGGTGACCTGAAGTGTCTGAGCTTTGTATTATTCTGTCCAGAGTGGTAAATGATTTCTTGTCTTGCAAAGACAAGCTGGTCTTTCTAAAACAGGAAAAAGCACAAGAAGAGGAGAAAAAACTGTCAGCCTTCTAGCATTTTGAAATTGTGAAGATGTGTTCAAAAATTAAATAAGTAATGCAAGAAAAAGGTCTTCAAGAAAAGCATTCCAAAAATTTTGAGTGGAAAATGCACGACAATTACACACAAGAGGGAGTGGTAATCGGAGATTTTATGGAGGCAAATGAATGCTCTAATTGAATAAGTGAGATTGAAGATGTGTTTAGACCATTTCATGCAAAGGAGTAGGAAGGAGAAATGTTGGCGGCAGAGAATTATGCCAAGAAAAAGTGAACTATGAAAAAAACATCAATGGCAATGGGCAGCAAGGCGTTAGAATGTCTGGATGCTTGGACTTACTCACTATTTCACTATACGTACATTTGCTTTATATTCATTATCTCTCAGGGTTTTAAGGATGTCCCAATATTGCTTTTACAAATTAAAAAAACTCAAAATCGTATAGGTGTGTATATAAAAACAGATCAAGTATAATATAATTAGGTTTCCAATGAAATGGAGATACAAAAAATATGCCATGAAACTTGCTTAGGATTTAGGGCAGGCATTGCAAAGGAACGGTTTGTAGGTTGAGCCTTCTAAGGAAAAATTGAGAAAGTGGGGATAGGCTATTAATTTTCAAAATAGGACATAAGAGGATTACAGTTAGAAGAAAAAGGTTTGTGCAAAGAGTTTTGTTTATTTATGCACAGTTCTATCTTTCTTCATTTTTTTCTGAAAACATTTGCTTTAAGGTCAATGTTTGAAGGCACAGCTAAAAGCCCCGTAATATAAGGTACAATAGGAATGAATGAAATCAGAGAAATAAGTAAACTAAGAATTAAAAAAAGAAATTAAAAATAAAATTACAAAGGCAAGGTAAACAGTAAAACATGTTGAGTAACAGGATGTATGGTATGCGTGTGTGTAATGAGAAAAAAAAAATGTTATATTGGAAATAACAGAAAAAGGAAAGGATTTTATTCCAAACACCTCTATAGTTTCACTATTGACCTCAATCAAGTTAGCTGACCTTTTGGTTCTTTTGCCTTAGGCTCAGGGTCTAAAATGGAGATAACGATACCTGCCCCTTACTAACTTAAATTCTCTGAGAAATAATCAGATGGTTTACAAAATAAAAACCTTAAGCTCCCTCAAAGAGGGAACTATAAACGGTATCATAGCTGAGGCCAAAGCTGTATAACTAGAGTGTTATCTTTTCTTACGTTTTAGGTTTTTGCTTTTTTCTTTTCTTGTCTGTTTGGTTTTTTGTATTGTTTTGTTGTTGTTGTTGTTGTTGTTGTTGTTGTTTTAATATAGAACTTGTTCAGTAATCCACAAAGTTTCTAAATAGAATTTTAAAAATTCATATGAAATTTCAAATCTAATTCTCCTGTTAATGTGGTGCTTTTATTGTTCAAACGCAAGCTGCTTATAAAATAAATATGTGCATACAAGGGTGCCATTTTTTCAAAAGGTGTTTGAATCTAATCATCTATTGGGCATGAATGTCTCTGCAGTCACTTCTTTTGGAATGTCATTTATCAACTAATTGTTCCTCCAATTATGACACAGAGGAGAATTTCACTGGAAGACACATCCTACTACAGGGACTTTTCAGATATTTTAGAGGTCGTTGCAAATATATTCAAAGGTAACTCCAGATAACATGCAATCCCTAAGGCATTAGATGTATCTTCCTCCTCATCCCAGGCCCCAGTTGATGGAAATGCATCAGAGTTGGCATTGATTTAAAGTCCTAAAGACTTAGAAGAAGCATTCTCCATTCTTTATATAATTTTATTCACTTCATTTTCTGAAAATCTAGAGGTCCAATGGGAAATGGGCAGAAATGTAATGGAGAGGTCTTCTACCTTCTATACGCAGGCTGTGGGGAGCCCAAGGTGGTTGCCTTTTTCTTCCCTCCCCTATTTTTTGGAAATGCTCATGAGTCCTGGGGTAAGAGGTGTGTGAATGCAGTAAACATTTCCCTATAAGATTAATCTCACAGACTGGAAAGGACAAACACAGAAAATAAGGATTTAAACTCGGTGCTGTGGGGTACACAATGTAACGTATTCAATAAATGCATTTGCTCTTTAATATTTTTGATACTCTTTTTTTCCTGGAAAATGTGAACAGATGTTAGAACTGATATATCAGTAAACTTGGGATTAGGAGAAATATAACCTGCTTGATGAGGAAGGGAGTTAGACTGTATTTTTATCTTTATCTTTATCTTTTTTCCTTTTTTTTTTTTTTTTTTTTTTTTTTTTTTTTGAGAGGAAGGGAATTTAAGAAGGGTAGGGGCAGAAAGAGAGAGAGAATCCCAAGCAGGATCCACACCCAGTACAGAACCCAATGCAGGGCTCGATCTCACAGACATGAGAGCATGATCTGAGCCCCAATCAAGAGTCAGAAGTTCAACCATGAGCCACCCAGGAGCCCCTAGACTATATCTTGATTACAGAAATAAAGCTTGCATTCTAATGACATTATGGCAATGGGCATAAAGCATTCATGAAGGGAAAATGTGATGAACATTAGATTCATTATTTTTCTCTAAAATTGCATCTCTATAGCTGATAACGCAAATTGCCAAACAGTAAACCTAAATCTAGGCAATATAACAGGTTTACAGGTCACACGAGATGTTACCAGAATTTCTACTTCAAATATGAGCTGGGACCAGATATCACCCTACTCTTCTTCAGAAGGTTCAAAGGAGGTCAGGTCAATACATTTCACATTCATAAGATGATTGAAGGAATTTTCTTAAAAAAAGTTTTGTTTTGGGACACCTGGGTGGCTCAGTCAGTTAAGTGTCCGACTTCGGCTCAGGTTGTGGTCTCACAGCTCCTGAGTTCGAGCCCCACGTTGGGCTCTGTGCTGACAGCTCAGAGCCCGGAGCCTGCTTCAGATTCTGTGTCTCCCTCTCTCTGTGTCCCTCCTCTGCTCATGTTCTATCTCCTCTCTCTTTCTTAAAAATAAATAAACATTAAAAAAATTTTTTTAAGTTTTGTTTTGTTTTGTTTTTACTATCTAGAAAGCTGATGTCAAGTTTTACTAAAGGTATGATAACTACCACAATTTCTATTTCATCTTGCAGATTCATTAATTTTTTTTAAATTTTAGAGACTCATAAAACCACTCCCTTTTTGAAAGCACTGGCATAATAACATGTAGCATTTATAACTTGAAACATTGAGAAAATTAACTTTGAAACGAATATGCTATTTTGTTTTCAGAATTCAATAATTGCCAAATATATGTGACATTACGAGGTGCTACCCATTAAAAAAATCATGAAGTCCACTGACAGTTCCCAAGAAAAGCAATAGAGACCACATTCACAAGTAGATGGATATTTATTATTCATTCTTAATTGTTAATTGATTTAAAAAGTGACTATCATAGAATCAAAGCACATTTTATGGCCCATAATCAGACATTCTCAAAGGTATTTGCCTTCTACCTGCATTAGCAAAATCTTCTGAGTTACAGCCTGCACAGTAAAAACTTGTTTTCTTTGATAGGACAGTGGCCAATTTAGAAAATGGTAAACAACTGAGGTGAACTTCAGAAATATCCTGCTGTACACACTACTTGCAGTAAAGAGAAAACATAACCTCGGGGAAGAGTGCAGGAACTGTCCCCCTCGAAGGCCACTTCTGATAACCTAGTGACTCCATGTTTATGGGGATTTCGTTTGCAAGAGGATAAGACCCTAAGGATGCCGCGGAAAGAACTTCAGGGTAAATCTCTTTCCTTATTGAATACTGCTCTGCGTCTTACAGACAACTTTATTGAGAACTTTAAATCTGCACCTTCCTTTTTAGCTTCAATAGTTTTTCATAAATTGTCTCCTTATCTGGAACTCACATACAGCTGTCTTAGTCATATCAATTATTTCTGAATGGGCTGAAAAGGCTTTTTTATTTTTTCCAATTCACTTAGTTACGTCCATCAAACAGACTTCTAATGACTCTCTTTGTCAGTCGTAAAGCATTGAAACAGGCATGGAGCAGAACATTGCAGCATTCATAAGGAACACTACATTTTATTTTTAAAGAGGATCTAGCTAAGTCTGTGAGATCTTTCTTGCAACGGCACAGGTACTTGATTAATCTGCAAACATTTTCAACTGACGTCAATGGTCACCGCACAAACATATCTAGGATTCCATAGTGCCTTAAATGGAATACGTCTGGCAGGACCTTCAAACGAACTTTAACCAGGTCTTTTAAACTTTTTAGGGGCATCTTCTCTGGCTCACATCTCAGTATTTTTCCATACTTCAAACAGTTTTTCTTTCTTTCAAGTCAATAGCAGGTGAAAGGATATTAAAAAGTAGCATGTTGAAACATTTGGACTAGTTAATTAAAATGCTCATTGGGGAAGAAATAAAATAACTGTATTTATTTCTTTTGACTTGCATGTAATTACATATTTGACATTATTGTTTATGTTTGTCCTACACAGGTTGAGGATGCAGATGATACTTTATAATTCTTAGTCCAGTAGATAATAAACTACCTAATATTGCAAAGAAACAGTGATATCAATATTAAAATAGTGGCCACTACGTACTGTAAAGGTACTATTTATTTTACTCCTGCTATCACTTCTCCTCGTTTCATCCCTACATGGGTCATATTATATTCTGATTTTGCAAATGAGAAAAAAAAGTTAGTGACTTTCAGTATTTACTCAAGAACTACTCTAGTCTAAAAATACAAATGGATCTCCTATTCCCCACCCCCTCATGAAAAATGGCAGGAAACAGAACAGCCAAAGCCTAAAATTCTTAGCAAATGAATGCAAACTTTTTTTTCTAAAACTTTTAAAATAGGTAGTATGCTCTCAAACACAAATTGTGGGTCCTCTACACTGTGGACACGATTGTTTGATCTATCTTTTGCTCTATTTACTGTCTATAGACACCTGGTCCAGGATTAGCAAACTTTTTCTGTTAAGAGACAGAAAGTAAATATTTTAGGCTTTGCAGGTCACAGGTCTCTGCCCCCACCACTCAATGCTGCTGTTGTTGTGCAAAAAGAGCCACTGAACATACATAAATGAATGCGTATGGCCATGTTCCAATGATACTTTATTTATGGAAATAGAAATTTGAATTTCATATAATTTCCACATTCTGTGAAGTGTTATTTTTAAATTTTTTTCAACCATATAAAAATGTAAAAACTTAAATGTAAAAAGTACAACTTTTCTGTTGTATTAACATTTTTAAATATTATCGTGAACTTTTCAAGTAGTGTGTAAAATCCTCATAAGCAATGTTTATCCATTATACCTCCGTTTCAACGATAGTGCCTTGAAAATAGTTTATATTCAATTGTCATTTATTGACATGTTTCAATATTTCTTGTCCTTTTTGGAAATAACTCTTTTTTAAAAAAAATTTTAATGTTTACTTATTTTTGAGAGATACAGAGAGACAGAGAGCAGGGGAGAGGCAGAGACAGAGAGGGAGACACAGAATCTGAAGCAGGCTCCAGGCTCTGAGCGGTCAGTACAGAGCCCGATGCAGGGCTTGAACCCACAGACCATGAGATCATGACCTGAGCCAAAGTCAGACGTTTAACCGACTAAGCCACCCAGGCGCCCCTGGAAATAACTCGTACCTGGGGAATCAGAACTGGATTCAAGTGCTGGCTCTGGTATTAAGTGTGAAATATGGGGAAAAGACTAATCTTTCAACTTTAGTATGTTTGACTTTACAATGAAGAAGTTATAGCAGAAGATATTTAATATCTTTTCCCGTTTCTTAATTCTCTGAAACTGTAGAAGCTGGGGGTGTTGGATTAGGGAATCAATGGCTGAAATCAGGGATTGTAAAGTAGACTTTGCTCACCCATTAAGAAATTCCTTAGAACACTGCCTGCAAATACGAATGCATCTTGGAATGCATTTCCTCACCAAATCAAGATCATGAACAAATATATGCATAATAATCCAACATCTTAGTCAATTACCTTACTGAAAAGTTACAAAAATGGGAAGGTTCCTTCAGGCTTACCACTTTTCATGAAAAGGTAAAGACATTCATCTGAAATGTCAGCTCCTTGGAATATGTTTGCCTAAAATCTCACCTATCCTCTGAAACCGCCTCTTTTGTGATTCCCTTTTCACTGAACCACATGAAAATGCTGAGTCCCTACTGTGTGCTGAAAACTGTGACATCTCATTCATTTCTCAAAGGTGTGAGTCAAATAGCAGGGGTTGGCAAGGTTGGTATGGAACAGAATGGCGAAAGCATCCTGGGCCACGCTTGGGTTGCACCTCCTACTTCCTACTTTATTTGAAACTCGGCACAGTCCCTTGTAAGTTTCTATGTTTACACTCACAGAGAAGCAGGAAGGCAGGAGGGGGGAAGTCCTACTTAGAAAAAGAGAATATTGACAAGCAACTAATGAGAAAAATACTGTCTTCACAAAGACATTCAATGCAACAAAGACTTACTAAGCACTTGCTTTGTGCCCACCACTGTGCTGAAAAATCTACATACTGCAAATCCAGCCATTAGGCTCAGTTGGGCACGCGTAGATTAATCACGCAAAAGCACTCAGAATGCAAGCCGAGGTTTCTTTTCCTTTTTCGTTTTCCTTTCTTTTGCTATTGTGATAAGCATCAAAAGCTCAGTTCACATGCCGCTCGGTTGCTTTGCATGACTACTCTACACACCCATGGGGTTCCAGAAGCAGCTGAATGAAGTCGATAAACCTATGTCTTATGCTACGCAGTTGGAGTTAGTCTGTAGCAGTTCAAGGGAGCAATGCTGAAGAACCAAGTGGAACCGCAGGAAAACTGCTCAGGTTTCCAGCTACTAAAACATAAATGAACAAATAGACAATAATAACAGAGCTGAAAAATAGCCTTTCAGAAGCTACCTCCTAAAATACATAGAAGCTTAGGCGCACAGATAGAAGCCTGCCTCACGAGCGCCCGACTCAGTTCTCCCGTACTGAAGTGAATGAAAATGAAATGTTCATTTTAAGATGCACTCAAACAGATGCTCCGGAATTTTCGTCTCCTTTTTCCTTTTCCATCTTAGACACTTCATCCAAACTGCACCTGGTCAATCTGTTTAGGAGACTATATACGTTTAAAAACATTTACTTTTCCCATCCTATGGAATGAAGTTTTGTGCCCTTAAATAGCATCCCTTGGTCTGGATGGATTACAATGTCTAACAGGAATCAAGAGAGACACACGGAGTAAGGCTCTGAAGTGTTACTTAAACGTTTAATTATTAAACTCAGTTGAAACCTCATTCTTGAGCCAGAACAGTCTCTACACAGGTGAACCTTCTGCTACCCTGGTGAACTCATTTTCTCTGCCATTCCTGCCAGCTTACTTGTTTTATCTCACTTACCTGCACTTCGTTCAAAAGACAGGCTACCGGTGTCCATAAAACGTCCAAGGAAAAAATGTATTCAAAGCCCGTATGCTAATTTTGATCTCTCAGTGCAAGTCATATGACTGCAAAAAAATCAGTGGATATGGGTGTTGGTAGACAGAAAAATGGACCCTGATGATGTCCACATTCTCATCCCTGGAAACTGTGAAGAGGCAACCTGACGTGCAAAGGGGGATTTAAGATTTTAGATAGAATTAAGGTTGCTAATCAACTGACCTTAAGACAGGGAGACTATATTGAACTACCTGGGTGGGTCTGATGTAATCTCAAGGATTTTTTAAAAATAGGAAAGGCAGAAAAAGAGATCAGAACGATGCAATGTGAGAACTGTCCTCACCCTTGATAGCTTGGAACAGAGAAGAAAGGGGCACAGGCCAGGTCATACAGGTGGCCTCTAGAAGCTATTAAAGGCTGAGAAGGGAACAGATTTTCTTCTAGGGCCTCCAGAATAAACACTACCCACCAACACCCTTATTTTTGGCCCAGAGGGACCTATTTTCGATTTCTGACCTCAAAAAGTATATGACAAATTAGCATAGTTTTAAGCCACTAAATTTTCGGTAATTTGTCATAGCCCACAATAGGAAACTTAGAGGGTGAACCATGAACCTGAGGTGTAGTGGGGAGGAAATAGAAGTGAAGCATTTGGGCTTTGGTTTCACATTTACGAAAGGGGTTAGAATCATCAGTCAAATGCACATTAGTGTTGCATTCCTAGATCACCCCACCTATAGGATATTGAGAATTAGCATGCCATTCTATTTTTTTTTTTTTTTGAATGTTTATTTACTTTCGAAGGAGAGAGAGAGAGAGGGCGTGAGCAGGGGAGGAGCAGAGAGAAAGGGAGACACAGAATCCAAAGTGGGCTCTCGGCTCTGAGCTGCCAGCACAGAGCCCGAAGCAGGGCTCGAACTCACAAACTGTGACATCATGACCAGAGCCAAAGTCGGAGGCTTAACCGACGGAGCCACCCAGGAGCTCCTCCATTCTATTTTTTTTTTAAGTTTATTTATTTAGAATCAGTGAGAAAGAGGTGGGGGTGGGATGCAAGTGGGAGATGGGGAGAGAGAGAGAAAAGGAGAGGAAGAGAATCTCAAGCAGGCTCTGCATTGTCTGTGCAGAACCCAGTGCAGGGCTCAAACTCACGAACTGGGAGATCATGAGCTGAGCCGAAATCAGACATTTAACCAACTGAGCCACCCAAATGCACCAGCATGTCATTCCAATAATTATACTTATTTTATAAAACAGTCAAATACACTATGTTACATATATTATGTTGAAAGTGTTCAGCAAGCGTAAAAATGTTAAAATCATCTTTATAACCCTATTTTCACATTTATCATTCTTTTAATACAGTGAAAACACCAATACACAGGATAAAAAAGGAAGCAAACTACGTCTCTGTCCACTTATACAATTGAGGAAAAAACACTTCAAATTTATATTTTGGTCCTCTCTTATTGGATAGCTAATTGGATATCATATTTGGGGAAGTCCACAGACTTTTAAAGCAGAATATCACAATTTCTTTTCCTGATTTCAACTCCAAGTTGAACAACTTTGGGCCACTGACTTAATTCTTCTGAGCCACCATTCGTGTTTTATAAATTTATTTTTTTAACGTTTATTTATTTTTGAGACAGAGAGAGACAGAGCATGAACAGGGGAGGGGCAGAGAGAGAGGGAGACACAGAATCTGAAACAGGCTCCAGGCTCTGAGCTGTCAGCACAGAGCCTGACGCGGGGCTCGAACTCACGGACCGTGAGATCATGACCTGAGCCCAAGTCGGGCGCTTAACCGACCAAGCCACCCAGGCGCCCCTAAATTTAAATGATAATCTCTCCATTTTAAAGATGCAAGCAAGATCCAAGTCCATCTCAGATATGTAATAGATAAAATCTATAAAATAGATTTTACATTGTAGAGTGTTCTATGGATGACAATTGTGACTTGAGTCCAAAATTGTGTCCATGGGCCAAAGATTTAGGGAGCTGATAAAAGTACAAAAGAAATCCATGAACTTGGAAGAAATAAATGTCTCCCACCACGCTAGCATGAAAAAACAAACAAACAAACAAGCAAACCTGATAACGAGTGTCTTGATTTTCAAGAATAGTCTAATCTACACTGGGAGAGTTAATAAATCCTAATTGGTACCAAACTGTAGTTACCATATTTGTAGACATTGCCTCTTGTCTGCTACCTTCTTTCTTGTTTCCTCTTTGGTTTATATAGGTGCACTAAAGAAACTTTTTAGGAAGATGAATTATTTGTGTAATAACTTGAGCTTTTCAAAGGAAAAAAAGAGAAATAAATTCACCAATAAATAATAAGTAAGCTTGTTGGCATTTCATGATTCCTTAGGGAAATGAGAAGCCTCACAACTTGACCCTAATGTAAAGCCTCAAAAGTAATTCATATATAGTATGACAGGTAGTCGGAAACACTGACGAGAGTTTAATTTTCGGTCATAATTTTAAAATGCAACCTAGATGTCCAATATTTGTCATATATAATTTCAATATTAAATGCCATAAGAACAACTTACTTCATTTACCACTTCCTTGAGAGAAATGATTAAATTCTTAAACTTACAGATAAGGGGCATTTTTAAGCAAGACAGAAAAACAAGCCAGGTCCATGAGAAATAATGTCGTAAGACGATCATATTTTATTACTACTACTAATTTGGCTTTCTCAGTATTTTTACATTTCACCTTTAGAAGACACTTAGTGAGTATAAAAATATTTTTATTGCTTTTTTTTTAACTTTATGGCTTCCTCAGGGCTCTGACTTTTTTCTTCCGCCACAAGTTCATACACATTGCCATTTGTACACATTATTTCAGTGATTTCTTAATTTTCACTTTAGAAGTGCCAAAACGATAACACTTTTGGGCACTCATAGTTTGTAAAATTCATTATAGCATATTAAACCGTTCAACGTAGCGATGCTCCTGCCCCTTGGATCTCATTATATGCATCCGATGTGTTAAGAAATAACATTAATAATAAGCTATGTAATTAAGTTAACTCCTATTCTGGGGGAAGCAACATAGTTTTGACATCTCTCTCTCTTTCTCTCTCTCTCACTCTCAGTCTCTCTTTAGTGTTTAACTTCTGTTTTTTTAATGACCACTATTTATCTGCAAAGATTATGAATTACCTAGGGATGGCATATGTCATCATTGACCAGTCTGACAGAGAACCCTGAAGTAAAACACAGCTAAGCAAGAGACTAACACACTCCAACAACTGATCAATAGAAAGAGAAACACTTTAGGGGGTAATCAGTAATTGGTAGCAGACATCACCTGGAACATATTGAAAGAAGACAAAGCCTCCTTAATGATAAAGTTGACAAAGAGTCTGCACTTAAAATGCATAGTGATATTCCCTAACACTCATTGATTGCTTACTATGTGTCCATTGAAGCTTATTTAATTGTCACAATAGCACTACGGAGTAAATGAGGAAACCGATGCCCATGGAGGTAAGTGGCCCACAGTCACACAGTTGCTAAGTGATCCACAGTCTGGTTCTTACTCACCAAGCAGTAGCTTGGCTTTCATTGAACCCTGAGAAATTGATAAACAGAGAATTAGACTTCCACATATATTGATAAGAGCACTGGTATAACTAAACCATAATCTAACACAGATGAGCTAAAAGAAAAGTAAACCTGGGGTGCCTGGGTGGCTCAGTCGGTTAGACTTCCGACTTCGGCTCAGGTCATGATCTCACGGTTTATTAGTTCGAGCCCCGCGTCGGGCTCTGTGCTGACAACTCAGAGCCTAGAGGCTGCTTCAGATTCTGTGTCTCCGTCTCTCTCTGCCCCTCCTCCACTCATATTCTGTCTCTCTCTCTTTCAAAAATAAATACACATTAAGAAAAAAAAATTAAAAAAAGAAAGAAAAGTAAAGCTGGATTACAAAAAACAAAAACAAAACAAACAAACAAACAAAAAAAAAACAAGTCCTTAGCAGAAAAAAGTCAATTATTTTAGCCGCTTCTGATAAGTGTATTTCATGGGTTCCTTGGGCTTAATAATTAGACATTCAGATTTGAACTCCATTGGAAATCATCTGTAGTTTATGGTTACGTTTAAGCCCCTTGTAAAGAAAAAGATATGTACTTTCGCCATATGAGGTTAAGTAATTTTTAATTTTTTTTTAGAGAGACAGAGATAGCATGAGTGAGGGAGAGGCAGAGAGGCAAGGGAGAGAGAGCGAATCCTAAGCAGGCTCCATGCTGCCAGGGCAGAGCCCAACATGGGGCTTGAACTCAGGAAACCGGGAGATAGTGACTTGAGCCGAAACCAAGAGTAGGCCACTTAACCGAATGAGCCACTCAGGCACCTCCCTTAAGTAATTTTTTACAAGTCCAATAAACCTTCCTACCTTGTCCTACACAAGTCAGCTATTCTCTATTCTTGCTGCATATTTGAATTACCTGGGAAACTTAAAGAATAGTTATGCTTGGACTACATCCCACACTACTTTGTAATAGGGCTCAGTATCTATGTCAGCAAGGTTGACAATTCACTTTGATCTTAAAATAAAATGGGAAATCAACCTAATTTCAATCTACCTTGGCTATCAAGAATCTCAGCACTCAATTACCATATATTTGTAGGCCCAAGTAGGGTAGGTGTATTTTCTTATTCTCTCTATGTGGTTTTTGAGGTACTATTTCTATTTTAATAGTCTCATTATGTATTTTGTCATAAAATATCTCAAATCCTTTTGGAAGCAGATAACCTACATTTTGAAAATGATTATAGAAAAACTTAAAATGAGTGCTTCTTATCATTCACTTTATCTACTTTGGGAAAAATTGGCTTGGGTGTTATTTTTGTAAAGCCATAATATATTCTAGAGAAAGTAATTTGTAATTAAAATCAGCCATACTTGGGGTTTTATTCAGAAACAAGATGACTAATGGAGTTTATTTATTAGTTAGTATGGGAATGACCAATGTGTCATTAGAGATACAAGAAAATTCATCTTTAAGAAGTTCTCTAATATGTACCATGAGATATGTAAGACCTATTTTGCTCCTCAATTAGCAATTAGTCTTGTATGGCTGATGATAGCTCTATTTTTCATGTTTCAAATGCATATTGCTGTCTCTGACTTTATTTCCATATGATTATATTTTAGTTCCTCCTTTAGGACTAGGAAATCCCCATAAATAATGCCATCACATTATGAAGCATTCCTAAAACCATGGCTTTACCACCTTTTCCTTCTTTGAACATTTCTTGTGCCATTTTTTTCACATTCTTTTTCTCCCATATAATCTCGAATCATTCCGCTGATATACTGCATCAGCCATCTAGAACAAATCACCCTTCCTCTGTTCTGTGATTTCCATGCACTGATTTGTGAATACCTATGTCAATGGTAACCAGACTATTTATGTATTGCCTTATAAATGGTATGTTGCTCCCTTCAGATAACACAGTGTCTTAACCTAATTAAAATCCTTTGTGCCTTAAGAAGATCTTTTGTAAGCGGTGTAAATTTCAAGAATGGTGTATCTGAGGATTGAGAGAATTTGAGGAAGGAGATTGAATTCCTCAAATCATAATTATTTCACCTATTCTCTTAGTGGGAAAATAACCCTGGACTGGTAGTTGATACCTAAACATTCTCATTCCAATAGCAATTCAGAAACGTTTCTTGGATCACTTCTTTGTTCACACTGGCTTTACTATTCACGAGCTCTATGATACAAGGCAAGATTCTTAATTCCTCTAAGTCTAAACTACTAATCTCTAGTGTGGGAGAAAACTGGGAACACTTACATCCTAGAACATAGCCAAGAGACTTAAGTTAGACAATCCAGTAAATCCTAATATTTGTGTGTATGTGTGACCTAACTCAATCCCATGCCTGGCATCATATTTAACAGATGAATAAACTGAGCCCCTGAGAGGGTAAGTGCTAGGCATAAATTTACAACTACCTTCAGATTCCACTGATTTTTAAATTCCCTCGCAGGTCTCAATAAAAAACCCAAACAAAACAAAACCAAAACCAAAAACCTTCTCAAATGCAATTTATGGTTCACTTCATGTAGAGTTTCTCCCATGAGGCTACTTTTATGGTTAGAAAATAGAAACATGTTAAGCCAATTTGACCGAACTCTACTTTTAATGTATATTTATCTCACCACAAATTGGGACACTTAACTTCTCAATTTTCTTATTAAGGTTGAACTACAAATGTACCTTTGGGGAGAAAGAGAGAACATTTCCAATATACTCTGGAGTTGGATCAGTAAAGGCGACCATTACAGGACTGAGGGCTGATTGTACCAAGCTGAAAAGATATTTCCCATTACGGCCTAACCAGCACATATAGTGAACTAATTGGCTAAACTTTGAAGTGATTTCTCAAATAAAAACACTTCAGGGCAGATATAGAAAATACTAGAAGTTACTGAATGACTGTTTTGATTTAGTAGGCTGTAACACAAAGTATTGGTGACTAAATGAAGCAACAAATGAGAAAAATGATTTTTCAATCACACGTTTTCCCGCCCTTTAAATATTTGCAGTATCCATTAAAAAGGAGTGTGAAAGGCAAGTTAGTAGGGCAAACAAAAGGACTGGTGGAGAGCAGAAGTGGGAAGTGTTTGCGCTAACTGCTCAAAAGCATGCCGCTGTCCATGCGTGTTCAAAGAGAAGTGCAAGTTGCAAATAATTCACTTTTTTGTTTTAAAAAGTAGGATATGAACTCAGTATTGTGACACCTACTTAACTATGACTATAAGATATAGTAACTATTTTGAAGAACTAAAACTTTATTTAAAAGTTCTCTATCAAATTTTTCACATTTTCATTAAAATTATCCACACAATTAGTCTGAATTAGTGTGCTTTTACTATACGTAATTTGTTAAATTACTGTCTAAATCATTCATCTGTAAGACTAAAAAGGAAAAAAAAAATCATTCCTTGCTCCAGCGATAAGGTTTGCATGACATTCAAAGTACAAGATAGTTCATAACACTTATAAAAATAGATTTTGGGGGTGTCTGGGTGGCTCAGTCGGTGTAGCAGCTGATTTAGGCTTGGGTCATGATCCGATCATAGTCCGTGAGTTCCAGTCCCTCGTAGGGCTCTGTGCTGACAGCTCAGAACCTGAAGCCTGCTTCAGATTCTGTGTCCCTCTCTCTCTCTGCCCTTCCCTCACTCATGCTCTGTCTCAGTCTCTCTCTCTCTCAAGAATAAACATTTAAATTTTTTAAAAAAAATAGAATTTTGTTATTTTTATCATTATGGTGGTTAGAGCCCAGGAGGAAAAAAAAAAAAAAAAAAAAAGAACAATTACAGAAACAAACACATTGAGAGTCAGTTCAGCATTGGAATAGCTGTCCAAATCAACAAAAGCAATTAAGTTGCGTTGGAAAAAATAAAAATTTCAACAAATAACATTGCATATTTTGTTTAGTTTCCAATTTCACAGTAGGGACTCAGTTCTTGTTTAAACCCATATAACTAAATTGTAAATTAAATGCTCTCTAGACATATCAAATTTACAGTCCAAAATGCAGATATAACTGGATATAGCCAGAAGTTGTTTATGATGTAGTGAAGGGGAAAAATGCCACTAGAATACTTAGAATTATGTCATGGAGTTCAGAAAGAAATGATAACCCTTGCAGCTCATTATCGCTTATGTAGTGAAAATTATTCTTGCTTACAAGATTGGATGGAACCCTATGAATACCTCTCACATTGAGCCAGAGATTTATGTAAGGTGCATTAGATGAAATGGGAAAAAAAAAATAAAGCATCAATAGGGTTTTTAATTATTGATATGTTCATTGCACAAAGCAGATATCTTCATTGCCCACACCCCTTTATGTGCACAGTTTGACTTTGAATGGGTTTACTGTATTTGTTCGCCATATAAAGTCAATCTGAGTGAAGTGACATCTAAATAGGTGCCAGAGCCTGTCCTTAGGGTGACTGGCATCAGTGGTCTTACATCTTTTTGTTGTTGGTGAGGGGGTTGTGTGTTCCACACCCTGGGATGGTCTACAAGGTAGCAGGATAGAAAATGACCTCCTCAAAACTTGACCACTGGTTATGTACCAAAAAAAAAAAAGTGTTGTTCTTCCTCCTCTTGGGAGCAAAATTATTAGGGAAAAATAGCATTTTGTGATGGGAAAGCAGGTGGGAGATTGGTGAGATTGACACTATTGTGAACCACAGCTATACTCTACCGTTCGTTAGAAATGCATCACATGTTCCTATAGCCAAAAGGTTTCAGAGCACTATACTAAGCTTATGTTTAAAACATCACTTGCATTTTCTGATTATTTTCCCTATGACGCAGAAGTACTTCTGTTGTTGTTTACAGCTAAGATCATGTTATGGACACTATCGATCCCTGCAAAAGAAGGTATAGGAAAAAACATACACGTGGTAATGTAGTGTATGTCTTCCTGAATAGACTAAAAGAGTCTCCAGAACACAAAATTCTGTCTTCCTTCGCATCCTCCACCGCCACTGGCACAAAGTTGACATACTCATTGTTTTTGCTGAAAGTTTCATGTTCCTATTGAAAATCTGCTCAAATGTAAAAATATACAAAGATTTAAAATTCTGTAAAGCGAATATATATCACCCTTAGTATAAGAAGATAAAATCGATGCATGACATAATACAATGGTAAAAATAAAATAACAATATAATAAAAATAAGTATAATTTATTTAGCACCTGCAAACTTGCTAAGTAGAATGTTAGAGGTTTTACATATGTTGCTTCATTTATTTCTCACAAGAACCATATGGCATATGAATTACTACCTCCATTTTAGAAAACGAATCTGTCTCAGAGAGGTTGAATAGTCTCCCAACACTAACACAGAAAGGGGCAGAGTCAAAATGTAAAGCCAGGTTCTGGATCATTCCACTCTTGGAGTTACTCTCTAATCTAGTAGTAGTTGTGTGGTCCATACTAAGACATCTGTGTTTTTTCATCAAGTATTTCTAGTCGAGCAATGCTTACATCAGCAAGATCCTATACCTGGACTAAGCGATGAGACTATGGCCCCAAAACACAGACTATTCTTTTCCCAAGGCAACTGGTCTCTTTGTCATGGACTTGACCTCACTGATACCACACTCCAATCAATGAGGTTTCTCCGGAAGCTGAAACTTCAGGGAGACTGGTAAATATAATTCACTAGTGCATGCTTTGCCACATCGCAAGTGTTTTCTCCTGACAACTTCTCACTTGGTAGGACTTTAGCGGAGTTGCTCTTCAAGGTCAGAGTTCACTCTCGTGTGCTATTTTCTGCTTTGACGTCACGCCAAAGCCTGGCTCAACTGGTTTGCAAAGTAAACTTCAAATATCCCACCCTTTCATTGGAGACAATGCTTTAGAATATGAGGCTCATTTTCCTGGAGGAATGATTTCTTTTACACAAAATAAAATAGTCCAGGCAGTTAATAAGTCATTATCAAGATTGAGAGACTCCAGATCTCATTCTCCCGGGGAGCATACAGACACCTAGTTGGTACCCTGCACTGTCACACAGAGAAATATGACTGGCGTTAGCCATCAGTGGCCCTCTTCTACCAGTACATTTATTACACAAATCCTTAGTTGCTGTGACCTAAAATTGACCACTCTCTGGATCCTTAATCTAGCACATTCAACCAAGGTGACTCATGCAGGTATGTGTAAGCACTGGAGTCCAGTTTTCATATGGAAGCCAATTTTTCCTATTTCTCTGCAATGAGAAATAAAATATTGAGGACCGGTTAGTGGAATAAATAGCACATTTTCTTGCTAATGAAATTCACCTCAGGTTTAATCCCCAAATGGGATTATAGTTTCTGGAAACATGGCAACAGATATCTTTGCTAGATATTCATAATCAGCTAAATGAGCCTTATCGCCAGGAGATGAACCTTCCAGATTACACATATAGCAAGGCACATTTCTTCAGGCTATTAGCTCACATCTCTGCAAGACCGAGTATATGCTAAATTGCTAACTTTAAATTGAAAACTGGAAATAGCCATACGTGATCAAGAAATCAGAAGGCAGACATTGTTACTTCCATTGTAGCATTGTAGTCTCCTGAGTACTGATATTTGGTGGTACTCTGAAATGTAGTAGTAAATAAAGTAACTCAAATATATATATATATATATGTGTGTGTGTGTGTGTGTGTGTGTGTGTGTGTGTATGTATATATATTCCTCAGGACAGATGAATGCCAATTCATGCACATTTAACTTAGGTCATATCTTTTTTGGAAAGTAAAGATAACCCTACTTAGTAAGTTACCACATACTTTGGGGAAAAAATAACACTAGCAGCTTGGAAAATTTTAAATTAATTTTTAGACAAGTGTATTGTCTGATCCTTGTGTAATGGAAAGCAATCTAGTTGAAGTTTCCAATTTTAAGATTATATAAGATGTGGCATTGAACATATAAAATGTAACAGAAAGTAATTTCTTATGAAGAACATATAAAATGTATTCAGAAATTTCTAATACTTTTTATTTGTTCAGATTCTCTAATACTCATATTACATTTTAAACAGTGATAACCACACTTCAATAGACTAGTCAGATTTGATGAGTAGGCAGCTACCATATGGGTCAGAGTGATTACTTGTGGGAAGAAGAGTGTGTTTGTGTGTGTGTGTGTGTGTGTGTGTGTGTGTGTGTGTGCGTTTTAACTGTGGCAAGAAGAAATGGCTGAGGTAAACAAGAAATGATAAATTGGTGGGATTTATCCATGACCATACTACAGTACGGTCAGCACATACTATTTAATTGCTAACTGTCCACGGTCTTAATCTATGAAAGGGCCCATCAGATATATTTCCTTCATTTTGGGAAACAGAATACAAACAATCAATCAATTCTTTGTTATGTAATTTCCTCTATGCATTATATTCAATAGGAAGAGAGAAAACATATGAATAACATTCTAGGATGTGATTATTCATCTCACAAAATAGATACTTCATTTAGCAATGATTCATTATTTAAATTCATGAGAGAAAAGTAGTAGTGCACTTAAAATATATAATTTCTCACAAACCAATGCGGTATAATTTATTGCATAAAAAAGTCTCCACTTCAGAGTTCTGCCTGGAGTGACTATTTTTCCCTGTTAGCATTATTTGATTTGGTTTCTAATTCACTGTGAAACATTCCAATAAGTTTTAATACCTTCTCAATTAATTTGGGAATAGTTGGGTGTGGGATCAGTCTTCTGAATTTCCTTCCCTTTTCATGCATACCACATCAATATGCAGTTCAGGGAGCCTGTCTCTCCACATAGCCTATTTTACAACCAACAGATAATACTTTCTATATTTTATCTAATAAGATGTTTAGGGTAATGTCATGTAAAAAGCCATTAACTTATTCAATATTCATACTCATTTGACAGACTCTCTCTCTTTTCCCTGTGTATTCTATGTTAAATGCATGTCAGTTCACGTAAATTCTTGAGAAAATTTTCCCAGAACGAATCAGTTGAAGGTCTGACACTGCACATAGTGCAAAAAAAAAAAAAAAAAAAAAAAAAATCACCCGCAGTGTTTTTTCTGAAGTAATTTATGTGCTGGAAACTCTGGAAAGTGTAGTTTAATTCTTAATAAAAAATGTCAATGATAAACTAGGTTGGGGGGGCAAGCGATCAACTAACTGGTTACAACACTGTAATTAAGTTAAGAGTTTCATGTTAATCGGTAAGTGACCTTTGGTCATCTTTCCCCCTTCCCTTTGTAAAGTTTGTTGCTGCTGCTGTTTTATTTGGTTAAAGTTTCAAACTCCATGGATTTGGATCACGACACTATGGTAGTTTCACTCACAGGGAGTAATCATTTCTTCATTACGGGGGAGAGGAAGTCTTCAGATGCCAAGATCCTAACCAATCATCCACTTGATCCACATGTAACTTGCTGTTTTTAATTATATAAATTATTCCACATGTTTATCTGCAGGAAATGGCTCTCCGGCTTAGGTCAAAAGCAGGCTTAATATTTCTACACCACAATGCATATTAAAAAATGAAAGACTGAAATTACAGCACCAGAATTCAGATCCTTTCACAGAGAAGCAACACTTTCAGTCCATTTAGTAAAGAGCCTGCTTCCATTTCCTGAGTGGCTCAAAGTGGTCAGTGCACCCCCCAAATGTAATCAATGTGTTCTCCTATCCCTGGTAGGATAGAGATAATTGTTTACTATAGCATGAGATTAAACTAAGTTAGAAACCCAATTAACTATTTTAATGACTGGAGAGGGGTTAATAGATGATTCAAAATGACAGTAGGTAATTGCGGGCTTCTCCCTCATTTAAATAGAGCTAGTGAAAGCAGTTTTAAAAATGCAGGCAGATAACATACCAAGTATGCCTTAGTATGGCCACCAAGCAAGCTTTCATTTTTCATCAGGCATTTGTAGAGCAACTACTGTGAGCCTATGCCCACCCGTGGGGAACTTTCCCCCCATGTTGCTTCAGCAGGACTAATACCAAAAAGAGACTTCCACTTTACTGGGTTTCTACAATGATTGCAAAGAAAATAGTCCCTATTTTAGTGGTGTTGGTTACTTCACTTGGATAGGGCTAACACATTATCGTTATCATTCATTTTACTAGGTAAATATAAGGTTTTAAATCTACCTTTAGAAGTGAATGACATGATTTCTTTTCAAAAAAGGTTTGGTACCATGCACTGCTACGTAAATATCTTGTGCATGCCATTTTTCCAAGAAACCTATCAGACTGTTGAGTCTTTTTTTCTCTCTGACCTTGAAAAGCATTAAGATAAACTAGTGACTTGAACTCCATTAATGTGCATCAGAAGAGATTATCTCTTTTAGAAGATTCTCAGTGTACAGGAACAGAGTTGATCGTATATTTAGGTTTAAGTATTCAAAACGTTTGATTTTCAGCAGTCGATATTGACTACACAATGATTAAGAAAAATAACAAATGATGAAATCTAATGCAATTCCGTCTTTTAGCAGACAAATAAAACAAAGTGCATTATAAATCATGTAGTAGTCTAAAGTATCTATGTTAAGCATGCAATTAAAATGAAAGTATATTAAGTGTGTAGAACATTTTTTTTCTATCACCTCGGCTTCAGAATCCTTCAAATTAAATGAGTATGAATTGCATTAAATGAAAATCAGACACACTTGGCATGCAAATTATAGCTCTCTTTGACAGTGATTTTTATTTTGTATGTTTTAAAGGATATCTCTATCAATACTGGTCAATAGCAAATTTTACTCTAAAGTTTTTATTTCTGAAAGGCTGCTTGAAACGTCTCCTTAGTTTATGGCTTAAATCACCACAAAGAACTGCTGCGTATATGACACAGCAAAAACATACAACATTTTCTTTGATGTCTATCCTGATGCCCAAACTGAACTGATCTTGATTCTTCTATGTTCAATACACAGCTCTATTGCTCACCTCGTCCCTTTGTCTTGCAATTATTTATTCATAATTTATTCTGCCTACCCCAACTTCTTATTTAATAAAATCAGGGCTGATTTTTTATCTGCTGCTGAATGAGAACAAAGCAGCTTTTCCACATTTTTTGTACTATAACTTTGTGAAGTTTATTAAGATACTATCTTTTAAGTTTCTGGCTATTGAGGATCATTCTGAAAGTTCTCTTAGTAGTTTTGTTTTGTTTCCTTTTATTTTTAGAGAAAGAGAGGGAATGCACACATGAGCAAGAGAGGGGCAGAGGGAGAGGGACAGAAAGAATCATTTTTCTTTTTGTTTTTGCAGTTCATTTATTTTGAGAGAGAGAGGGCATGCATATTCATGCAAGACGGGGAGGGGCAGAGAGAGAGAGAGAGAAAGAGAGCATCCCAAGCAAGCAGCCTAACTGACTGTGCCACCCATGTGCCCCGTTTTTTATTTTAGATTCCCAAATCTTTGTAACGTGGTCTAAGATCAATTTACCATAGTTTGTACACTGTCTTTAAGTTTTTAAAATATATTTGTCTTTAAATATGTTGTCTTTATTGAACGTTAATCTATGATATTCTCAAACTCGCTTCACTATGGATAGTTTCAAACACACACAAAAATTTAGGAACACTGTAAGATATGTCCCCATGCACACATTGGCCAGTCCCTACACTGTAATCGCGAGAGGACACCTGCCTTAGCCTCTCTTCTGTGCACCTCCCTTCCTCTCAAACCACTGGAAGCAAATCTCAGATATCACTTCATTTCATCCATATTGTACTCCTAATATCTATAAAATATGCACTATTTTAACCTAACCACAACAGCATTATCACTTTTAAATAATTAATTCCTTAATACCATCAAACTTCTAGTGTTTGTATGTCCAATTGTTTAATATATATAATTATTTGTCCTATGTTTTTGAAACAGAATCTAAAAAATTCCATATGTGATAACATGGTAATTGATTGCTATGTCTCTTTTAATAATAGGAATTCTATCTCACTCTATTTTTTACCTTGCCACTTATTTTTTTAAGAGAAACAGAGATCTGTCTCTCTATCTATCTACCTATATGTTGGTTGCTGTATTATTTCACAATCCAGATTTTGCTGATTGCATTATCACGGTCAAGTTCAACATTCACCTCCATCCTATGGATATATAGCCATATCAGATCCTGTGTGTGTTTTATAAGACTACCTCAGAGAAAGTATCTACAATATTCTCAATGTCTGATTTTTTAAATTGTGGCAGATCCATTACATAAATTCATTTAGAAAGCTTCATTGTTACTTCTATTATTAAAATTGAATGAGTGCCACATGAATGCAGACATCAATTTTATTGAATGCAAGTTAATGTTTCTACACATTCTAGCAAACAAATTTTCACGTGCAAGATGGAATTTGCACAAAAAGTGTTGAATATAAAATTAATAAAATTATTTAGGCCAAATTATAATAGCATTTTTCAATTTTTTTGTGATCAAAATGTTCCCCAAAATGGAAGAAAGGCCTCTTCTTATGTCTTTCATGAAGAACTATGGCAAAACATGTTATACTTTGGATAATGAATATGTGTCTACCTTCTGACATAGCCCTCAGTTGCATTTAGCACTCGACAATGTTGTCCATTGTGTTAGAGACAGCACAATAACCATTCATTGATAGCCTATTAGATATTCTACTGTTCTGGGCTCTTAGGATATAAAGATGAATTAAAGAAGTATTCAGTAGAATATGAAGAGAGACACATACACTTGAATGATTGCTGCAGACTTACTATGGTATAAATGTGCCTACAACAACCTCAGCTTTGACAATTCAAGTTGAAGAGAAACAATGGTTATTTCAAGAAATCTGATATTCTTACTATCTACAGAGGATTATTATTTAATCATAACGACCTTAGCATACCACTGCTTTATTTGCCAAGAATAAGATTTTAACCATATTCACAGCTCTTAAATCTCTCTCTCCCTCTCTCTCTCTCTCTCATACACACACACACACACACACACACACACACACCTCAAAAAAGGATTAAAGTTCCTTGAAAAAGACTGAGGAAATAATAATGCAGTTTCATATTGCTTGTTATGGTCCATGTGCTATTTTGTTTGGCCCCTATTAACTCATCTAATTGACTCAACACAATACGTAGAATAATACAAAATACTGTATATGAGAAAACAGTTTCAACAACTTGCCTAATGTCTCACACTAATAAGGGACAGAGCCAAGAGTCACATTTCAGCAATGTGACTGCAGAGTCTGTGATTTAACCACTATGGCGCACTGCTCCTTAATCAAACCATGAAAGTGAGAAAACACAAGGGAAACAACTAATTGCATCATCTAGACCGGAATCAAATTGGTTGGCCTTGGATTCTGCCTTGTGACGTTGTGCAGTGTACGTCATGCTTCCTTCTGTCCATAAAATGTAAATGCTGACAGTGCTTGCCTCACATGAATTCTGTAAGGATCTATGAAAATGATGTGTGTAGTATTTGGCAGGTAGTGAGGTGTTCAAAAATGTTAGCTATTATATTTATCACTATATGCCCCAAACATAGGTCATGGTATTTAGAATTTGTTCTGAAAGAAGGAGGCCCCCGTATGTACTATATAATATTAAAATAAATAGAAAATGAGGTACTCATGGAGAAATATTTCTTCACCTGCCTTCCACAGAAATAAAAAGTTATAAAAGGAGAGCAAAAACGGTAAAGAAAAACAACTTGCCAAGAAAGAGTAAAGAATACTGGCACCTTTCACAGGTACCTCACTTGCTATTCAGTTCAAACTTACCACAAAACTGTTCTTATTCCCATATTACAGTCAGGGAAACTGAGTCTTGTTGGTTATTCAAAATCACACAGCCAGGAAATGGCAACACCAGGCAGATTTGAAATCTCATCACCCTGACATCACAGATTTTATTTCCTCACTACCCCCGTGCTTTTCACGACAATGTAGAGGGTCATAGAATCATTTTCACAGATTGCAACAGGGATTTAAAAAAGAATAGAAGACAGGAAAAAACATTAGTGCACATCACATGAAGTGCAAGCAATTACTGGTTGATGGAAGTGTTAATCTTATGTGCATGGGTATATCCATGGGTCTACTGAGTTGCCATGGAAATTGTATTTCTTAATGTCTGCAGCGTTCAAAAAACTTAGAAACACATAGTCCTGTGTCACATTCCTCATGTTGGTGTAACAGTCAGACAAATATTTCCTGATGCCCAGATACTGAGGCAATCCTGTAATTGCTTAAACCTATACATTTTCTGAAAGTATCTCAAGAACAAGACACATAAAAGAAAAATACATACAGATGCACACGTAGACACACACTTGCATGCCTATAGGTAGTGTGAAGCTTTCTGCCCTGTCTCACACTCCCGTGAAATACGAGGAAAATTTGGCTTGATGGTTATAACGTCACCAACAAGCTGAGTGAGTTGATACATCTATTAAATTTTATGCTCCTTGGGTTTTTCCTCTATAAAAAAGAAGATAACAATTCCTTCTCTCTAATTACCTCCGTGGGACTCTGAGCTATTTAGGCAAAAGTCGGTGCAGTGATTTAGAGAAATAGTCAAGGGAAAGGTATGAGCGTGGGCGTGTGTGTGTGTGTGTGTGCGCGCGTGCGCGTGTCTATGTGCGTGCTTAATAGGAAGACACCAAGGCTGACCAAAAGAATGGCAAAGTGTAAGGTAACAAGGCAAGTGTCTGTCACAGTGAAAGAGTAATCACAGCTTTGTGAGATCATAGGACATCCCTATGGTCTGGCTGGGCTTGTGGACAAGAAGAGTCACTGGTGATAAAATGGAAAATACGAAGTGCTTGAGAAATGGGGTGGTCTCCACAGATACGGAAAATATCGGTGTGCCAGCTAAGAGCAGTGCCTAGTAACCTCTGGCATGGCTTTACTTCCCAGTAACTGCAGCTATTGCTAAGGCATTGACTTCCATAAGCAAAAGTCTTACTTTGCTTTTGCCTTATTTCAGCTCTTCAAAGACTAAGATGTGCAACGAAAGATTGATTTCCCCACATGACCGAAGCTCGGAGATGGGACAGTCACCAAGTGCAATATTTTATTTATTTTACCGACTGGTACAAAGAAAAATGGTTTCTTGCTAACATCTTCTGAAGCAATGGAGAATGTAGGCATTCTCGATATTCTGACCTCCCATTGTGGCCTCCAGAATAAGACTTCTGTTCCCACTTGGTGGCCTGTAAGTCTGTCCTTCTTTTTGGGTGTTTTAGCGTTAAAAAGTTTTTGTCAGTTACTTTATACATGACTCATATTTATATCTCGGGCCTGTTAAAATAAAAATAAGTAAATAAATGAGGGAAACCACCATAACTTTCGCTTCAAGACAATGCATAAAAACCCAATCCTATCAATTAAGGACTATTTCGAAGGAGCTTCAAACAACACTGCTAAAAAAAATGTGAAGGTGAAAAGTACAAGTCACATAAATGAAGATTCAATTTTAGCCAGTTTTAACTTAATATGAGAACAGCAGATGGTGTGACTTATTGAAAGCACTTTTCAATTTTCTGGGCAAAGTAATTTCTTAAATGAAAGGGCTCCTTTAGGCACACAAAAACCTCCTTCCAAAGCTGTTAAGAGACCTAACTGCAGTCACAAAGCTAAAAATGGTGGCAGAAGACAGCTAGAACTCAGAGAAATTGCCTCCTAATTTGTGCAAGAGTTCACACAAATTCTTCAATGATCTCTAGTTGTTGTAAATGCGGATGTTTATTTCTACCCAAGTGCGGATAGTTGTTCTTTTGACTTGTAACACGGCCATCCTTCTTCTTCTGTTACTAGAACTATACCACTCCTTTCCTACTCCCCGGATCTGCGGTGATGTGCTGAGCCTCCAAACAACTCCAGGATGTATAACAGCACCTGGTCATTTTTTTTTCCCCATCCACCTTGCCACAATGATCGGTCTAGTCTGAGAAGATATTCTGTTAATCCATACTGATCCTATTCAAATACATTGATTCAGAAAAGGTATGTGATCTGAGTTGGTTCAATGAAAGCTAATCTGGTGGTCTGGGAGTTGAGAAGGTGTAAGTCTGCACTTATGGAGACTACAATGGAAGAGAGACAGTGAGGCCAACACAGAAGAGAGCAAGGAGAACCAAGAAGCTGTCAAGACTTAATGGCATTGTTTGAGTCCCTCGATCTAACCATCCTTGTGGCAAGATGGCCTCCAGACGTTCACTTAAATTTGTCAATCAATTCACTTTGGTCACCTCTATGTTCGTTTTATACTGTTTCACTTCTAGGGTGCCCGGGTGGCTCAGTTGATTAAGTGTCCGACTTTGGCTCAGGTCATGATCTTGTGGTTTGTGAGTTCAAGCCCTGCATCAGGCTCTGTGCTGACAGCTTGGAGCCTGGAGCCTTCCTCAGATTCTGTATCTCTCTCTCTCTCTGAACCTCCCCTGCTCACATTCTGTCTCTCTTTCCCTCAACATAAATAAACATTAAAAACAAATTATATTGTTTCACTTCTCCCTGTTCTGACTGTTGTTACTCTGTAGTACCCTTTGTACTCAAAGAGGAAACTATTTGCTCCCATCTTTGCTAGAAAAGATTGGTTGGCCTATGAGGCTTCAGGGAACTTAAATAAGTAGGACAATAAGGAAAAAATACAAAACAAACTTCTCAAGAGAGAAAAGAACTCCTGTTCTTATGTTTGTTTTGTTTTGTTTGCTTCAAGTTGTATGACAAAAAGCAAATGATACCTCAGTGGATACAGAACTTTATTAGGGATTCAATGCAGAGGTGTTTATATTGAGCAATGATAATACTGATTTCACTGGTTTTCCATGAATCATAACTATGATACCTCTGTGTCCTATAACCGTTACACAAATTCCACATATTGCTTTAAAACTGTACACGAAGATTTGGTTATTCAGACTATTTTAATTAAGCTGTTGGTATGAAAAGTCCTTTGCAATATAAACTTTCTATAGAGCAATTAAAAGCTCTTTTTTTTCTTACACAGTTGTATTTTTCTCTACTACGGAAGATAACAATTTACACATCAGAGACCCTTACAGTAAACAACATATATACCATCTGTTTTCACTACTTTACCATAGTCAGTTAAGATCTCAGCTTTCTTTAACTATGCCTAGGTATTATCTTTTGCCAAGAATTTAAAATTCATCCTCAATTGTCCTTTACCTAAAAGGCATTCAAATATTCCATGAGTCAACCTAATATACTAATGAAGAGTGAAGATTGAAAACTTTAGGTTGTGAAATAGAAATTATGAATGGAGTTTAAGCACTGAGGTTTAATGCAAAATATTTCAGAACTGTATGTCTGGTCCCCCTCCCCCCACCCCACCCTGCCAGCAAAAGCATCCCAGCTTGTTTTTATTTATTTTTTATTTTTTTTAATGTTTATTTATTTTTGAGAGAGAGACAGAATGTGAGTGGGTTAGGGGCAGAGAGAAAGGGAGACACAGAATCTGAAGCAGGCTCCAGGCTCTGAGCTGTCAGCACACAGCCCGACATGGGGCTCGAACTCACAGACTGTGAGATCATGACCTGAGCTGAAGTTGGACACCCAACTGACTGAGCCACCCAGGCACCCCTCAGCTTGTTTTTAAACTCTCAAGGAGGTCTATAATCCCCCCCAAAAAGTTATTAAATAGGAGTAAGCAGAGGAATTTTGATCTTCAAAGAGAAAATCAAGGGAAAAGGGATGATACTGTTGCAGAATTGCCATTTTCTACTTATCTTACTGAAAACCAGCTTCAGTATAATGTCAGTATCTGCAGGTGACAGGGTTATGAATACGTAAAATTAACCATGACATAATCTGCTCAATATTGCATATCATCATGGTAATAATTGCTTTATTGTTCAGTGGTCAGGGTCCCTGCCAGGAAGCATAATCCAAATGAGAATTAAATGCAAGAAGCCTATCTCCATGATATCACAATTAAGCTCAGTATAGATAGACTCGAACCTTTAGGGCCAATTTATAAACTTTCAAGGATATCGTCACATAAATGGTAAGGATTCAGGGTTCAGGGATGAAATTTTGCAAAATACAATAGTATGACTTAGGTGATTATGGTGCCCAACTTTAAAATTACCTCATATAAAGATTTTCTTCTTTGTTAACATTCTGTTATATTAATCCTGGAAAATAATCCCTCTTGGTGTTTTTATGTCCGGAAATCAGGGTCAGATCATTTATTGAAGAACAAAAGGAAGGAACCATATAGGAAGGAAGGAAGGAAGGGAGTAAGGAAGGAAGAAAGGAAGAAGGAAGGAGAGGAAAAAGGAGGAGGAGAGGGAAGGAGGAAAAATGGAAGAGAGTATGTTTTATATTAACTGGAAATTTGCAGAAAAACCCCCATCAGCCTTTAAGTTTAGCTGTTTTAATGTTGCCCCGTTCCCTAATTGTCTTATAATATTTAATATATATTTTCTCTGAATATTATTAAGGGACATACTTCTGATGTTTCCACATCTAGCTATAGGTAGTTAGGACACTGGTGACCAGGACACTGAAACAAAGACCCAAACAAAAAAGAAAAAAACGAGCAACTTGAAATATCAAAAATCTCTTTGTTTTATATCACCTTCTGGAGGTAAGTGATCCAAGCTGGTAGGTCAGCTCTAGTTCAGCTGGTCACTGGGGTGCCCAGATTCCTTCCATCTTGTTCTACTATACTTTCTAAAAGTTTGATTTGGGCCAGGGCCACTGGCTGTCCTTCAAAATCCATTCTATCCTCTTCCTCTACACGTCTACCCAGTAGAAGGTCAGAAAGACCACATTTCCTTACCTCCCTTGAAGGCAGGTATGATCATGATTAATTTGTGGGCAATAGCACATGCACAGAAGAGATACATGAAAATCGGATCACGGCTTCTAAAGGATCCTTTGCTTTTTACTCTCTTACCACTGGTTGAAATACAGACATCAGGAAGAGCCATGAATACCGCAGCAAGCCAGTATGGGGGATGAAACATGAAAACAGGAGCCCACTACCCAACATCATAGAACCAAGCAACTGTACCAGTATGTGGCGTGCGAAAGACAAACGGCATTCTGCTTTTGTTTAAGCTGACATTATTTACGCGTGTGTCACAACAAATGAGCCTATATCTTATCGTATCGATATAGTATTTGTGGCTCTTCCTCCAACTTTTTTCCTCCTAATGCAAACATACTTATCAGCTCCTGCCATACCTTCTTTTCGTGGTAGATTATCTTTGCTATCAGCAAAATAAAGTAAAGCATCCTAGAGATCTGAATTTCCATTTTAAAATAAGTAATTGTCTTCCAAACATGTCACATATCTAACCAACTGAATTTTCATATCCAGAAAGAAAGCGGTGACGCATTACCATTCCCATCTATTGATTCCTATATAAATTGTCCAGGAATGGAAAATTTCTGCCTAAGGTGGGACACATTGAGTTTTCCAATGAATTCTGTAGGACAACCAATATAAAAATGGGAAGAATTCAATCTTAAAAAAAATAGACTACGAGAAAGGTAAGAGGATAGAATTTAAAGTAATATTCCTGAGCACTGGTGTCCGAGATTTACTTTATGTGTGTGCAGCTACCGTAGAGGAGAGGGTGGGCCCTGAAGAGGCAGCGAGATCACTGATCTGTCTTCATCATTGGCTGGCTGCCTCGTTTCTTTCAGGTCAAGACTTATTTTATTTTATTTTATTTTTATTAAGCACAAGCATTGTTGCCTAAGGCATATTTTTCTTTGATGCCTACAACTTCCTCTTCTTACCACTCGTTTCTCACTAATCAATACACAATGAGGGTGCCAGAATAATTTCCTTTTTATAAGACTCTTACCTCTTCCTGACACTTTTCACATTTCTTCCCTAATTATTTTCTGATTTTGACACCAGATAGAGAGTTCTTATCCTCGCTAACAGGCATTTGCTCTCCACACATCGGTCCAACTTCTTCTGCTCAGCCTTGGCCTGTCAAGCTTTTCTTCTCCTTTCTTTACTTTTTTTTTTTCTTTTTTCCCCTTTTGCCTCTATTCCTGTCACCCTCCCCAAACTACATGCTTTAGTCTGTGTCCTCACAAAAAAAAATTTCTTAGACCTTTCAAATACCCATCAGTCATTACTAAGGAGATTTTATGAAGGCCATAAATTGAAAGCAAGAAAACATTTATATCCATCAAGGGGGTGCAGAAACCTGTTATGAAATATGCCTCACAGGAAAATGACTTACATCTCTACCTTATGTTTTGCAAGTAAATACCTGTTCTCTGGGGTCTAAACCATTTTCAAAGTAAAGCTCTTAACAAATGTAGCTTAAAATTTACATGCGATATTATAACGCAAATGTACTGTATTATCATAAATTATCCTTCTGATTGTGTTAAGCCTAATGGGGACATCTACACTATTATCATCTACACAATCTCTAATACACGTTTGGATCTTAAATACAAAAAGGTAATAATGAGAACAGTTGTTTTGACGTCTCACATCCTATGTACATTAAGCCTGAGATAAATATACATTTAATATATCACACACCTGACATATGTTTACTGCAACTTTGCCTATAAGTGATTTCCATTCTGATGTGATTCCCTCTTATTCCCTAGATGATAAAAGATGAGCATATTAATACTACCAGTCGATGTTAATGCACATTGCAATCTGTTACCTTCTCTGACTGATAAACATGTGAATGACCAAGGATGAGGTGAAGGGAAGGTGATTTGAATTTCATATGGCAGACACTCTTCACGGACAGCACAGAAACACCTTCAGTACTTAGTAATGTTACAGACATTGTTGGTTAGAAGTCGCAAATGCCCTTTGGAGAACAATACAACCTCAGAAACTACTTACATAACTGTTCAACAGCACACTACTTAAAACCAGTGAAACTAATTTTCACCCTACCTCATATGACAGAAGAGAACATTCACAGTCCCTGTTGAAATTAACAGCCTAAAGTCTAGCCAGCACCAGGACCACTGCTTTCTTAATAAATCTCTGCCGAATGAAGACATGGTAACTATATATAGAAGGTACACAGAAAATTGGATTAATGAATTCTTCAAGTAAGAATCTTAAGCTGAGAGCCAACAAAGCAAGTATAGACTCAACGGACCCTCAATCACTTTCGCGTAAATTCAGAGTCACCTGAGTGAGTTCAATGCTGAGACGCTTTCAGTCTATTTGGGGTAGAATAGACGGATGCATTAAGCTGTGAGAAGGCTAATAGGATACTCTGGAAAATGTGCAAAAAAATAGAAATGAAGATTCTTATTCTGACTGCCACAAACAGAATGTCTAAGTTTAGACTAGTAAATTAATTTCCCTCATCTCATCTTTAACATGAAAAAGGTAGTTCTTGAGAGAGTCTTGTTTAGGAATTGAACTATGTCTCCCTTAAATATATGTGTTCAAGTCCTAACGCCCCGCACCTCAGAACATGACCTTACTTGGAGATAGGGCCTTTACAGGGGTAATCGAGTTGAAATGAGCTCATGAGGGTGAACTGTAATTAAATATGACTGGCATTCTTATAAAAGAGAGAAATGTGGGCACGGAGAAATAGGTATCCAGGAAGAACACAGCATGTACATGAAGATGGCCACACAAGCGAAGGAAAGAACGCTGAAATAGCCCTTCCCTCACAGCCTTCAGAAAAGAATGAACCCTTCATTTCAGACGTCCAGCCTCCAGAACTGTGAGAGAATAAATGTCTGTTGTTGAAAACACCCATTCTGGGGGCACCTGACTGGCTCAGTCAGTGGAATATGCGATTTTGGATCTTGGCATATGGATTTGAGCCACAGGTTGGATGTAGCCATACCTTAAAAATAAAATCTTTAAAAAAAGTAGAATGCCCTGTCTATAGCACTTTGTTGTAGCGGCCCTAGAAAATGAATACGTTCTCCAACTCTAAAATACTATGGTTTAGGAGGAGCTGAGAGTTCAACAAACTCTGGGGAAAAAAAATGAATGCAGACTGGGAATAAAAAAAGAATGGATGAAGATGGGGGTATTTGTATGATATACTAAGTCTGAGAGTTAATACAAGCAATAATATATATTCAGGAGCCACAGTCAACAAGCAAGCAAATAAGCAAATGATATAAATTAATTAATATAAAGCTCCAATAACCATAACTGAAGAATAAATGTTAAGTGGCCTAATGAGGCCAAAGTAGTCTCTGCTGTGATAGAAAGTGGGGAGCAGACGAAAAAATCAATGTGAGAAGATAAAGAGTCACAAAGTCTCCAAATAAGGTAAACAATAGACCTTTAGTCCAAGTTCAATATTTTAAAATTTATGTAGTACAACTGGAACAACTAGGCACTTTCTGAGCCATTAATTTACAGAAAGCTTTCAAGTATTATTAAAGCTCTTCAAACTTTTATTCCTTAAAATTAAAAAAAAAAAGTCTGCAAATATAAACAAGTAACAAAAACACAAGACTTATTTCCACGGATATGAATTTATCCAAACCCGTGCCGGGTGGTATTTACATTATGAGCATGGGTCATATTACGTGTCATTTTCAACAAATAAAACTAGAAACACTTAATTTTAAACTGAACCTCATGACCCTATGAATACACTGTGAGATCACCAATTGAACAACAGAGAATACATCTAACAATTCCTTTCACTTTAAGGAAAGCGGGAACCTAGCTGAATGATGATCACAATTAGTTCTCTGCAGGTACTTGTCATTATTTAGAAATGCACTTAGAAAATAGTACAGAGGTAGCTCAAAAATTAAAAATAGAAATACCACACTATCCAGTAATTCCACTACTGATTACTTACCCAAAGAAAACAACGTGAAACTAATTCAAAGGGATCTAGGCACCATTGCATTTATCACAGCATTATTTACAATAATCAAGATATGGAAGCAACCTAAGTGTCCATCAATAGATGAATGGATAAAGAAGATGCAGAATTATAATATTATATATATATTATATATATAATATTATATATATATATAATATTATATATATATTATATATATATATTACATTATATATCTATATAATTACATTACACATTATATTATATTAGAGAGAGAAAAACAAATAGCAAATGATTTCACTTATCTGTGGAATTTAAAAACAAAACAAAACAAAACAAATGACCAAAGAAAGAAAAACAGAAGCAGGCCCATAAATACAGAGAACAAACTGGTGGCTACTGGAGGGGAAGGGGGTGAGGGATGGGTAAAATAGGTAAAGAGAATTAAGAAGCATATAATTTCAGTTATAAAATAGGGGCACCTGGGTGGCTTAGTCGGTTAAGCGGCCAACTTTGGTTCAGATCATGATTTCATGGTTTGTGAGTTCAAGCCCCGCATTGGGCTCTGTGCTGACAGCTCAGAGCCTGGAACCCGCTTCAGATTCTGGGTCTCCCTCTCTCTCTGCACTCTGCTGCTCACGCTGTCTCTCTCTGCCTCTCAAAACTGAATAAATGTTAAATATATATACATATATATATATATATATATATATATATATATATATAAAATAAATCACAGGAGTGAAAATTACAGCATAGAGAATATAGTCAATCATACGGAGATAATGGTATATGGTGAACTACACTTGGCTTGATAAGCACTGTGTAATGTATAGAATTATCAAATCACTGTGCTGCACACCCGAAAACAAAGTACTATTGCATGTCAACTGTATTTCAGTACTAAAATGTTAATTAAATTAAATACAATTAAAAATATACATATCTCTATATCACATTTATATTTTTAAGTTACTAACACCAAAAGTTTACATTTTTTATTAGCAATTTTCTGATTTACTACTCTAATTCCAATTCTAGGTTACACTCTAATTCTTCTGATAAGTCTTCATCCTTATTTGTTTCCAATAGAATGAGGCAAGTTTCTAAAGATCATTAAGTCAATGTAACCAAGGAAAGTATAGCGCCCAAGAACTAAATCTCTGCCATATATTCCTGAAAAGTTCTCAAGTATACATTAGGAAATTTTACCCAATTTTATACATTTGTTTTGCTTGAAAGGATTTTAAAATGGCATCAAAATTCTCAGATATAATAGATAAATATTATTTCAAAAAATTTACTTAGAGCAAACTTCAATTCATTGAAGTCCATTTTCCTTTAAATGCTTATTGTAACATGAGTGAAACACTTTAGGCATAATGTAGCTGGAACACGAAGTGGTTTCCTGAACAATCGAATGCCTTTATCCTCCTTCCTTGTGCAGAAGTAGGATACACAATAAAAGAGAAACTATTCTTTTATCCTAATATAACTGATAAATCAGAAAAAGAAATTACTTAGGCCCAAACAATCATCATGTATTCATTGAGTTCGCTCTTTGACATAAATTCAGCAAAAATAAAATTCAATAATGCATCCTATTGCTGAGTAACAAGGGAAACCAATTATAACAATGATGGCCAATATGAGTAGGTAACATTTACTGAGTGCTTATTAACTGCCAGGCACTGGTCTAATTGCTTTACATGTATTAACGAACTGAATTCTCATAAGCAAGATGAAAGATAGGCTCTATCATTATCTCCATTTTAATAATGAGAAAAATGAAGCACAGTGATATAAAAGAACCCACCCAAGATCAAACACTGAAAAGGGTCATTCTGGCTTCATAGTTCTTGCTTGCATTCATTTTGTTATGCTGCCTTTACAGAAGATCTATATAGACAGCTACATGTGAATGCCTCCAAAGAGCTGGGCATTATGTAGATGATTTATGTGAATTGTCCACATTTTGTTGATGAGGGATTACTATTTACCAAGGTTAAGCCATTCAAGGTCACAGCTACTCGAGGACGGCTGGAATTTGAATGTACGTGTGTCTGAATTCAGAGCTGGAATTCATATCACAGTGTTCAAAACCAGGTTATAATGGACCTGAGTCTGGCAGAGGGGTCCAAACACTACTTCCCACATGCCAAATCCAGCCTATCACCATTTTTTTAATAAATAAAGTCTTATTGGAGCTTATATAGGCCATGCTCACTTAGCAATCTATGGCTTTCATGCTATAATGACAGAAGGGAGTAATTGTGAGAGAGACACACAGAGGGAATGTCATGTAATGATGGAGGGACAGATTGGAGTAATATAGCTACAAGTCAAGGAACTCCAAGGACTTAACCACTGGAAGTTAGGAAACATCCTATCCAGAGTCTCAGAGTCACAGACTCTGAGTCGCAGACACCCTGATTTCAGACTTTTGTCCCCCAGAACTGTATGATAATAAATTTCTGTTGCTTTAAGTGACCATTTTGTGGTGATTCATTATGATAGCCCTAAGAAACTAATATAAATTCCTTTCTTGATATGTAGAGACAGAGGGTAGTGCTACGTTACTTAAACAGTGCATCAGAGGATTGCCAGCTAACCATCAACAATTTGTATTTTTTAGGAGACTTATAAGCAGGAGGTGACTGCCCAGCCAGGGACTACATTTGCCTACCCCAATGGTTTCATTTGGGGCCATATAACTTGTACCCATCAATAGAGTATTAACGGGAACAATATGGCCAAAGTGGCAGGAAAGAAAGCAATCTGCTTTCTTCAGACTGCATCCAGAAGATCTAGCCAATGGCTCAGCAGCCCGGTTGCGGGGCGGGGAGGCGGGTCACAAGATGGAAAGAGCCTGGGCCCTGAAAATGTGCCTGGACAAAACCTTACTCTCTGCCACCTGGTCTCTATGTGAGAGAAAAGCAACTTCCATTAGTTTAAGCCCCTGAAATGGTTTGTTGTTGTTGTTGTTGTTGTTGTTGTTGTTATATCAGCTAGCCTTACATCAACCACATGAGCTGTCAAACACAAAATCAAGTTTCTCACCATTTCTAGAACTCTAACACCCTATAGGTATGGTATTATGATTGCCCTATAAATATTTGTAAAACAAATGAGGAAAAACATCACCAATGTAAGTTCAGGAGCATAGCAGCCCAAATTCAAGCAACACCTGCCATCAGTATAAACTCCAAAACGAAGCCAAATAAAATATATGGCAGGAGAACATCCAAACTGCTGCTCTGTGGTGAACAAAAAATGAGAACTCTCAGACTTTTGGCCATCGGAGAAGTTTCCCAGTAACATGAAGTACAAAATCTAGTGATAAGACTCAGTTCTGGACAACTGGGAAAGAAAAGCACCCCAAAGACTAAAGTGATGCACCACCAAGACTGCCTGAAACCATTGCCAGACAAGAGGTTAGGACAAATGAGTCATGGACATCTTTCCCTTCTGCAAGCGATGGCCTCCAAACGATGCCACTGAAATGCGATCTTTCCACGTGCACCACAGGGAAATGGATGGGTGCTATTTTTGTACTTCCTAGATGGAACATCACACTTAGACAGCAGTGTTTGTCAAAGATGGGTCTTTAGTCCTGCAACTCCACAAAAGCTATCCAGGATCAGAAGGAACAGTCACCCGCCTTGAATAAAAGAAGATGAGATACCAAATGAGAACATTTCCAAATGAGATATTCTAAGTTTTGTTCTTTTTTTTGAGTAAGTCAACTTGATTCTTTCCTGAATTTGCATAGGCTAAATTACACTTTACCTACTGATTTTTGATAATATTTCCCTTGCCCTTTTTTATAAGAAGTCCTAACGAGATGGCAGATCTGTTCCTGGGGAGGTTGCTGCTACAGAATCAGTGGTTCTATCACCCTGGAACTGGCGATATATCTTATAATATTTCTGTGCTATCTGACAGAAGGAATCCGAGATGATAATGTTCTCCGTGACTAGCTGGAGGAAAAAAAAAAAAAAGTTGGTAACATCTTCGGCTTTCGTTTGATTTGGTATATTTTTAATCCACTCTTTTTCATTTTACTAATTCTTTTTCATATGGGGGAACTATTTCTGCAGATAAAACCGAAAAAAGTAAAGAAAAACATCTTAGAGCGGAAGTCACACTATACGTGAGAGAAGCTAGAGTTACGGACAAAAACATCTGTCCACATATGGCTATGCAGATGCACTGCAACACTTTGGGGTTTGACAGCTTTACATTGGATGTGCTCATAAGTAAAAGAACAAATTGCTTTTGTTTTCCTGATTCTAAGACAACAAGCTTATGCTAGGGATCAAGAATTTTCAATATGAGATCCTGGCTTTCATCAGTCTCGCTTACATAAGCATAGATTTTTCTTTTTTTTTTTTTTTTTTCCATCAGAGGGTTTATCATTCAGTTTTATGGTTTAAATGCACATAGGACATAAAAGAATAGGGGAAAAATTAACCACAAGGAATTCTCATTAGACAAACAGAAATATTTGAATAAGCATCATAAAATGGAAGGCACTGACGGTAACTCGTCGAAGTGGCTAAATCAGAAAATCTACAGTGCCTGTTCCTAAGTGCTTAGGAAAAGGTGGACAATTCAGCAAGAAATGTAAGTCAACAGGGCAATGGTTAAAATTGGGGTTTTGCAAACTGTAACGGTCTGTGTGATCCTAACATGCAAATGAACCTAAATCACCATTTCTTCATCTTAAAATAGCATTATAATAGATATTAAATGAGGTGATGTATGTAAAAACACTTAGCACCATGCCTGGCATATAGAATTTCCCCAGAAATGATAGTTTTAAAAAGTGAATATTCATAACAGTTGGTATCATTAACTGAAGTCTTAGTTAGTAGTGCATGAATTTTTATTTCTGTCAGAATACATTTCTGACAGCACTACTGAAAAGTAGTGAAAATGATGGATTTTACAAGACACGTAATGATGGATAATAACTATTAATAATAACTAATGTGGCTTCAAATTTGAGCCTCTTTTAGGGAAAGATTTTGTGACATCCTCTTATAGAAACACCAGCCTGACTGACAGCCCTAAATTTTAACATATATTAAAAATACCATGCAATTTTTAAACTGTGTCCTAATCTGGGACTATACGTTACTTCCTCAAAATGAGAACTCCATCCCCGATAAAATTCAAACAGCTTTTTTCAGTAGCCTTACAATCAGACTGAAAAATGAATGTTATTTTCCCCTCAGGTGATCCATATGGGTGACAGGGAAAAATAGGCATATTCGACATCACTCGTGCATTCTGTCTTCTCCTTTCCCACAAGGAAAGTGGCAATACCAATGAATCACCAACCCTTCTGCGTGCTCCCACCAAGTGAAAGGCATTGTGCCAGTCTCTCAGATGGATACACGGATGTATAAACCATGCCTTCCTTCCCCCACGGAGCTTAGGTGATGAGAGCCAGAGAAAAACATGAAAAGTATGAATGCAAAAGTTATTGTACCATATCAACAGAGACCATTCCATTGCTCTTGATAAACAACTATTTTATTGTTAGATGCCCTAGATTGTATGACAAATGTTCCAGATAATCACAAAGCATACCACAAACCTTATATATTTTCTCCCTGCTTGGACTGTATTCTTAAAAATTGAAATGATTTACTGGGGAGGGGGGGCGCGTTTGGAGAAAAATTAAATTGGCCCCTCACCTCCAGCCCCACCTTTTTGTACCTTAACACAAACAGGCTAATAATACATGGGATAAATGAATCAAATCAGAACTGAAAGTTCAAACCAGCAATAATTCTCACTCTATGGCCGTGTTTCTGGAAAGCTGCAGAGCTCTGATCTAGGACCTGCATAGATAGCCTGGGCTGACATATCAATTTGATCTCATCACCCTAGGCAAACAGAAGCTTCAACTCCATCTGAATAGTAGCAAGGGAAGGTGTTGAAAAGAAATTTCCTGTTTCTACCCCATGGATTTTAGTGTTAACTCATACTTAAGGGCAAAGCTGTATTTCATTTCTTTCTTGTTCCTCTTTTTTGTCTAGCTCTATATTCGATGGTGGGGTGGGGTGCGGTGGGGGCAGGCAAGGAACAACAGCAAGTTTGCTGCCCTATCAAATGAAGGTCGCATGCAGAAACTTCTTCACTGGCCACGGGAGGGCTTTATCTGTCTTTTTTCAAGCCCTATTTTTCTGGAAATTATTGTCTTATTCCAGTTTACCATGTAAGGATTTCAGAGAAAGGAGTTAAAACACATCAAAAGGAACAATACTTTTTTGCTCAAGATACTATTTGTGGAAAGTGTTTTCCTTTTATGGTCATGGCTAGAAAGCAAATTATTGCTTAGCAAAGCTGTGTAAGCAAAATATTCATTCGCTTCATTTCACAAAAATGCAACCTGAAAAATTGAGCAGAAATGGTAGAAACTGCAGTAAATTTGCTCTAAAGTTATAGCAATCAGCCTAAAAATGCCTCTATTAAAAAATCCCTAAGTCAAATAAGGAAGGCAGGAGTTTGTAATGGAAAGCACGTGGACTTTGGGATCAAACAAATCTCAGTTTTTCTTTCAATCTTAGATACACAAACTAGATAAGCATCTAGTACTTTAAATTTACAATGTTAATAATAATTGTACTTCTTTCTTGGGGAGGTTCAAAGAATTTAATGAAATTATTTAGGTTTGTTAGGTAGTAAGTAAACCTGTTATGTAATAAGTGAAATTAAATTTCTCAAACCACCCCTCATTACCAACATATAAATAGAGTTAAGCTTCCTAATATAGCCCTTTAGGTTGGAAATAGCAGCATCATTCATTTTGCCCAGTGAAGCAATGAGGCAAATGGTAGGCAAATGGTGAGGCAAACTGGAAGGAGACATGTGGTACCAAGCAGAAATAGCTCAAGAATAAGAACTAATAAGAGAACTTTTAAAAGACAAAAATGGAGGCGTATCATGTTCACTTAACAAATGGGAATTTAGCTATATGAGATCAGAAAAAAAAAGAGAGAGAAGAGACTGTGTCAAAGATTTTGTCCAATTTTCCACTATGTGACTATATAACCCGACACATGAGTGAGATGATAGGAATGACTCTGCTTTTCCCTTGGTCACCTTGGTGCCAACCTTCTCCCAGCACATGAGACTCTTTCCATGACAACTGTAATTCAAGGGTCCAATAACACATAGTTTTCATGCAATGTATTCTACATGTATGACAATTACTTCGGCTGGTACCTAACCCAAGAGTCAGTTACTCATCACCACAGAAAATAGTGACTATATTGGAAAGATAGAAGGCATATGCATTTCTATCAGTTCTTTTCTAAGGTAATTTTCCTCAAAATATAATGTCTTATAAATCATTAAGAATATTTATAAATGATGACTTGTCTTCAATTGCTGTCTCATGGCCTAATTTCATGAGCTCTTAGAACTCTATAAGATTACTAGTTGATGTTTAATATCATTAAAGGAATCGTTGCTTAGACGTTCAAGTCCTCTTTATGAAATTCATTGAGCCATCTACCAAATGATAGTCCAGTCTCTGATTAAAATCCCTAAGAGATGGGCACTCAGTATTTGCCAGTATTCCTATTTTATTTTGGATATGTCCCATTTAAAGGTTCTAATACTGATCGGAAGGCAGTTGTCTTCTAACTTCTGTTACTATCCTAGGTACTACAAGCTAATGACTCCTGAATATGACAGATCTTCAAATATTTGAAATTAAATAAATGACACCTTATAAATATCCCAAGTCTTATATTCTCCAAGTCCAACATTATTAATATCTTCAACCTTTCTTTGCATGGCCCTTTTACCACCCTGATTTCCTACCTCTTAAAAATAATTCCAATTTTTGAGTGTATTATGTAATTTGTGACATGAGATGGATAAAATTAAGCACAGCTGTTAGTCTGAAACCTTGAGAACTTTCCAGCTGAAATTTGCAACTGGCCCCCATACATAAGGGCAGGAAGAGATGGAAGAAATGGAAGAAAGAGGCAGATCCCTCCCCCACCCCAAAATGGTAAGTGGTGGGTTTAATAAGCAGGGGGACTTACATATGAGTCTTGTCTTGGGCAGATGCAAGACAAGTAGACTTCTGCCCGAGACATCACAATCTTAACAGTGTATACAGAGGCCCTACTTGGGTTCAGTCCCATGTATCACCCAGATGGTCTCAAACACACATGGCTCTTTCAAGGCTACGTCCTTGAAGATGGCTTTTACTATGGGCACAGTGGGCAGAACTTGCATTCCAAGGACAGGAGAGGGGGTTATAAGCCTCATTTCCAGGGTCCAGCTTGCGGGTCAACCAGTGGTCATGCCTTCGCGATGACCTCCTCTAATAACAATACAACTACTGGGGTGTGACCAGTGTGAGACCATCTATCAGCTCCTTTTTCTCATACGCTATAATCTTAATCAGGCAGACAAAAATCACATGAACTCATTTTGTTGTGAAAGCTACACTCAGTGCTAACTTATGTTAAACTTATAATCACACAAAGTTCTGAAGATTTTTTTTTATCCATGTTGCTTTCAAAGTTTATCTCCCTTAATCTGCATTTAAACATGGCCTTCTTAAACATTTCCTCTTATCTCTATCAAGTAGCATCTTGTCGGACTCCATCCCGGATCCGGCCTGCAAGGACTTTGGCACGTATTCGCTTTGGGATGTTCTGGACCAGGTCACAGGATTCAGGCAATATGGAATATGGAAAAGCATCAGGAGTTTCCTCAGCTGAACTTTGAAAATGCAAACTTTTTCATTAACAGTGTTAGACAACTTGTTTAAAGAGAATAACACAAAGGCATCTAATTTTTGTGGACTGATTGTCTTGTACAATAGATAGCCTGTCATCTGTTTTAAATTTCGTATATGTAGTCACAGATTCAGGAATAAAACAAATAAATAAATCTCACTATTTTCTCTAGTAAACTAAGCTGGTATCCTTGACAACTAAGCGATGTGGTGAGTGTGTGTGTGTGTGTGTGTGTGTGTGTGTGTTTTCCAATAATTTGTTTTTCTAATACAGAATTAAAGGACTGCCTCAGCATAGCTGTTTATTAATTTTGAGCCTACCGCTTCTTTTTTTCAAGGAAGGAAGAAAGGGAAGTAATATTGCACGTATGGGTTTGCTTACATGTCTGTCTCTCATTACGAGCCTGAAAATACTGTGAAGTGAGGGGACATGTTATATTGGTTTTTGTGTCTAGTGTAATTAATATGCTCCTAATGTAATTAACACATTCCACTGAATGAATAAGTATATAAATAAATGAATGGAAAGGTCATATAATTCAAAATCAATGTGAAAACAAAGAAATGGTCTTGGAATAATTAACCAACTTCCTCTCTGGTTGCAGAATTCCTCTGCCAGTCTTTGGTGCACTGCGTTGAGCCGATTACAGATTAAAGTAATTACGGTGAATTCTTGATTACTGGCATGCGGTCTAGCTATTTTGTGGATTACCTATCACAACTAATTCCAAACTTATCTGCTGCCACCCAGCATATGTCTGAGTTACACTCAGCCTCAGTGATAGCAGCTGCACGCTTCAGGAAAGCACATTTTATGTTGATATTTCTGTACGGAATATATAATTATGAAATTCATTCTGGTGGGGGTTGAAGAGAACCAACAAGCATTCCAAAATAAACTGCAGAGTTTGTTTGTTTTTTTAATTCCAAAAGAATATGGGATGACTTGGATAGAAAGTTTCAAACATTTCAACTGGGTCTCTCCATAATAGCTTGGAGACGAATAAGTATCCAGTCTATTCCCACCCTAAGACTTGTGACCTACCTCTGGAATCATTGATAACCAATAATAATTGGACTATAGTAATTCTTTCTTTCACCCAACAAATATTTTTGAAGTGTTACACCATACTGGGGAACGTGCAAAGGTCAAAACTACAGCCTCCAGAAAGAAACACGGTGCTGCCGACATCTTGATTTCAGCCCTGTGAGGCATACTTAGGATTTCTGACCTGCAGAGCGCTACAAAACAGTAAGTCTGTGTTGTTTTAAGCCACTACATTTGTAGTAATTTGATACAGCAGCTATAGGAGACTAACACAAATCTTAAATAAATAATCAATCAGATTAGACTTTAATCGAAATTGTGTCAAATAAAGACTGCAAGAAAATGATATGTGTATGTACTGGAGAAAACTCACCTAAGTTGGGGTGTCAGGAAAAGTTTCCCTGACGTTGAAGCTGCGAGTTCAAAGAGAAGGAAGAGATTTCGAACTAAATGACATAAACGTGGAAGAGGTTTGCAGAGAGGAAGGGAGAGAGGCATGTATGAATGATCTGAGGAGAAAAGAAAGCTGGTATATCTCAAAAGCTGAACAAGCCAGTGGGGATGATGCCAAGTGATGATGCCCAGTGAAGAGGCCTAAGGCAATTCTAGGGAAATAGCTGGAGATCAGACTAAATATGGCATTGTAGACCATTTCACACATTTTCACCTTTATCCTCTGGCAAGTGGTGCGCTTGTGAGGGCTTTATATAGGACAGAGATGGAGCTAGATTTGTATTTTAAGATCATCTAGGTTCATTTTTGGTGTATGAATCGAATTGGGAAACAGCAGGTGAATATAGGAAGATCACAATGGACACTCTCAGAGCAATACAGATAAGACGTACTGGAGACTGGTACTGGGGTGGATATAGAAAAATGTAGAGAAAGGGATTCAGTCAGGATCTTTGGAGAGACGGACTGTATAGGAGTTGGTGATTATTTAACGGTAAGATGACAAGAGCCGACAGCCGTGACTCCTAGTTACTGGTGTGGACAACGACAGGGACAGTTGTCTCACACACATACTGAGATAAAAATATATATAAACATATATATTTATGTTTACATTATGTTTACATGTATATGTACACACACATACACACACACACACACACACACGTGTGTGTGTGTGTGTGTTGGTGAAGCAGCCTAGGGAAAAAGACTAAAGGTTCCTTTTTGGATCTGCTCTGATTGAGATGTCTATGAGAATGTCATACAGATGTGGTCAGAACGAAACAGAGACACTGGGCTTTTAGTCTCCAGCGAGAAGGCACCTACGTAACATGTTTGCCTCCACTCCCTAACAAATCTGCAGCTGGCCTCAGAAATCTTTTCAACGTAGTGTTCCCCGTAACAATCACAAAGTGAGGGAAGTTGGCAATGGAAAAGAAACCTACTTTCTATGTTCTAGACTATGAGCAGTGGCAAATATTAAGCTGTTAGCGGAACTGCTAGTCAAAGGAAACATGCGAGTAGTACTCACATTACGGGAAATTTTAAAGGGCTTTTTGTGCTGCTTCCCACTTTTTTACTTGAATTTGATTTTTCTGGTTCTCATCAAAGACTCCCTCACAATGGGGAACCGATTTGTTTAAACAGACATGTGCCAACATCACTCATTTAAAAAACAAAACAAAACAAAACAACCTCTCAGTATGTAATTCTGGGTTATTTTACCATCACCACTACCCACCCCCTACATACAGGTACACACACACACACACACACACACACACACACATACACACACGCTAAAACAGAAAAAATCAGTTCTGTTTCTCTTTTAGAATTTATTCTTCTGGTAACAATAAATTGTGTGTGTGTGTGTGTGTGTGTGTGTGTTTTAAACCTGAAGATGTTTCATACCTACAATTGTGCAAGGCAGTTAAGAATGTCTGCTTATATGCTTCTATGTGGAAGAAAAGCATATTTCCTATGTGGGTTTTTTCTGGCTACTGGAGATTATGGTCCCGTACATACTCTAAAAAATTTCACAATTCAATCCCTTTAATGTCATGTCCATCTTTATTTATTCATCATGTGATTCGCTATTGGAAGAGCCTGTGATGGTAAGCCCAGATCCCAGAGCTCTGGTCTCAGCCCCACTACTAAGTAAGTAGCCATTTCCTTTGTGGCAAACCACTTTTAATTGTCCCATGGATTTCCCCAATAAAATTAGAGTATTGTACTAATTTATTCGTAAATTTTTATGAAGCCTTAAAATTCTATAATGTTATTATAAGATTATAATGTTTTAGGTAGTCATTATGAAATTACACACTACATAGTAAACAAGACTCCCCTCCCCATGCACACATGGCTATCACATGTTATTACTATATGACTGTAGAAGCACAATGTTCAACTGGAAAAGAAAATTAACTACCATCTGAGGTGAAATAAAGATGATCTGAATAAGGAAAATAAAGAAAAAAGCAATAGTCTACACATATGGTTGACAGGCTCAAAATAAAAGGTCAGTAGGTAAATTGAGCATAGAAGCGCTGTGTGTGCTGGGGGTGGGGAGAAGTAGTTGATGTAAATCAAGCCCCTATTTAACATTAGCTGTTGTGAAATTAAGTCACAGTGACTAACTAACGTTATCAGAGCAGAATCAGAAAGGTTTAAAACAAGGGGAGCCTATGAAGATAATAAAATAAAACACAAGTCCCTTTTGCCATTAAAATTTTACCTAAGTCACTGACATTAGCGTTTTTCGGATGTCTTTTAAAATCACAAATAGCAGCAGATTTCTTGTAAACTATATCTACGCTGGAGTAGGAAAAAGGACTATTTTGCACATCTTTGACTATGATCACGTCTCCTATAGTTCAAGTTTAAGGCAATGGATAGACAACTCACAGCTAAGCTACATACAAGTAGGATGAGTCTCATAGACACGCTGTGATTTTGAACCAGAAAACAATTTTAATTTTTTCATTTTTTTAACATTTATTCATTTTTGAGAGACAGAGGGTAAGCAGGGGAGGGGCAGAGAGAGAGGGAGACATAGAATCCAAAGCAGGCTGCAGGCTCTGAGCTGTCAGCACAGCTCGAACCCACGAATTGTGCGATCATGGCCTGAGGCAATGTCGGACACTCAACTGACTGAGCCACCCAGGCACCCTGGAAACAATTTTAAAACAGGAACACCGGCGGTGGAAATCAAGATGGCAATTACCAGTGGAGCGGAGGTAAGAAGTGGTATTTGGGAAATGTTATTTATGGGAGGATGGCCTCATTTATATGTTGGTCTGTGAAGTAGTTAGATCGATGTGCTCCTTTTCTAATGACTTATTGACCTGTACACTTAAGGCTTGTGCAATTTTTTTGCGTGCAAATGTCAATATAAAAGTATCGCAAACATCTCCAATAAGTATATGGAGAAAAAGTATTAATACATAACAATGAGTCAGACTCACCTTTGAGAGTCTCTCAGTGTTCAATATTCATGGAACGTCTATCACGCTGAGGATATCTCCAGAGGCAGCCGACTACCCCTCACGCACTAAAACTCTTACAAGCCAATAGAAGTGAGACACCTTATAAACAAATGGTTACAATGCAGTGCGGTAAACATTAGATGGAGGTTCTCAACCTCCACACTGCTGACATGTTGGCCTGGATAATTCTTTATTGTGGGAGTTTGGCTTGTGCATCGTAGGAGGCTGAACAGCATTCCCCTCGCTCGATGCAAATAGCACCGCCCCTGGTGGTGCCAGCTAAAAATGACTCCAGAGATTGCCCCGTGTTCCCGTGTGGGTACAATAACCAGCAGTTGAGAATCATTGAATTAAAGCCACATATGACAATCTGGGGTTACCAAATAGGGAATAGCGAACTGCATAATCGGAGAATGAGGCATCATGTTCTGGGCAGAAGACCAATACAATACCTTCTTCATTCCATAATATTTTGGAGCAAAAGGAAGTTATTCCATAACCACCAGGCAAAAGTCCAATTTCTCTTAGTGGCACTGTGATCCCAGAAAACAGAGAAACTAGAAAAAAAAAAAAGCTTTGAAACTGCAAAAGGGAGATATGTATCGATAATGCTACAGCTTTCAAGCCAAAAAAAAAAAAAAATCTCCCTTAATTGGTTTTAATAAATATGGAATAATTTATTTTACGTTAGTATTTGCCTTTTGCATAAGGCCAGAAAACCATTTTTTTTTATTTTCCTTCATTCCCTTAACTCACTTTGGACAGTAAATTCTTATGATGAGAATTATGTTTCCACAATCATGTGGTTCAGAGCTATACTAAATCAGCTTCATGGTACTATATTAAACCTTTAAAAATGTAGTGTTGCAGACACCAGGATGTCCGGGAAAACAAGTGTTTTCATTTCAAATAGGAAAGACTAAATCATGCGACGCTCCACTTGATGTCACTTATGACCCTTTTGTTGTTTAGCTGAGAAAAACAAACTACTGAGGAAAGACAGCGAAAGGCAAGATTTTTCTCAGTGATTTTGTTTAAAACCTGCAGCAACTAAAGAGTCAGCACAGGCAGCACACCCTAAAAGGATATCTGCAATTGGCATAAGTTGTTATCTTGGTAAAAACACGAGACAAAATACACTCTCAATTCGGAACTATAATTCTGTGATATCTCAATACACACACACTTGAGGACAGGCCTATTTCAGAGACAAACGTTCACAATTCACAATGGCCAAGCCATCGGGATGTAAATCTCTGCCTATATAAAAAGGAGGCCCTCGGCATGATTTTATACATTGTGATGGATAGGTTGCTAATGGCAAGGGAGTTTTCGGTGGGGGGACCAACATGATTCTGAGGGAAGTATGTTAAGCTACAGAGAATTTCACACTGTTGGCATTTCTCTCTGAAATTCTTGGAGAGCACAGAACAGCTTCTGGCTTGCATCACTGCTAGGCATTTCCACAGGGTTTGTACACTAATCATAAGGAACACCTAATTATGAATTATTTTCCAATTTAAAGAAATGTATCATGGGTAAGCTGAAAAACTAAAGATTAGAATTCAGAGGACCCAGGAAGCTAACTAGCAGTACAATATTAATGCTGAAACCTCAGTTTCTCTGATCATAAAGTGAAGGGTTAAAGGCTATCTATCAATTCCATGAAACTTTTCCATCCTACTAGCAGATAGAAGAGAGAAGACTCTACTTTTTCATGTATGCTTAATACAATTATGTATTTCCATGCTTAGAATTTATACATAGTTTATCATTTAAACTAACAAGAGCAAAAGTGAATCTGAAGTTTAACTTTGAAAAAAAAAAAAAGAAAGATTCAAATAGAAATGAAAAAAAAAAACACACTATATTTTCATGCTACTTACACATAACCTCTGGCTAAGCAAAATATGGTTATGTTCTACCACTTAAAATGTACCAACTGCCAATAATTGAGGAAATATTATTTTGACAAGTACATCCAAAGGTATTTATAGCACCATTTTCTAAGCAAGAACAAAATTGAAAAGTTTCTCAAAATATCAAATAATATAGTATGATACGAGAAATTGATGAGTGGAAATTAATCCATTAATTTAACTCCACTGGATTTATGAATCATAATTTTTTTTAGACCTTTAGTATAGCTGAAAATCATCTTACTTAAATCCCTCAACTGATAGGTAATTATATAAGAGCTACCCAACAGAAAATAAGGATTTGGGGGTCTTTGACATGTTACTGCTCTTTCAACATCACATGTGTATACAGCTACTTTCCTCAGTGGTTATTATAACATAATAACATACACACATTAATTGCACAGATGCGCTGTTAGGAGAATCTAACAATCACCTGGCCAGTGATGTTATACAGCTTGCAGTGTATCACTAGGGAATCAGAACCAAGAGAGTGGTGATGAATCAGAGAACAGTAATTACCTCTACCGGAAAAACAACTCAAGATCGTGTAATGCTGATGTTGAATCATTAGAAGCATCATCCTCACATTCAAAGAACAGCACTTTAAGTATATAAGGTGAAGCTGTGGTGTAATACAACTGATTCAGTAGACAGCCCATGAATCTCTATGTCTCTCTCTTTTGCCGCTCTGCAATCACCTTTTCTTGATATCAGGAAGTCAGATCTTTTGGCCACAAACCCCAAAGGTCTATCCAAACCCAGTGTATGTAATATACTGTAAAATATGTAGATCACAAGAGATTTTATTGTAATGATTTTGATACAGAAAAGTGTTCGATTTAAACAGCATCAAAACAATTCAATTCAAAAGCAGAGGGCCACAGGCTGGATGCTAGAGAATCAAACAAGTATAAAATGTTTGCTTTCTTCCATGAGCCTAATACCTACTAATCAAAAGTGCAATTAGCCTGCATACTCTACTGTGAGTCACATGTTAGACTTTGAAAGATGAAAAGAAAAGCTAATACATCCGTATTTATTTTTACATGCAAATTTTTAATACAGTTTTAGCACCTCAAAATTTGAACATTATAAAATAGAGCGGATAATGCTGGTCTAGGGCCTGGGGTAGATTGAGCAAGAGGGCATGTACTTGGGAAGAGAAGTTTCTGAGCAGATAAGCAGAACATCCTAGCAGTTGGTGTTTGTTCACATAGACGCCAAAATATGTAAAGGATGAGGCATGATCTGAAAATTACAATGAACAGACAAGCCGTATTTGGGGAATTTAGCCTGACACCTTCCAATTTGAAGTGCAGGTGATACTTTACAAGTAAATGCTAGGTAACCATTTGTTTATACCTATCAGTGTCCCCTCTGCTCTATTTCCTGGGAGTATCCTGAAGAGATTTTTTTTTCCTGTTCAATAGTATGTGCTTTAACAATCAGAGAATTCACCAACCATTTTTCCCCTGGGAAATTTTGTTCTTTCCAAGACCCTCACTGGAGACAGAAAGGTCATGCTTTTGAAACCGGAGAAGCCTGGTGTTCCACTATTAACTAAACACATTGCAAAGTATTTGACCTCCTTGACCTCAGATTTGACCTCAGATTTCCCCATCTGCAAAATGGAATTAGTGAGAGCCACCTTTTAGAACTCTGAGAATCTAATCCCTGATTTATGTTTGTGCTTGAAAAGAACCTAATACATGTTAGATGCTACAACCAATGCTACTTCTCATGTTGTTTACTAATTTTCGTCTTTACCATCCCAGAAAACATCAAAGATTCCCAGCTTCAAGCATATCTTCATAAAAAGGTCACTTTTAGTCTTTCTTCTGAACTAATGTCCAAAGTACCAACGCATGGAGAAGACTTCTTTCTCTTCTCCATGAGCTTTACGCAATCTTTACACTTTTCTGTATCAGGTAGAAACAAAATCTGGCTGGCTTTTACTTTCCTTTCCATCAACTACACTCTTTGCTTCCCTCACCAGAAATGATTTTGCCCTCTAACGAACCCTCTCCCCTGCATATACAGGGGAACAAAATTAACAGTTATTGTTTTTGAAATACGGCGCACTGAAAGGGCAGTTGACAAGTACTAAAACACATTTACTGGCTTAGTCAGATGTCACTGCGATCTACTCATTGTAACCAAAAGGTTGATGAAATCTTTAAATGCTGAATCGTTATTACACATTGACCCTTCGTGTCTTTGTTACCTAGCATTCAACTTTATATCACTGGTATTGGAAGGAGCCCAGGATGAAAACAACGTCTTGGATAGGCAAATAGAACGTTCTTAAAAAAAAAAAAAAAAAAAAGAATTCACTGTAATAAAAACAAAATGAACAGCTTCATTACAACAAGAGTAGCAATAATAAAGAACAAAAGAGGGGCGCCTGGGTGGCTCAGTCGGTTGAGCCCAGATCCTGCTTCGGATTCTGTGTCTCCCTCGCTCTCTGCCCCTCCCCCGCTCATGCTCTGTCTCTCTCACTCTCAGAAATGAATCAATGTTGAAAAAAATTGTTTTAAAAGAACAAAAGAGAAAAGGAGAAAAACGATTTGTAGGAAGCAACATGGCTGTAAGATGTAGGGTTTAGTGTGAAAGGTACAGAGCGTTAACACTGTTGATCAAACACATTTGCGTAACCATCCTTCAGACCAGGCAAAATTCCTCTGGGCGAATGATGTTTCTTCCAGTCTTCAATGATAAAATTGCACATAGTAAGTTGAAAGAATTCAAGACAGGAATTTAATATATTCAGCTCAGAAATTACTCTCATATAGGACAGCTTAAAGTAAAAAACAAAACAAAACAAAAGCTTTATGTGGCGTAGCAGCATAATAACAAGATAAAGAACTAAATGCCCGAGGGATCTAAACCCAGTGGTAAGAAATCAGTAAACAGCTAATTAGCGTGGTTACAGATACTAGGGCATTTGCCACTCTTGCCTAATAAAAGACCCTCTCCTTCTTACACGGATATTAGCAATATTACTTACTTATGCAGATATTTTAAAAATAATTTATGGTATCATTTACTATTAACCTATTTATCCATAGGCCTACCTTTGAATGTAATTCCAGGAATTAGTTACTTGCATGGTTTAGAACACTAAGTGTCTTCTCACTGGAAAGGAAAACTTACAACAGCAGCAAAACGACAAAAATAGAAGACCAAAAAAAAAAAAAAAAAAAAAAAAAAAAAAGCAGAAGATGTAACTGGTTGGAGTGTTTCATAAAAAAAAATAAGAAAAATATCACATATGGAAAGTAAATAGCCTAACAAATGAGAGATCTGGCAAATCAATAATGACTAAAATCAGGACAGGTTTGTGCCAATAAAAATAAGAACAAACGACATGAAGAGGGGATTTAAAGGCTTCTGCTGAGGTAGAATTTAAAAATACATTCATATGTATGTTATATATATATATATATATGTACATATATATGTACATATATATATGTATATGTATATATATATATATATTATGTGGATCAGAATGGTTAAATTTTTAAATATTGACAAAAATCTATATTAGCCACGTTAAAGGGAAAGGCTACCTCAGGCATTATTGGCACTATATTATGGTATGAACCAATGCAGGGAAAATTTCATATGTACAGGAATAAATAAACCTCTGCTCAGAGATGTGACTGACAGTATGTTTGCCAAAATACTAACCGTGGGTTGGGGTGGCTGGTGTAAATTTCTACTTCTTTTTTAGAATTTTCTTCATTTAATTTTGTAACATTTAAAACCTATCCCCAAGTATGCATCATTTTCACAAAAGCAATAATGCTACTTTGTGGTGAAATGCAATTGCTCTTGTTAAGAGTTCAGCCCAAAGGAATCAGGGCACAAAGCAGAAGGCGGAGATCTCTGCTGTGATTCAACATAAACAAAGGAACAATGGTCCAAGGACAAAAGGGCTAACGTGTGACCTGGTTTTCCGGGGTCTCAAAATATAGTTCTAACGAAGCTAAGGCTGGTGCAAAGGGGCAGGTTGTGGGAGAGGCGAAGCACCACATGAAGTGTCAAGATATTCATAACAGACCTTGTTATGTTGATGGTCCTCAGCAGGACCCGTGTGAATTTCAGTTCCTGCATCTCTAAAGCGAGGAGTCTGGGCTCCAGTTCTGATGTGCTAAGGAGCTAAGGTCCCAAGAACACCTATTCATACCCCAGCCATGCTTTACTGATGCGAAAAAAGCCTTGTAAGTTTTGCAGGAAGCACTGCAGACAGAAATAAACTGAAATTATAGTGGAAAACAGTTAGCTCCGCATAAAAAGTTAACTTGGTGAAACCACATCCTTCATAAAGGTTAAGAGGTTGTGGTCTTTAACAAATAAGACGTTCTGAGTGAGGGGAGATAACTTCCCTGTGTCACCCTCAATAATAACGTTAATGACTTGATGAAAACAGCATCCAGACGGTCTAAAATGGTTAGGTTGCCACAGCATCGCTGCACTGAAGCAGACAGCGAAATTAGATTTCTAAAATATGCCTATTAAATGAAAGGCATTCAGAAAACACACCCCAGAAGGGAAGTCACTGTGAAAGGTAACAAGGTTGCCAGGAGATTCAAACAAAAGGGGAAAAGAAGTTGTGTTTTGACAGTGGGTTTGAAAAGGTTTCATTCAAACATCACCATTAAACTTGTTTTCTAATTTCAGAAAGTATTTCATTACCTCTCCATTTCAACCTTCACGTTGACTCACCTCCACCACCGCTGTTCTCTGGTATTTGGAATATCTGACATCAGGGAGGCATTTGAAAATTAAAAAAAAAAAAGCTTCCAAAATTATTCTAAGAGTTAGATATACAATTCCACCGTCAAATCTTGCAGGATTTTGTGTTTAGAATTTAAATCGAATTACCTTTCTTCTTAGCGGCAAAAATATGGGTTTTGAGGGTCATTAAGCTCGTATTTTCAGTAATTCACATATATATCAGCCTCTGTTTATTCTTATTATGTGAACAAATCATAGTCCTGGTTTACACTGATTTAAAACATACAAGTCAGAATATAGTAGGGAGTCGTAAAATGACCTAAAATTCATTTCAGTTACTTTCTTAAGCATTAACAGAATTCATATACATATATGTCAAGTTGTGATTTTATATTTTATAAATATAAAAATGTGTTATCTACTTTCTACTGGTCTATGGCAACTGCAGAATATGGTTTCTGTTTTTAATATCTGACTTCCAAGCTTTAGTAACATCTTGTAATCTTGAATTATTTACGAAGCTCAAAGTTTAATCTATATCTCTTCTTTTACCTGCCTAAATTCTCAGCCTAAAAAGAAAAGAGAACATATTCTATTATGAAGAGTTGCTCCAAGCAATACCCAGGATTAATACAACTGCTCTCCATCCATGGAGGGGGAAGATCTCTGCTCTGTTCAAAAACAAAATGTAAAGACTCCAGAGGATTACTCTAAAATAGTGACTTACCAAAAAACAGAAAAATAGAGTGCTTTAAATCTCGTAAAATTACTTTCTTCTTTTTTTTCTTTTTGCAATCTATTAATTTTTCTTGGCATAACTTCTTAGATGAACTAAATTTAGGTGTTAAGAGTGAGGAACACTTTGTTCAGAACTAACAAAGAAGTCACTGTATTTCCTAAAAATGTCCTCATTCCATCAAAAGTAAGAAAATGGGTTCAAGCAAAAAAAAAAAAATATCAAGAGGGTTAAGTTCGTACCTGGTCCTTCCATAAAATTACTGTCACCGCATTCAGCTGATGATTACCCAGAGAGTGCCCCTTGCATTAACAATGCCGACAGATCCGACATTTTACTGATGGCAATGGCCATCCGGCAGATTAAAGCACAATGTAGATTTAATCTCCCCAATGACTTGATAGCCTCAAATGAAGGATTCTCAAATTTCATGGTTCTGACCTATTCAGGGTGAATAAGTGAATAATAAATTACCTGTCCCTAGCTCTGTAACAAGACAAAGAGCCGGATTAGGCCAGCCCTGTGCTAACTCTCATGTATTACTAAGTTTACCAACATAATCTGCATGCCACCGAGCAAAAGATCATCCTACTTAACAGATTTCAAGAAATTAACTTGCACTGATATATGACCCTATCTGATGCCAATCCAGTAAGGTGGTAGCAGCAGGTTACAGAGAAGCCAGATTTCAAGAGAGGCTCATTTGACTGGTGATTAAGGATAACTTCCAGCGAAAGTGATTTCTCATCAGGGAGGCAGGATGTGTTTGCTGCAAAGAGCAAAAGTGCCCACCGGCCAGCCAGACCGTTAGTCACAGCCACACCAAATGTGCGGGTCATGGCCATGCTGGAGAGTCTGGCTAAACAGACAATAGACAAGTGATGTCTTGGGAAAAAGACAAAAGCCGAGAAACACATACACAAAGCACAACCGTAAAAGAAAAAGCAGCAGGTGTAGCCACCTTGATGTTGTGTTCCGAGTATGACAAACTAAGCGTCTTTAGAAAGCTTTAAGGTATGTTGTGCTTTCCCTAACTCACTCCAACCACAGTGCTGCCGACACATAGGCACCTGACCAACGTGCAACTTCCAGTCTGTGTGGGCAGACCCACAAGTCACCCAGCAGCAGATCTGGTGGACACTGAAAATTAGCAATGAGCCTTCTGGCTGCTTGAAGAGAAGAAAAGAAGCCCGAAACACGGTAATGGCTAGATCGTGATGGTAGGTGAGTCACTTACCTCAGAACCACAAAGCTCCTAATCAGAAAGGCATAGATAATAGCGCTTGCTTTGCCTGAAAATAGGTATAAAAATTATAAACACTACATAAAAGGTAATTCTTGTTTTTCTTGAATGCTCCTAGAAGTTTATTATTGCCCTCCCCCTCCGAAACCTCCCACCCTCCCCTTGTACTACTTTTTCAGAGGCCTTCAAACCAGAGTTTCATGGTAAATAAGAACTATAAAAATTCAGACTTCTGGGGCGCCTGGGTGGCTCAGTCGGTTAAGCGTCCAACTTTGGCTCAGGTCATGATATTGCAGTTGGTGGGTTTGAATCTCGTGTCCGGCTCTGTGCTGGCAGATCAGAGCCTGGAGCCTGCTTCAGATTCTGTGCCTCTCTCTCTCTCTCTCTGCCCCTCCCCGGTTTGCTCTCTCTCTCAAAAATAAATACAGATTTAGAACACAATTCAGACTCCTGGGTGACACCATAAAAACCCTGCATGGCTCCAGTCGTTTTGCTGTTCCTTACCAAAGTTGCTTCATAATCTTTTCTGCGTAACCCCCAAGGACTTTCTGCCTCTGGAACGTTGTCCTTTTCACGTAAGAAAGTGGCAGGAGGTTCAAACTAGTGAATTTTAGAACTGGATAAGAAATTCAAAACCCTCACTTATTTCGGTTGAAATCTGGCCCAGAGAGAATAGGTAACCACAAAAAAATTATACAGTTAGTAGGTGTTAAAGCTACTGAGTGGTAACACAGTTCTCTTAATTTCTAACAGTGCTCGGTATCCGGAGACATTTTTGGGAAGAGAGAGCAAGTTCTTCCCGGCATCTAGTGCACAGAGTCCAGGAATGCTGTTAAACATCCTATATGCCCCACAAGAAAGAAATACACAGTCAAAAATGTCAAGATTCAGAAACTTTTATCTAGAGCATGAGGTGGGGAAATTGAGATTTTTTTTTTAAATAGAAATTGTAATCAAGTTTAAATTGTATCTTGAAATGTCAAAGCTGGTGTGTTAATAATGGTTTTCCTTTCAAATTTCCATTCTCTGCCCAAATACACCATGAAACAGAATATGTTTCCAATTCTGCATAGAACTGGTATTTACTATCATCACATTTCATTTACCTTGAAATGTTAATTGCAGTACAGCAGGGCTCCATGGTTGATTTAAATTTACATTTGCTTTTAAATTTGATTAATCTAGTCTCTTAGGAGTCCATTCTTCCATAGCTACTCAGAGGGAAAATAGGCTTTTGAGTACACAACAATGTAAAAAAAAAAAAAATCCTGGCTGATTTGGTGGTTACATTTCACATCTAAAGTGACTTTAAGTAGAAAAAAAAATAAATAAGGGTTTCTTGCTAACAGAAGAATAAAATGTATCATCATTTATACTGGATATCTGTCCTGAATATCTTAGGCATGCCTTGACACAGTAGTAAATATCAGAGAAAATATAGCTTCAACTTACTTTCCATATTTCAGAAAATGTGCCACCTCTTATGAGTATCCATGTTTGATTAAAAAACAAATGTAAATATATGAAACTTGAGCTAGTCCTCTTAAGAGCCAATATGGCGGCTTACATAGCACCAGTTCCTATGTCTAGCCTCTGGCTCAATTTTCGACTATGCCTTCTGAGACTCACAGCTTGGACACTGCTGAACGTGGGTCAGCTGCCTGCCGTGAGAAGGTTCTCATGGCTACGCCCACAAGAGGTGGTCAATGATAAATGGAAGAGATGTTTTAAATATGTTTTAAATATCTAATACGTACAAAGTATTCTCTGAGACGTTGTATTCCTAACCCAGAAATGGCAAATACCAGAAGGACCTTTCCCCTCCCAGGTTTCTCTAATCAATAATGTCAATTTCCCAATAATATGGATCCATCATAAAGTTTTTCCCAATTTAGACTCCAAGAAGCCATGATGAATCAATCCTTATGAAGGAAGAGTGTGAATGAATCCCATTTGCCATCCCTGATAAACATTAAGAGCATAAGTAAGAAACACTTTGCTGTTAAGAGAGGCTGAATCCACATTTTTAAATAGATTTTTTTTTTTTTTTTCCTGAGACTGGTAGACCTGAGTTTAAACTCTGGTTCTGTTGTTTCCATGTTAATTTCTATGAATTACTCCACCTTAGCCTCCCACCCCAGGCAGAACAACTGGAAGCTTGTGAGGAAGGTTTTGGAATTTGGAGCGTGTAGTATTAAATAAGTGTTTCATGCGCAAAGCTTTAAAGTCCTTCTTCCTTTGGGGATTTTTCAGAAGAATTATTATGATTCAGTAAAGATCATCAAGTAGTGCTGTTCGATTTGATCGCCAAGAGGTTTTCTACTCTACCACTGTTTGGGCTAACATATTAATAACTTGAGACTCCTCTAAGGAGTCTCACGAGATTAGGATTCTGGCTGATTAGAGAAAGCAGTATTACTGAAGCACAGAGTCTCCCCTGACATATTTGAAGCTCTTAGTAGCCTGAGCTACAGCCTGGGGTCTCAAATAATTATTTTCCCCATCTCCTATCCAGCACCCGCCCCCCCAACACACCCCCATGCCTTTCACTCCCCTGACTTTGACACAATTGTTAAACTGCATAGTATATGGAACCGCAGGTATCTACATACAAGCGAATAGCCTTAATTGAATCTGATATGACTCTACGACTTGGTAAGTCTTGCCTTCTCATGCATTTTATCATAGCCTCTTAAATATAAAACATGAAAGTGGCACAAAGTCACTCATCTCTCGCCAGAAATAGAGATGCTTACATCACGATCCTTTTTCGATAGGCAAACACTATTCTTAGGTGTTCTGTTGAAGTAAACAAATTAAAATAGCAGAGCCTAAGTGGCAGTTTCCACCTATTTTCTCTACTTTCCTTATTTCATTTACTTTCCATCAACAAATTTCTTTTCCTAGGTTATAACTTAGGGTTTTTTTTTTTTTTTGTTTGTTTTGTTTTTTTTTTTTTTTTTTTTTCCTGAGGGAAAAACACCAAGTTTCATTACTTCTATGTAGCCATAGAATGCAAGCTGATTTTTATGTGTATATGGGTGTTAGTTTTCAGGAGTAAAGTATTGTAATTTACTATCCCTCTCTAAATATATCTCAGGAGTGATGTATTTGATGTCAGTGGCTATCAAATTTATCACCTCAACAATACACTCTGAAGACAAATGAATGATAGCCAGCTATGATCTGAATGTTTGTGTCTCCCTCAAAATTCACACATTGGAATCCTAACGCCCACAGTGATGGTGTTAGGAAGTGGGGCCTTTGAGAAGCGAATGGGTCATATGGGTGGCACCTTCATGAATGGAATTAGTGGCCTTGTAAAAGAGACCCCATGGAGCTTCCTCACCTCTTCTACCATTGGAGGATACAAGGAGAAATCTGTTGTATACAACCAGGAGAAGATCCCCATCAAACCATGAACTCAGACTTCCAGCCTTCTAGAACTGGGAGGAATAAATCTCCACTGTTTGTAAGCTGCCCATTCTGTGGCACTTTGTTATATAGCAGCCTTCATAGACTAAGACATCATCATTACTTAACAGAAACCATACCCTACTCAGTTTGCAAAGGTGGAGAAAAGGCAGAATGATAGTTCTAGTGCTATTTCGAAATCAAAGGTTTCACAGACATGATCTTACAGATAGCCACACAACTATCTTTATCTCAATGTTACAGTGAGGCAACTGGAGCTTAGAGATGTTGAATAATTTGACCACTCATTTCGTCTTCAATCATTTACCTTCAGGTAAGATGAATTCCATTTGCCCTTCCTGCTACAGGCAGAAAACTGTGAATATTCTTCTAGTCAATAATGTTAAATGAGCATTCTCAAGCAGAAGCATCTTATGTATGGTGTGTAAAACACACACATGTTTAGAGCTAGGTAAATTTGTGTTTTAATTCTGGGATTTAACCTATAATTTTTCCCAAGGTCAGATATATCTAGTAATTATAGGAACTGATTTCCAAATGAGGTGAATCTGATTCCTAGGGCCAGATGTATTCCATTATACCATAATTCAGCCTTTAGAGGAATCTCACCAATGGAATAATTTCTTGTTTAAATCAGATGTGCTGTACTTCAACATAAACACACACACACACACACACACACACACACACACACACACAGTTACTTACTCAGTCTCATAAGAACTGAAGGAACCTTGCAAGGTTTTGAAAAATATGTTCTTCACCCTAAATAAAACTACACATTCCAAAAACAATCTTGGAGTCACTTTACAAAACAAATTTCCAGAGAATTCTTTTGGTTTCCTTCAGTTCTTCCATCAGTTAGAGTAAGAAATAAGTCAAAAGTGGAGGCCAAACATACACAATATTTCTCTTGGGTAGCAGAATGTCAAGGAAAAGAAGCATGGTATCTGAAGTCCATTGGCTGGTGATACTTGGAGAAAACCAAGAGGGTTTCATGGAGCCCACATAGAATTACCAGGTGGCCAGTCAATCAGGAAGGCAAAGTCTATATACTGGAGGTAAGGAGGCAGTAGGCATGAGGTTAGTGTGATGTCTGGCGGTGAGTATTCAACCACCGGGTAGAGCCCTGCCATAGACTCTCAGTCCCTTTGAAGTTTAGAAAGAGAAAAGCCATTCAGTAAACACATATACCAAATATAGCAACCTAGTTAAATAACTGGATACAGAGAATGCAGAGTGAGAAAGGGTCAAGTATAGAAATGCTAGCAATTGAAAACAAAAGAAAACAAAACAAAAAAAAACAAAAAAAAACAAAAAAAAAACACCCTGATTTCTTGACCTGACTCTGAATGGATTCAGGACAGATCACTTAGGCTCGCTGAAGTCTGTTTTCTCATATATAATATGAGATGAAGGTAAATTATCCCAAAAGCTATTTCTAGCACAAATAGTCAATGGCTTGGTCAGGGAAATGAGGAGAAGAACAGTTATTAAAATTGAAGGTAGAGTGTAGGAAAAATCAATATCAAAGTAGACTCAGTGCTTAGCCATCAAGTTGAAGTTTAAAAGGCCAATCCTATTTCTTCCATGAAGACTGAACACACGGTAAAGCTGTGCCCCCAACCACAAATAGTACATTGTGAATATCCTCTCTGTTGAAGTCTCCCCCCCGCAAAAGTTTAACTCAATTGTACTTGTAATGATATGGGATTATGTAAGAGGAAATAATAGCTGGTGTCTATAAAGAAAGACTGTTTGAAACTGTATGAAGGCACAGAAAGGAAGCCGAGGAGGAAGAGGAAGAAAGAAAGGAGAAGAGACTGGTCCTTTCGCACAAAAACAGATTATGCTACAGGTAGAGTAATATTGTAGACAAGACTAGGAACCTCACAAAATTTTAGCTTTCAAGACAATTTTGACTGGAGCTACAGGGTACAGACTAGGTCCCAGACTAACACAGACACATCTGTACCCACAGAGAATGGAGAACCTATTCTGCCTTGGATTCAGGGAGTAGAAGTTAAAGGAGAAATAGCCGGAAAGAACAGTGACCTCAAGTGGTTTGGGGCTTGAGGAGGAGGAGGCCAATGTTGGGGGGGGTTATGGTTAGTGGAAGAAAAAGATCAACGCTTTGAATTTAGTAAATTCTATCTCTCAGAACAAGCAGCAGGGATACATTTTGCACACAAAGGAAATGTAACCAAAAAGGTAAAATAAGGTAACAAAAGTATGTCACCAGTTAATTTTGAGTAAGCAGAAGTTATGCATCTGGAACTAATCTAATTCGCATTCATGCACCCACACGAGCACATATTAATTAGTCTAAGTCTATCCCTACCATTAATAAAACAGAGTTCTTTAGATGCTGAAAATCTGTCCTATGATACCTTCAGCAGTCAGAGGGAAGAAGGCTGAAAGTAACATGAAAGGGAAAAAAGCCCTGTAGCATCGGACTCTACTTGTATTGAGGGTCAGGAAACCCACGTTGTGATCTGACAGACACCATTATCTGTGTGACATGTAGCAAATTGCCTCAACTTTAAAATAAGAAACTTGAACTAATGTGATTTTTTCATATAAGCACCTATGATTTCCCCAAGCAGGGTCTTCAGAGGGTGAGTCCTCTCTGGTACACGAGCAAATGACGGCCAAAAGGCCAAGTCCCGTCTAGTGGAAAACTCTCCTGGATGGCAGTTTTTCATGTGTCCACTTGAGTTATAAAAACATAGGCATCCCCATGCCATTTTTCTCCACCCACAAACTACAAATAAACGAGTGGTTTTAGTTTAAAAGGAATGTTAAAGGCCAATAAGTGCCATTAACAATGCAAAAGAATGTTAAAACAGCTTCATTTTTGAATCGGTAAAGAACCTAATGTGATTTCTCAAAAGAATTCAACCTCTGTGGTGTGCTTTTCCATTTTATAATGAGTAATAAGAAGAGGGCTTGGAAAAAAGATAGTATTTCCAAAGCCCAAGAGTGAGGGCCAGTTTATCACCTAGCTAGGCTCCTACAATTTTAATTGCATATTTAGGTCATTGGCTGTAACGGCCGATGAGCTGTTACCATGAAACATCCTACAATCATTAAAGAAAATGTTAGAAGGAGAGGGAAGTTGTAAATGGAAATGTTAAGAGATTCTTAACTATGCTGTCTTAAATGCTACTGTTGAAATACAAACTGAACTTTGAGCATGATTTAACAGAACTATGAAAAGAAAGACCTCTGAGCCCCCACGCTTACTTTCAATTGTACTGAAAGCTATCAGTGTTGTGTTTATGCCAGACTAATTTAGTCAAGAGTAAAAGCATTCATTTAGACACACAGCCCTCACTGCATCTGTCCTCATCTGAAAAGAAGAAAAACTATGTAAAAAAGGAAGGAATGCTCTTTGTTATAGAAATGTTTAAAATGCTCAAAAATCACCAGTTAGTATGCTAGCACTGTGGTAAATTCACATTAGAAACATAATTATGCAGAGAATTACCTGATGATATATTACTTTTACCATTTATATTTTCCAGTTGGGTCACATACTTGTTTATACAGAACACTTAAAATTTTTAAATGCCTTTAAAGTTGCTATCCAAAGGTTAGTTCCCTCCAAAGTTTTTATGTTCTACGAAAGATTTCGGATCACCACTGTTACACCCACTGAAACTATTTTAGAAGGTAACTGATGTGAAGAAGGTAATATGAATACACAAGTTTGTATGTGTAGTGTAGGTAAAGAATCCACTTATATACAATCGATCGGATGTATATTTTATGGGACTGAAATTAGTATTGCTCATTAAAGACAGAGCAAGGCAATTCATTAAATATATATTAATAGGAGCAAAATGGAAACAGATCTGCATTTTTCTCTTGAAAATTACTTTAAATAATACACTACCTTTATTGATGTCAGTGCTGAATTTCGACTTTATATTGATATATTACTAGATTTAAGTGCAATGGTAGAAATATGAGTAAAGTAATACAGAAAAGGTGGGAGACAGGAAAGAATAAGAAGATGGGATAAAAATTCAAGAACTCTGTAAAACACGTAATGCAATTCTCCAACAGAAAATAAAAATCATACTGTAGTTTATTTATAAAACTCCTTCCCATTATTAAAATTCACTCTAAGATTAACTTAGAATTATGATTTGTAGCAAATGTTAGCTAATAATTTCCATCATTCTCTTTAAAAAAGGGGGGGCGCCTGGGTGGCTCATGGGGCGCCTGGGTGGATCAGTCAGTTAAGCGGCCGACTTCGGCTCAGATCATGATCTCGTGGTCCGTGAGTTCGAGCCCCGCGTCAGGCTCTGTGCTGACAGCCCAGAGCCTGGAGCCTGTTTCAGATTCTGTGTCTCCCTCTCTCTGACCCTCCCCCGTTCATGCTCTGTCTCTCTCTGTCTCAAAAATAAATAAACGTTAAAAAAAATTAATAAAAGTGGGGGTAGCCAGCCATCTATCTTATATAGGAAAAATTCCAAGTTCACTTGGTTGGCTAAAGAAGTGATCATTTCATAGTGTACTCTTCACATTTGCCTGCTGCCTTTGTCTACGTGAAGGCAAACAAGCATTTTGGCAAGTCAGACATTAATGCGTGTGAGTGTGGGCAACAATTCTTTCACAGGACAGCTGGATGAGTCCTACAAAGACTTTTCAGCCAAATGTTGATTCTAAAGCCTTCTGGTGTGAAACACACGGAGAGGCCTGCAGCACAACCAGCTTGAAGCAGCCCCTGATACAGGAAGCAAAAACTATCAACAAGGAATTCTCAGCGGTACACCCATACTTTGTGAATTTACCACATGGAAAAGAGAGGTAAAAAGCATAAAATCTGAACAGTAGCATTACAAGCAGTTGTTTTGTTTTGTTTTGTGTTTTGCTTTGCTTTGCTTCGTTTTGTTTTGGTTTTGATTTGTTTTGTTTTGTTTTAAGTAAGTTCAGGGCGCCTGGGTGGCTCAGCCGGTTGAGCCTCGGACTTCAGCTCAGGTCATGATCTCAAGGTTCATGAGTTCGAGCCCCACATGGGGCTCTGTGCTGACAGCTCAGAGCCTGGAGCCTACTCTGGATTCTGTGTGTCCCTCTCTCTCTGCCCTCCCCCCCCACCTTGCACTCTGTCTCTCTCTCTCTCTCTCTCTCTATCTCTGTCTCTGTCTCTCAAAAAGAAATAACTGTTAAAAAAAAAAAAAGTAAGCTCTATGCCCAATGTGGGACTTGAACTCGTGACTTCGTGATCAAGAAATCATATGTTCTACCACTTAGCCAGTCAGGCGCCATTGAACTGTAGCATTATGAACCATGAACAAAGTTGACGAATTTTCTTTGCATCTCTACACTCTTGGTTTTTCAAAACCTGATTTCTACACTCAGACTAAGAGTCCAAATACACGCACGCACATACATACCTACACACCACATATTTGACACAGTAATAAATACAGTTGTGCACATTTACCTCATGAACAAGGGTTCTTAACAGAAGGCACTTTGCCCTCAGGTGACATGGGGTAATGTCTGGAGGCATTTTTGATTTTCACAACTTGGGTGGCGCTATTCGCATCTCATAAATAGATACCAAGGACGCTGTTAAACATCCTACAACACGCAGGTCAGCCACTTACAAAGAAAAGAATCATCCGGCCCAAAATGTCAACAGTGCCCAGGTTGAGAAACTGCAGTCAATATATTCAGATGTGTAAGTGTCACTACGTACATTTTTGTCTTGATAAATGTTAACTATCACTTAAGAGATAACTTCAAGATGAAAGTAAAAATCTAAAAACACAGCATTTTTAAAGCAGCGCTGAGTCAATCAATTTCCATGTTGAGTCAGTTTCTAGTTTTATAGTATTCAAATAAGAAGAGATGATAAATCACTCCTTCCATCTTAACTTTACATAGACCTGTTTTTTTTTTCTTTTTAAAAAACAGATTTTTTTAGAGGAGCATCAGTTTCACTGAAAAACTGAGCAGAAAGTACGAGATGTCCATGTACCCCCTGCCCCCCACCACACAACTTCCCCCATTATCGACATCCTCCCCCATTATCGACATCCTCCACTTATATTTGTTATAATCAATGAGCCTACACCCACACATCGTTATCACCTAAAGTCCATGGTTTACCTTAGAGTTCCCCTTGAGGCTGTGCATTCATTCTATGGATTCTGGCAAATGTGTAATGCCATGTATCCACCATTAAAGTATCACACATATTAGTTAACCAGCCCTAAAAATCCCCTCGGCTCTGTTGACACAGAATTATTTCCTTTTGAGTGCACAGACCTGTGTTTTCAAGTTTTAAACACACCACAACCTAAGCAGTATAATTCCACAATGAATTAATATATTAATCAGAGGAATCTGGAGGTTGGATTAGTTTTGCCAAAACAACTATAATTTCGACTCCACAAATGATAAACAAATTAATAAATATTAAACACGGATCCCACAAATTTTCCAAGTTACATTTCTGTGTCAAAATAAACATCTTACACTAACATTCACAGTAAATGTGAGAGACGGTATTTCCATCAAATACAGCATCTGAAAAGGCTTAACCTCCTATTAAAAGAACCAATATGCTTTTAATGTGTTTCACCTTTTGAGACCAATGTGTAATAAAACCCTCAAATTAAGTAGATTGCATTTTAGCTTAGATAAACTAATAGCACAATTAGAGCACCACATAATTCACCATTACTGCTCCAAGGGAAATCACTTAAGTATTTAAGCTCTTTAGAAGGACTTCTCTGATAAAGTAATGACTATCTACAAAACTCTCCTGAAGATTAGTAGTATTGGTGTCCATGGTAGGTGAAAAGAAGGAGAGGGGGGCACTTAACACTCTAAGATGCACTTTTAGTGGCCAAAAGTACACAGATTATTTTTTTCTTGAGGACATTTGTGGCGCTTCTCGCCTCCATCAAGACGTGGTTAGGATTGTTCTATCTGATTTTAACCATGTGGAGCACAGCTGGAATGACTGAATCTGAGTTGTTTTATGTGTTAATTTTCACTTTTTAAATACTTTCCACCATTATGAACAAGTTGGCTTGTTTCATGAGATGCAAATTGAACCATGCCCAAATTCTTTTTGAAACAAGGGATATTTTGCACATCTATAGAGATAGAGAGAGAGACAGAGAGAGAGAGAGAGAGAGAGATACATATATGTAAGTAATGTGAATTATATCAATACTTGATTTGGGGAAAGAAATTTATAATTATGTTTCCAGAACTGCTTTCCAGTTAGGTTTAAAAATTTTTAGGAAAGGTTGAGTATGAAATAAAAATATATATGTTTATGTATCTGCAAAGTTCACAGAGTTCATAGATGATATATTAAAATGCAACTATTTTAAAGCTTATTTTTCTTATGTAGTGGGCTAACTATATAAGTAAGTATATAAGAAAAAACTAATTTGTTATTAAACTTTTCAATTACTCCTACAGTGGCAATTTTGCAATGATAAGTTGAAGGGTTTTGTTTTTTTTTCCTTCATTTTTTGGTAACACCGCAAGACTCAGGAAAACTCTACACAAATTATTAGTTTTTGGGGGTGCTTTGCTGGTTCAGTGGGTGGTAACTCTTGATCCCAGCGTCGTGAGTTCAAGCCCCACGTTGGGCATGGAGCCTACTTAGAAAAATATATTAATATTTCAGATCGTATTGTCCATGCTTAATGCAGATATATTTCTTTGGAAAGACCTAATAAACATGACTATGCACTACACAGAAGAATCTAGTGCTTGGGAACCACCCACAATGTGGACTCAAAATGCGCTACAAGTGAAAATAAACTGGAGGTGCCTGGGGGCTCAGTTGGTTAAGCATACAACTTCGGCATGGGTCATGAGCTTGGGGTTTGGGTGCCCCGTGTGGGGCTCTGTGCTGACAACACAGAGACTGAAGCCCGCTTAGGATTCTGTGTCTCCCCCTCTCTCTGCCCCTCCCCTGTTAATGCTCTCTTTCTTAAAGATAAATGAACATTAAATCGTTTGAAAAAATAAAGAAAAGAAACTGATTTTCCCAACTTTCCAGCTAAGGAGATGCCTAGACATTGAACACAAGAGAACCATACAGTGCATTAATTTTTAATAGGAAATAGAATTTGGTCGTCAAGATCATTTATTTCCTCCTGGACACCATGACTCCTTTCACCACAGAGAGCTGCCAGAAAATCATTACTGAATTTCTGCGTGAGGTTTAAAAATACTTAATTTTTTTAAATGCTTATTTATTATTTTCGAGAGAAAGGCAGAATGTGAGCGGGGAAGGCGCAGAGAATCTGCGCACACACAGAATCTGAAACAGGCTGGAGGCTCTGAGCTGTCAGCACAGAGCCCCACGCGGGGCTTGAAGCCAGAACCAGGAGCTCACGACCTGAGGGAAGTCGGACACCCAACCGACTGAGCCACCTAGGCGCCCCTTAAAAGCAATTTAAATGCCTAAGCACAGAGAAGTATTTTTGTTTTCCACTAGAAGAGTATACGGTTCATGTAAACTTGTTTAAAGAGATTTTTGTACTGGCAAGAAGAAGCTATTCTAATCTTGATGAACAGGTAAATTGCAATCTCAGCCCAAATGTACCACAAATCTCGAAAGAACAAACTCCAGGAGGCTACAGGGGCAAGTTTGTTCTTTACGTTACATGTTAAAATTAGCTCAGGGAGCTAATTTGTCTGTTTGCCTCGTGTTTAACAGAACACAGGCTAAGAAAGGTGAAGACAGAAATTAAAAAAAAAAGTGACAGTCTTTGAAAATAATGGCTATATCCTCAACAGAAAAAAAAAAAAATGTCTATTTTATGTAAAGTGCCAGACCCTCCCCTCAAAACAAACAAACAAACAAAAAAAAAAAAAATTGGGAGGTAGATTAAAAAGGTGAATGTCCAGGAAAAGGATAGGTAGAAATAAGATAGGATCTACAGCTTCGCTGGCATTTACGAACTGCTCCCTAGCTATGCTCAAGTTCTCAAAAATGTATTCACTTATCAAGAAACATTAATTGGCACTATGTAATGCCAGTAGCTGCCACTGCTGAGGCTACAGCCTTGAATGAGACAGACACTATCTCTTCTCTCTTGGATGGATAAATAGGGGTGGGTGGATTCACAGATGTGTAAGTAAGCAAGTATCAGGAAGCAGTAAGTACTAGGGAAAAAAATAAACCGGTAATTACGGTAATTACTGCAGGTCCCCTATTCAGAGTGTTTCATGCTGCTAGGGTTCTCTCAAGTCTTCCTCCATGTAACCTTCGGGGCGGCCCGCTATATCATCGATCTCATTGTGTCCCATTTCTGCATCGTCTCCTACGGACCATAAACTGATACCTGGGGTATTCCGGATCCTCCATAAACTGCTTTCCCTCCAACCATGTCTTCCAACCATATCTTCCATACAAAGTGTACCATGTCCCATCATGCGTTCATTCACTCACTCATTCATTCACCTCTTCGAAAAGGTATTGATGGGGACGCCTACCTGTGCTGCAGACACAACCTTGAATATAAATATTCATGATCCCTTCCGTTACAAAAATGTACAATCTGTTAGAGAACACTCACCTTAATCAAACCCCAGAAAGAAACGACCAATTGCAAATGTGAAAAGTGCTTCAGAAGTAAAAAACGGTATCACCAGAAGGAAGAAAAAGGGATATGACCCTGGAAGAAATGACAATTGGGTCCCTGTTTGCATGTACAGTATTTTAAAATGTTTTAATGTTGAGTTTTAAGTTTATTTACTTATTCCGAAAGAAAGAGAGAGCGCACGCGAGTGGGGGAGGGACAGCGAGAGAGGAGAGGAAGAATTCCAAGCCAACTCCACGCTGCCATTGCAAAGAGCCCGATGTGGGGCTCGAACCCATGAAGCGTGACATCATGACCTGAGCTGAGATCAAGAGTCGGACACTTAACCAACTGAGCCACCCAGGCGCCCTTCTATGTTTTAATTATGTGTTTCTATGTGTTCAACGTTCAATAAATTTTGGCACCCAAGGGCAGATTATTTCTGGTTTCCCACGCTAGTATATACAGCTGTATATAAAATATTACAAGTGATAAAGAAATCATTTCCAATAGATTTCTATTATCCCTAACATATTATGGATACCTGAGATTACTGCTAAAAGCAGAGGCAAAAAAGAAAAGAAAAAAAAAAAGCAAAAACCAGTGTTGTGTTTTGTTTTCTTTGTTTTTGAGAGGTTTTTTGGGTTTTTTTTTTGTCTTTTTGTTTTGTTTTGTTTTGTTTTGTTTTTAACTATTGCCATGTTTGTTTTCCACAGGAAGCTCTCCCTTGATTCTCACAGCAACTCATGTGCCCAGTTGTCTTTATGTTCTCCTTCCAATACTCTGTGAAATTCTTTCTCAGACTCTGCATTCCTAAAGGATATATATCTACCTGCTGACACCTCTTCTAAGGTTAGGAAAATTTTCTGTCTGGCAAAAGAAAACTCTGGAGAATATTAAACTCACTGCACCCTTTTTTCTGTGGGCAGTAACATCTTTGTATATATATTACTCATCCCTAGATATTAACTAAGATCCACCGGAAATTATAAGGAGACAAGGAGAATTTGGTTTCAGATTAGGAGTTAGATAATCCTGACCTGGCTTAGTATGACATTTGTTTATATTCTTATATTCCTGGGTATATGTATCATTGTACACTTTTGCATATTCAGAAGGGTAATGCCAAACCCACGTTTAGAGGTCAAATGATCAAGCTATCCCCTATTTCCATCTATTTGTGTTTAATGCTTACGGCTGAGAATGTTTCAAAGAGATCATAAAATCACATCATGTCAGAAAACTTTCTTAGAATGTCTGGAGGGTAATGTTTTGGATAGATTAAACTAAAACATCATATCGGGGAAGTTGCTGGCCTGCAAAACATAATGTTCTTTTTAACTGGAAAGATAGAGCACAGAACTGCAAGAACAAGAATGGCAGATACATTTAATTTTTTAAGGTATAAACAATTTAGGTCCTTGAACTCATTATATCATGATGAAATCTGAGAAACCATTTTTCCCTATAAAAACGTCTGGAAATATCTCACTGGGAAGCAAATTGTGAAGTCTTAAGGTAAAATATATAGCTTCTTTCACTGTCTTCTTTGTGCCTGTCTTAATCGAAGATTGTTATCTTGAAAAGAACCAAATTATAGCAGAAAATTAATGTTTCTATCTTCAATTTAATTCTGTTTCTTTTCAGGAGTACATTAGAGCTATTCTGAAGTATTCTTGGCAGGTGCAGTATTTCACTGTGTACATATCCAGATCAGTTGCATTAATTTAAATTCTATCCTCATGTTTTCAGTATTTTTTATTTGTCTTTTTAAAATGTTTTAGCAAAGAAATTCGAATTCCCCCAAACGGGTCCTTATGCATAGCAGCGCTTTCCTGCATATGAGAAAGCAAACTCTTGATTTTGCAGAAAAAAAGGGGGGCCAAATAAATTATATGAGAGCAACTGTATGTCCTTTTACAGCTAGAAGTTGGCTTTACACATTCCACGACTCATAAATAAACAGAAGAGTTCTGTGAACTATATGCAGATGGCTGGGTCTACACTGGGAGCCTTTTGTGATGACTTTGGTTTGCTTCCCTGTTTTGCCATCTCTTAAAATATCTGCAAAAATTTTTTTGTTTTGTTTTTTGCTTTGCTGCCCCCGAAATAGGACAAGCAGAATCCTGTAACTTGAGAATGTATCCTCTGCCTCCTTGGGGCTTTATCAACCTTGGAGAAATTCGGGTTTTTTTCTCCTCATTTTCTGTTCACATAAAAATATCTGCCCCCACAACTGAAGCTAAAAAAAGGCTTTATGTTTTAAATATTTAGTGTTTTATTTTTAAAAGAAAACACAATAATGGAAACACAAGGAGAGAGGTGAATCTGCAAGGTGGTAGAAAGAAGTCATAAGCCTACGCGGGGAAAAAATCCCACAAACCACATAAAGGAAGAGATGAGATCAGCCACTTAAGCAAGCGAGTTTAAGGTTACCACACTGGCACCGAGCAAAAGTGTTCCTGCCAAGCCCAAATGAGGAAAGGAGTGGGAGGAATAAGGGCATCTGACAGAGCAAGGCAGGGAGACAGACACCAAAGTCAAGTGGAAATGCTAAGACAGCAGTTTTTGTGTGTGTGTGTTTTTTTTTTTCACCTGATTATGGCACAGAAATTTTAGCACACTGGTAAGAACATTGGATATAAAAAAAGAACTGAAATAATATGCATACCAGTATTTATAATCATTTCAATGTTGCAAACCCTTTTATTCAACTACCTCTGCTACTCCACATACACAGGCAAAACCAGGCACACTCACACACACACACACACACACACACACACACACACAAATACACACACACACCCTCGTGACCATTTACCACTACATCAACAATCATTTGCTTAGCTAATCATAAAGCATCTTTCTCAACAGCAAAAGCCTAAGGGATTTGGCAATGTAAAAAGTATTGATGTTTCTCTGATGTATATTCAAAAATCCATATTACAATTCGTTATTCCTCATGCATGAGTCAGCAAAGATATACTGTATCGTTAAAAAGGCATGAAGGTTTCCAGTCAAGCCTTTTAAGATTTTACAAATAACATTTCAAGAGGGTTGAGAATGTGGACCAAGATAGCAGATGGCTTTTAGTACACTACTGCTCCAGGATCCTTTGATTTTATTACTTTTGCTTTGTGATGGTGCTCTTTTCTGGTTTGTTTTGATGACTTTGTGGCCTAATGGACTGAAATTAGACAGCGGAGCTGAAAACCCTTAAGTCCTAATGACAGAGAGTGACTTATTGGGTGACCTTGAGGAAGTGTTACATTTCTCTTATTGCCATTTCTATGGCAAAAAATAAAAGTTACCCTGACCCGTACCCCTAAAGATGGTCTGAGGAGACTAGTAATTATCACTCAATTTGCATAATATTAAATAATAATATTATCTGCCATTTATTAGGTATTCCCATGAGTCACACACTATGTCAGGTACTTAGCCTATTTTGTGGCTTTGTAAAATTATTTTCATTTATTTATTTTTTAATGTATACTTATTTTTGAGAGGGAGAGAGGGAGCATGAGTGGGGGAAGGGCAGAGAGAGAGGGAGACAGAATCTGAAGCAGGCTCCAGGCTCTGAACTGTCAGCACAGAGCCCCATGCGGGGCTCAAACCCACAATCCACGCGACCATGACGTGAGCTGAGGTCAGACGCTTAACCAGCTGAGCCACCCAGGGACTTTTTTTGTGGCTTTTATTCCTCACAATAGCCATACAAAATGATGAACAGTTAACTTCATTTTACGGATGAAGAAATGAGGCTCGGGAAGTTTGAGGACTTGAACTTGAGTTGGCCTGACCACAAGTCTCCCTCTTTTTCCTCTAGGCGACCTGATCTCTGCTAATGAATAGTAATAATTAAGATCAAGATGCTTATTAATTCATTTGTTATATTATATATAGTAACTATATATACCACATAACATACAGCAGGTACTGCATGTAAAGTGATTATATCATCTTATTGTAATATATATATATATATATATATATATATATATGTGCACTGGCATTCCATCGTTTTTTTCCCTTTTTTCAATCTATGTCTCTTACTGTTTTACTTGAAAACAAATACCAAGAAGAAGGATGCTTTGCTCCTACAGTCTGTAAATTGCTATTAGATATCTAAAGGTATGATATGGTAACTGATTTGCAAGAAGAGTTGGCCCCTGATTTGAGAGTGAACTTCTGGATGCCAGAGCTTTATTTGGTGGTCCTTCGTTGAATTATTTTCCCTGTAACTCACTGTTCTGCAACAGAAGATAAGATCCACCATGCTTTACAGTTTCGGGGAGCATATAAAGTGAAGGAATCTGAATCTTCACTAAAGATAAAAAAGAATGAGGGAAGGGGGAGAGGGTGGCACTTCTTGGGTTGCCCTACAAAAGCCAGGAACTGATTTGTTAAATAAATGCTTCTTTTTCCAAATGAGTCTTCTAATGGATCATTTCCATGTAGCTGAATGCATTTTTTTTATTTAAAACTACAAAGGAAAAATACCTTTCAAATGTGTTTGAAAAACAGTGATAAGGACAAGGCAAAGAGTTTGACTAGAATGAAAGTGAAAGTAGCAAGAACCTGTCTCCTTTCTGTACATCTCCCAAGAATTAATTCCAGAAAAGGAAGGATCTAGTTCTTGAGTCTCTTCAAACTCCTAATTCACATGCCTATGGTTTCTTCAAAAAAAAAAAAAAAAAAAAAGAAAAAGAAAAAAGAAAGAAAGAAAAACGTTTTTCTTTTTCTTTTTCCTTTTGCCTTCCATTCACCTACCAAGAGCTTCAAAGCACATTAGAACATTAATTTATAATAGTTATGCTTATGTAGTGGGATCCCCTAAGATTTTAAGGACTAACTTGCCAATGGAAAATAGGCCATATGGAGCGCCCAGGCATTCAGAACACAAGTGAAGTCGATGATCTCCCCTAGCCCCCAGCCCCAGCATGACAAAGAGGATACTTGGCTACGATATTTTGGAACCTACGATGCTCTTGTGGATTGTGGATGCCAAATTGGAACAGAATTGGTCTCATATAAGACAGTAATAGATTTAAACACTACAATGCTTTACATATTTCTAATCAATTATTTGTATTAAAGTATGCGCTTTGTTTCGTGCCTTACATTACAGTTTCATTTACAGAGACATTGACAATAGAGCGAGACTTCACTTGTGGAAATTAGAGAAAATAAGTTGTCTGCTGGCAAGTATATTAGATTCAACTTATAAAGCAGTGCTTTTTCAGAGAACTCATGCAAGTTTGCCAGAATGTGAAGGAGAAACTGCATAAAACTTTTGAGTTTATCAATCTGAAAAACTGACATACATTGGTAAAGTGAACTCCACCCACCCTCAGAGACTCTACAGAATCACATACATTCTTTTATACCCTCCATTTTCCATCTTGTTTCTGATTTCCTTTCTTGTGTAAGACCAAGCTCTTTTGTGTCACAGTTTGCCATATTTCTTTCTTTCTTTTTTTTTAATGTCTTAACACTTTCCTAGATAAAATGGTGGGCAATTATCTCTGGAATGCTGTAGAAAAGAATTCCTTAAGCCTCTGGCTAGTTGCAGAAGGGCTTACATTAATCACTCTCTCTGCATGCTTGTCTCCTCGTAGTAGTGTCCAATGTCAAGTCAGACAGTCCATGCAGGGCCCTTGATAGAACGTTAAAAGGGCATTACCACACACTGCAGGTAGCCAGTAAGAACAAAGCCCTTGGCCCTGAGTAATTTCAATAATTTCTGCACAGGTCTAATCCACTGCTTTGGGGACTATTTGTTCCTGAAATCTTTGTTCCACTACTTGCCATACAGTTGCTGATTCAACATTAAAAAAAAAAAAAGGTGCAGTTCGTATATTCCAGACGATTCTACACTTGATGTGTCTGCCACTGGGTACTTTCTTTTTGAAAATACTGACAACCAAAAGCTAGCTTCTCCTTGTTAAATGTTTTGTGTCTCAAAGAGGAGCCTAGAATGCCCTACTGTGGTAGTCAGTGTGGTTTAAAGTGAGTCAGCTCTATGAACCCTAAGGCACTCAACTCAGCTAACGCAGTTAAACCGTGAGTAATTTTGACAGGCATTCAAGGCCACAATAAGGTAAATGGGTGTATTCTTTATGGGATTTTATTGCTGGTGTTTGAAATCTGCAGGTATTGTAATACCATCTTGAAATGATCTGAATCAGCTAGAGACAGACATTCCTCACTCCCCCCCCCCATTATCATAACCTCCAGTCCACACATTTTTATCATAATATTATTTTATTCCTGGATCTACTGATCACATTTTCAAAACTATTACTCTTCACAATAAAACTTTCAGGAGAGAAATTCAGCTTTTTATAAATCCCTGTAAAGGTTGCTATGAAAAACTTCACCCATACATGCAATCTCCTGGGCAGCATTGGTTCTTCCATATAAAATAACAGGACTTTTCAATCCAGTGATAATACAGTCACCTACACTTTCTACTTCTTCCATACTGCTTGATTTTAAACTGTGCTTTTTCTTGCCATAAATACATACGTGTGTGTATATATATATATATATATATATATATATACACACACACATACACACACATATATGTAATATACAAATATATATATGTGTGTGTATGTGTGTGTATATACACACACACATATATGTGTGTATATATATATATGTGTGTATATATATATATATATGTGTATATATATATATATATATATATATATATATTCCAGATATATACTTTCCTTTATTCAGATGTTCACTTCCTCCTGTGAATCTTTTTACCACTTAATACTTCTGCTCTTGCGTGCATGCATTTTGTCTCTGTTATCACTAGTAAACTGTGCTCTCTGTCAAAGCATAGACCACATCTTATTCATTTCTGCCTTACCTGCATTACCTTATAAAAAAAAAAAAGATACCCAATAAAGTGATAAAATGAATCAAATAAGTTGGCTTCATGTTCTGGCTTCTCTATTAACTATATGAGTCAACCAAATATGGGTTACATAAAATAGTAAATGAAGGATTAAAATAAATTGCACTGCTAACATCTTCAATCTTTCTGTTTTGGTCCAATAGCTATCTGAGTCAACTAAATATAGAGTATATAAAGCAGCAAAGTATGCAGTAAAATAATGTGGCTATGCGTAATGTGAAATAAGGTGCTTTTTTTTTTTCATATTTTGTGATTTTATTGCCCGTGTCTTGTTTGGAACTATACCTAGTACAAGAAAAACACCTTAGTTTAATACCTACCTCCTCCTCCCTTTAAAAACAAAAATTCAAGATGTCTTCATATGCTTCATATTCTGAAGGTGATATCCTGACATCACCTTGTGAAGTAGGTAGAACAGATATCATGAGCCCCACTTTACAGAGGGTGAAACAGAGATACAGAATAGCTGTGCACTGCCCAAGTTTACATGTGTTCTCAGTTGGTAGAATAAACCCTAAAACGTCCAAGTCCTGGTCTATGAGTCTTACTACATCCTTTCTTCCAGCCCTAGTGTAGACTCTGCGATGAGACCTCTCTAGAATGGAATTTCTCAGCCCATGGGAGTCCATGTTCCCTGAGGATGGATTTTTATTGTTATTACTAACAAAATTATTACTAAATTTCCCTCATGCAGCCTAGCGCGTGGCACATAACAGACCCCAGAAGATGAATATTAAATACACTGGAAGCCTAACAAGCAACCAACTCTCTCAGCTGCACCTCCCACCTACTGGTTTATTATTATATATGTCTTTCCTTTGTTTCACTCTATTGAATGTACATGTAATTACACTTCTTAAAGTAATTTGATTGGTGGATTTATATAAAACCACTGTTTCTAACATCTAAATGAATATTTTTACCAAAGCCCATCAAATATAATTCAATTCAACAGGCACTTGGTGAAAGGGAACCACGTAGCAGACAATGGGTCACAGTTGAGAAGAAGACACATGGAAGAAGATGTTATCTCCGCTTTCAAAAAAGCAGGAGACTGGAGTGGTTGAGAACTCCTTTCCCTTGGGTTCCAATCCTGGCTCTCCTACAGACCAGCAGTCAAACCTTGGCAAGGTAAACCTGTGCCTCAATGTCTCTTCTACAAAATGTTGGTAATAATTTCATCTAGCACACTGCTTTGGTGCAAATGAGCAGGACCGGTTACATAATTTATGGGACCTAGTACCAAATGCAAATGAAGGACGCCTTGTTCAAAACTGATTAAGAATTTTAGGATGGTGGGACACCTGGGTGGCTCAGGGGGTCAAGGGTCAGTCTCTTGATTTTGGCTCCGGTCAGGATCTTATGTTTCTTGAGATCGAGACCAAGTTGGGCTGTGAATTAACAGCCTGGTGCCTGCTTGGGATCCTCTCTCTCTTACTTTCTGCCCTTCCCCCGCTCTCTTTCTCTCTCAAAATACGTAAATAAATAAATATTTTTTTTAAAAAAAGAATTTCAAGATGGTGACAAGAGAGAATTAAACCAAGCGGGGACCCTTTTCAGTGTGGGGCCCTGCGTCACTACATAGATCAATGCCTAAGAAGCCAACCCTGGTGATAAATGATTAATACACATAAAACAGTTAGAAGAGTGGCACATGGTAAATGTAACGTAGTGTCAGTTTATTAATATTGAAGAGCTTATAACTCCACTGAACATGTAAAACATATAAAGAAAAGTGGTAATTTTTAAGATGCTGTATAGATCTCAGTTTTTTAATATTTTAAATTTATTTTTTTTTATTTTAGAGAGAGAGAGAGAGTGCAAGTGGGGGAGAGATGCAGAGGGAGAGAGAGAGAAAGAGGGAGCGAGTCTTAAGCAGGGTCCACGCTCAGTGTGGAACCCAATGCAGGGGTCGATCCCAGGAGCCCCAGATCATGATCTGACCTGAAATCAAGAATCATGCTCAGGGCGCCTGGGTGGCTCAGTCGGTTAAGCGTCCGACTTCGGTTCAGGTCATGATCTCACGGTCCGTGAGTTCTAGCCCCGTGTCGGGCTCTGTGCTGACAACTGGAGCCTGCTTCGGATTCTGTGTCTCCCTTTCTCTCTGCCCCTCTCTCTCTCTCTCTCTCTCTCTCTCTCTCTGTCAAAAATAAATAAACATTAAAAAACTTAAAAAAAAAAAAAGAATCGTGCTCAACTGACTGAGCCACCCCTGGATAGATGTCAGTTTTAAATGAACTCTAAAGTCTGTAACAATGTTTTCATTCGCCCTGGATTTGGGGTCCCGTCACCAAAATGCACGACCACCTCCTATTTATTTCACAAAGACCATTCGTGTGCCTGTCTTTCACATAACATGTGCACGATGTGAGTTCCACCCTTTTATATGACATTTACACGACACTTTCCATTTGTTTACCTGTATAAATTTTGTCCAAATATAACACAGTATATGTAACAGGGAAGTTTCTTAACAAGAGATTCAAGTCCTGGCCTCTCTTGTGTCGATGGTAAGTATTTTCAGCTTATTGCTTAATGTTTTACATTCCCTCCCTAATATCCAATCCTTAACTGTAAAAAACTTTACACTTCTGTGGTATCAAAATACCACATGGTTTTAGGATGTCCACATCCTACTCCCTGGAATCCACAAATATGTCATATAATCTGGCGGTTGGGGGTGAGTTAACATTTAGAATGCAGGCAGAATTATGGATGCCACGCAGCCGACTATAAGATAGGAAATTATCCTGGATTACTCAGGTGGACTAATGTAACCACACAGTCTCTTCAGTGTGGAAAAGGGAGGCAGAATACTTCAGTGCCGCTGTTGTGCATTGTCCATTGCTGATTTTGAAAATGGAGGAAGAGGCTCTGAGCCAAGAAATGTGGCCAGGTGCCAGAAGGTGCTAGAAGCTGGAAAAGCAAGAACAGATCCTCCCCTAGAGCCTTCAGCAAGGAATGCAATGATTCTGGTGCCTTGATTTTAGCCCTTGAGACCCATTTCAGACTTCGGACTTCCAGAATTGTAAAATAATAAATTTAGGATTTTTTTTAATGTAACTTATTGTCAAATTGATTTACATACAAGACGCAGTGCTCACCCCAACAAGTGCCCTCCTCAATGCCCATCACCCATTTTCCCCTCTCCCCCACCAGCCCCCATCCACCCTCAGTTTTTTCTCTGTATTTAAGAGTCTCTTGTGGTTTGCCTCCCTCCCTCTCTGTTTGCAGCTATTTTTTCCCCTTCCTTTCCCCCATGGTCTTCTGTGAAGTTTCTCAAGATCCACGTATGAGTGAAACCATATGATATCTGTCCTTCTCTGACGGACTTATTTCACTCAGCATAATACCTTCCAGTTCCATCTACGTTGCTGCTAGGATGTTTTAAGACACTCAATTTGTGATAATTGTTACAGCAGCAACAGGAGAGCAATATAACATCTATCTCTGTACACGTGTGCGCACACACACACACACACACGCACACGTACTCCAGATACACTTTTGAGCATTGGGCATTGCTGTCCTTAAGGTCCAGTAAATACCCTCACATAACTGGGCTGCTCCTGCTTGAAACAGTGACAGATCGCCTTCCATATTGGATGCCAAACAAACTTCTACCTTTTTGCTGCAGATACATTGTCATAGAAAACGCAGAGTCTGCTTTTCTTGACCGAGACTGAGAATGTTGACCCTCTACACCGGTCCTACTGCACTGAAACAACTCCGCCATTACTGTGCTGATCACATTAGCTGATGGTTAATATTCTTATCTGTCTTACTCATTAGACAGGGACAGCCTCCAGGGCAGGGGCTGCACCCTTATTCATATCTTCATAGCCACAGCATGACAGTGCCTGGTGCATGGCAGACTCATCGATATTTCTTGATTCGCATTAACGAATGGATGGCTAGAAATTTCTTTAAGCCTGCACACGTGTGCACATGTGCACATGGGGTAAATTTATATTTTGATTTTATTTACTGCTAACAACAGCATTAAGAGATAAGCACTACATTAGTTAATGATGGGAGGGATGGGTAGTAAGGTCAGATTCAAGAATATAGGCTTGGGACCAGAATTCATCAAAGCCTTCTAATCATGGTTTGAACACCGATCAATGAAAGAGAAACAGGCTTCATTACTATCAGTTAATATGACTTCACATTAACCAAGAATCAGCCGATACTCACAAGATATCTGATGGCAGGATACACGGACATATCCAGTAGTGTAAACAAAAGAAAGAAAGAAAGAAAGAAAGAAAGAAAGAAAGAAAGAAAGACACTTTCAGGGGCCTAAAAGTTAGACACTTGCTCCTGCTGCATGTGGATGGACAAGGGAGATAAAATTCTTCAATAGTGGAGTTGCAGAATCTATTTTTATGTTATTATATGTTTTATCATTTTTAGCCAAAACCCAGTTTCATCCAGCCACAGCAAAAACAAAAGCTCACAATTCTGCCACAACTTGTGAGGCAAGAGGGGGGCAAGAGGAGATGCAGAGCTCCCCTCTAGGTGTGAACAATTTTTTTTTCAAAAGACATTTAACAAATCCCATTTGTCAAAAGACATTTAACAAATCTCATGTGTGAGTTACTGTGCTTTTTTGAAGTGCCACTTTTGCGTGTTTACTAAAATGATAAATCACTTAGGTACGGATTCATATGCGGTCAGATCTCAATGAAGGAGCACACATTAAATTTGTTTTTAATTTTCCTAATGTTTATTTTTGCGAGAGAGCATGAGCGGGGAAGAAGAGAGAGGAGGGGATAGAGGATCTGAAGCCATCTCTGCGCTGATAGCAGCAAGCCCCAGGTGGGGCTCGAACTCACAAACTCTGAGATCATGACCTGAGCCAAAGTCAGATGCTCAACCAACCGAGCCACCCAGGTGCCCCATTAATTTTTTTTTTGAAGTATGACAATTATAAGGCATCTGAAATATGAACCATCTGTACAACTTTAATTTTAGGGACAGAATTCATTATAGGAAAGAACACTGCCTAGTAAAGTAGGACAAACATGTTTTGTTGATGGTTGTATACACATCAGTAATAACCCTATGGATAGGGGTTTCACATCTATTTTACACAGATGACACTTGTCCCCATAGGTAGAAAGGAAAAATAGGCCTTCCATCAGCCTACTATTTACTGGATAAACTGCAGGTGAGCTTAACTCTAATTCATCTTTTCTTGGTTCAGAGTCAACTGGAGGGGGGGAAGGTATTCAGAATGAGTAGAGGCCCTTCTGTCTTTTGTGTTTGTTTTTCTTTTGTTTCAATTTTAATCAATCAATTAAGAATAATCAAACGTTGAAATAATGGGTGAAACTTTAAAAAAAAATCTTTTGGCATACTCATATCCATGACCTTATTGTACGCCAGGAACTTGTGCCCAGAATTTTACAAAAGTTATTTAGCTTCCTCAGTGTAAAACTGACATTACTCTTTGCAAAACTGTTATGCCCATTTTACAGAGGAGATGTTTATCCCATAGTTGCTAAACGCTACGATCAAAATTTGAACTGAGTTCTTTTTTTTTTTTCTTGTAATTTCTTTTAATGTTATTCATTTTTGAGAGAGAGAGCCAGAGCATGAGCAGGGGAGGGGCAGAGAGAGAGGGAGACACAGAATGTGAAGCAGGCTCCAGGCTCTGAGCTGTCAGCACAGAGCCCCACGCGGGGCTCGAACTCACAAACCGCGAGATCATAACCCAAGCCGAAGTTGGACGCTCAACCGACTGAGCCACCCAGGTGCCCTCAAACTCAGTTCTTTATATTAATCAAGTCCATGCAGCTTTTCCTTTCTGGATTAGTTTTAAGATGGCAGCGTAGAGCAGAAACATATCTCCCATGAATAAATTCTGATTATGATTCTCTTTGTCTTTTTAGCTGTCCAGGCATGAATGGAGGAAGCTTATGAGGGATAAAATCTGGTCAGCCAGACAGGAAGTTGAAACATCGCAGGTAGCAGGATGCAGGCAATCTAGCCATGCAAATGAGAGCAAAAAAAAAAAAAAAAAAAAAAAAAAGTGTAGTTTAACATAAGGCCACTTGTAGGAAAATGCTAGAGTGGGATGCCTGAACAAGTATAATTTCAGAAAGGAGATTTTGATGAAATGCTCTCATTTTACTAGAAGTGATTAGACTTTTCCTACATCCAACAAAATCCAACAATCTAGTAAAGAGAGACAGAGTGAAACGAGTTGAAGCAGAAGCAAGGAGTGAAAATTTAGAGGCATTATGAGGAAATAAGAATGAGAAAGGAATGTTTTAGCTGGAGAAATTTATGCCAGAATACATACAACATTTAGAAAAAATAAGGACAAACACGATTTGAGAACTACAAGAAATTCATAGGGATGTTGAGAACAGCATAAATAATTCTCATTCTGGGATGTCTAGCAAGCTAATGAAAAGCAGAGAAATAACCTCAATGACCTGTGAAATCTCCCCAGATTCAGGCCCAAGATTTCTGTTGTTATTATTTAGTATTAGGGCTGCAGCCTAGGAAATAGCAAAGAGAAATGAAGAAAAACAAATCCTACTCAAACTGGGGACATGAGAGCCAGACATGGAAGGAAAGCAAAAAAAGCATGAAGGATGATTAAAAAAGGAACTAAAATAAAGAAAACATGTTATTTTATTTTTATCTTTTTTTAGCCCAAAATAATGAAATAGAAAATGTGCAAAATGTGGTACCTAAATCCATCAACAGCAGGATGTGCAAAATTATGTCTCTATTACATCACCATATGTAGTACTTTTGATTGCTAATTACACTATCAGATGTATAGACGTATGTGATATGAATAATTTATTTCCTGGGTTTTTTTAAACCTAACTTTGGGTCTTGAATACATTGACAAGATTCAAGTCTACAACATACATAATGTGGAAATGTAGTTTTAAGCAATTATGGTATAAGTATACACTTTTCAAAGCATTCATGTTTAATTTAAATAACATGCATTTAGGTATCTTAGTTGAATTGGATTTGACATGTGGTGCATTTTAAAATATCTCAAGATGAGAGTCTATTAAAGAAAAGATTGCTATAAAATAGAGACTGATAAAGAACAAAAGGAAGCAGAATAAATAAGTAAAAAAAAAAAATTTAGCACGCTACAAAACCAGGGCAGATTCCGATTGGCTAGACATGCAACCATGATTTACTAGCCTATTTGCTCTGCTATCCAATAAATAACATGTGTCAATAGAGCAAGTGTCATATCATAAAGAATGCAGGCCATAAAGTGGCCCATGTGACAATATATCATCAAGGTGTTTCCATCCCCCTTCTATTTTAGACCAAACTGTGTGCAATAAGATGATAAAGTTTCCTACATTTTAGTAGCCATATTTCTAAAAACTGTGGATCATGCAAAATTTTTGGTTCCTTTTTTTCTCCCAGTTTATTAAAAGCTAAGATCGGTGGTATTGTAATATGCTTATTTAAAAGTATGACACGTGGTAAGATTTCAATCTAGACACCTGATTGTTAGAAGAATTACCATTTATCGCTGTTAAGAGAGTTCTGAGCCTATTTCGGAACAGGTGGCATTTGTAGAAGTACTTCGCGGATATCAATTAGTTACTGCTGACAATTGCTTCATGAAATAAAGCTGGATCTGTGGGTTCAGGTTGTTCCTTCTAAATACAGATACACTGATACTCGATCCACCAACCACTTTACTTTTAAAGAGCAAAATCTGATTTAATAATAGAAATTTTACCCTCCAGATTTGCTTACAATTTGGAAAATTTTAAAACCACCCCTGAACTTCCTTTCTGCCATCCCATCCCATTTGCTTTCTCAATCTATTGTATACATCTGGATTTTACTTGTTTGGGAGCTAGGAGAACAAAGGGACAATTTTCCATAGCCGTATATATTTATATGTATTTAATTTACATCACACATTTAATTAATGCTTGTGGGATGAAGTGTTGAATTAAACATCCATTCTTCCTGCCTATAATTTGGTTCCCTGGGTAGAGTCCTCTGTGTTTCATCACATACAAACCCCAATATCACTACCTCAAAACCCCCTTTCCCTCCAGAACTAAACAAAACAAAATGGCAGCTGGAGAGATCACTCCAGTTTGAAAGATGAAGTAACAAAGAAAGAGAAGATACACGCACACCTGAACATATGTGAGGAAGGTCTGAATGAAACTCAAGCATCAACCTTTGTGTCCAAGTTAGTAAACTCAAACAAACAAACAAACGAAAACCCCACAAACCATAGCAGCAACATTCACAAAGCTCTCATAAGGCTTAGAGACCATTAGTAACTTACATAAAATATAGTCAAATGACTATTACAAATGAATAAGAAACGTATTGATTAAATGTTGCTATTAATATCTGTGGTATTTAAAGCAATTACCTCAAAGTTAAGGTAAAGGTACACTGTATACAGAACCTTGCAAATCCTAGGCAAACCAGAAAATATCTTGGGTACGCCTCGTTTGATACATGCATGATATTGTGGGTAGAGTAGAACGAAAAGCCGCTTGAAAAGAATCACTCTAAACCAGACAATCTTGTTCTTGGAACTTTGGTTACTGGTTGTTGTTGTTTTTTTTTTTTTTTTTTCCACTAGTCAATTCAGAAAAATACACACATTTATGAGCCATATCCTTTTTTATTAAGTTATTTTCTGCACATAACTATAAAACTCCATGATGAATACACGTGTTTTCAAAACGTAGATTAGCTACTAAGCTGAAAAGAAAAATGTACATGAGATCATTGGTACTGCTTACAAGCCACTAAAATGTAAATAACTAGGCCTGTCTCAAATATCGACAATGGAAATTAAGAAAGTCGTTGAGCCACATTCCACTTGAAAGTTTCTCTTGATTGGTCACCAGGACCATACCCACGATTGTGGCTTCAGCAAGGACAGATTATGTATTTACTCTTGTCTCTGTCACTTAGGCACATGGCATTTCCTCTGCTTCCAATACCTTTTCCTGCTTCTTTGCTTCAGATAATATTTACTGAGCTGCTGTTTACTGAGTACTTACTATGGGCCAGCCATTGCTCTGAATACTTTATACAGATCAACTCCTTTTATTGCCTTGATACTAACAATAATAATACCTACCCGGTTCTTTTGAGAACTCATTAACTTAATATTTGGAGAGTGCTTAGGACACTGCACGGCACATAGAAATTGTTATGTAAGTGTTTATCAAGCAATCGTATGAAATAGGTTGTATTTGTGATTCTCATTTTACAGATAAAGCAATGAAAGCAAAATTTGATTAAGGAACTCCCAGGGATTGTGAGCTAATACGTGATAGGACTAGACCTTAAACACCAGCAGTGTAACTCCAAAACCTATATTCATTTAATGTTTATTTTTTAGACAGACAGAGAGAGAGAGAGAGAGAGAGAGAGAGAGAGAGCAGGGAAGGGGAGAGAGAGAGAGAGGAAGACAGAGAATACGAAGCAGGCTCCATGTTGCCAGTACAATGTCCAACGTGGGACTCGAACCCACTGCACCGTGAGATCATGACCCGAGGCAAAGTGAAAAGCTAAACCCACTGAGCCACCCAGGCACCCCCACAACCTTCATTCTTGACCATGCTTAACAACTAGGCTCTGCCACATGACAAAGGTGTATAGGCTTTACTCCTTCAACAACTTGATCCTAAACACCTCCTCCAAGACTTTTCCAGAATTTATACCTATACACACACCGGACTGTAGTCCTCTTGAGCATATAAACCTTAATCTGTCACATAGTCTTCTCCTCCAGGGTACTGACCGGCATTGAACTGCGCACAACAGAGGGACAGGACACGCAACAAGGCCCACACAGATTGATGTTCTTGGGGGTACAATGTAAAGATAGAAATATCCACTCAGTTTCATGATCCTTTTATCTCCTTATTTTTATTTCGGAGCAGATAACACCTAGATACCAATGACCCCTCTTTCCGCACTGATTATTCCCAAAACTATCCTTTAAAAACATGCACTGACAGCCCTACATTCATATATTTTTTGGTACTTTTTGAAAAATAAATACTGCCATCTTTATGGACTCGGGTTTGTGCTCCAGTTCTATCCACGTCAGTGGTCCTAGCTGAGGGTCCTGGAAAAGTGATTTCACCTCCACGAGCTTCAATAACCTTAGCTTTCAGATGTGAATTCCAGTACCCGCTTATTAAGTAGTGGGGAGGAGTAAATAAAGCAAGATAATCATGGGCACAAGGTAAACATTGTATACTAAGCATGTAAACTCCTGTACCGGCTTTTACAAAGAAGTGAGATATAAATTTAAAACCAATAAACACAAAAAAAACGAAGTTTAGCTCTAATGGTATTTGGGCTGCATACGTGAATTTTCTTTGTAGTTTTATCTTCCTAATACTAAAGTGGAAATGTATTTGCATTGCTTATATGTACGTTGACAGTTAGAGGTGGGACATATAAGAGAAAAGTCTTGAGTAGCACAAGGCAGTCACGTTGAAAATGAATATTTCTGGAGAATGATCCATAGTCAGATAACAGTGCTTCTAAGTTTTCACTAACGACTGCCTCTTCTAAGTGGCATGGTCTGCAGTGTTTGGTGATTTGGAAATCTCTAGATGTTCTTGGATGGGATGTATCCACTTCTGGGTACAGGTCCAAAAAAAGAAACTTTCCGGTTCTTACTTCCAAGAGTGATGCTACAGGTCAATATCGTCTAAAGTGGAGCATGCCGGGAATGAGCTCCGGAGTGGCTTTTAATATACTAGAGATGCTGGAGGCTCAATTGCACTAATGATGGATTATTGACAAACTGTATTACTGTGATGCATTTTTTAAAAGCATATGTTTGCTCCTATAAGGTGCTGTTCCAGTTTGTCTTGGTAGTCAGTGCATTTGTTTTATCTGCGTCTATTATCCTCATCCCAGAGAATCCTAACCCCACTATGACACGATACACTGACTTCCTAGGAGTCCTACTTTCCTTCCAAAAAATCCACAATCAATATTTATGATTCTCATCTCAATAGAGGTCCTCGAAATAAATAAACAAATACCTAATAGTGCCCCCACGGCTTTAATGAGGTGATCAAATGGAGTAGAACTTAAGATTTGCCATTAGGTTTTAAAGAATGGCCAGGCCAGAGTGAAGCCTTCTGCGGGACATGAACAATGACAAGGATATAGCAATAATGCTCGAAGGGAAAGAAGGAAGAAAGAGGGGAGAGAGAGACACACACACAGAAAAAGAAAATGATGGAAGACAGAAGAAAATAATAGCTTTTCTAGCCAGATACACACCAGAAGTCAAATTTGAGGAAAAGTCTACATTTGCCCAAGTCATGTTCCCTATTATTTTAAGGTACTGGCAGTCCCTTCATCTTATTAAACATTAACTCAAAAAGCCCGTCAATGCTTGGCTTAGTCTGACCTGACATTTTAGAATTTTTAAAAAAGGAAAAAAAAAAGAGCCACGCAAAAGCACATTAATATTGTTTGATATGTTTGAAATGATCCAAGGGCTTAAGTACTTAAACCACTGTAGTTCATTCTCAAAACCCCCAAAGAAGTTTTAATATTTTCCCTGTTGCCACACGTGTTCTTTGGGCATCTACAGAAGAGCAGCTACTCAGAACCATCATAATGGCAAAACAGCAGTTCAGAAAGAAGCACCAGTTGGGGTGCCTGGATGTCTCCGTCGGTTAGGCGTCCGACTTTGGCTCAGGTCATGATCTCACGGTTCATGGGTTCGAGTCCCGCATTGGGCTCTGTGCTGACAGTTCGGAACCTGGAGCCGGCTTCTAATTCTGGGTCTCCCTCTTTCTCTCTGCCCCTCCCCTGCTCGTGCTCTGTGTCTCTCTGTCTCTATCTCTCAAAAATAAATAAACATTTAAAAAATTTTTAAAAAAAGAAAGAAGCACCAATAACAGCAATACAGATCTGACATGTTATCTTTTCCCTGGCTTCCTGCCAATCCTCAGGAAATGAAAAATGTGGTTCTGAGGAAGTAGTCCCTTAAATCTTAATGTGACATTGGTCTGTCTTAGAGTTCCTCAATATTCACGGGCAACGCACTAAAAAGAAACTGATAGCTGAAAAGGAGAAACAGATTGAAAGTTTAGTTATATACAAACAGTCAGTAAGTGCAAATGAGAAATGGTGCCACAGTACACGGAGATATAATACCCTTGGTAGTCTTTGGGCTCATATCACAGATTCCCCAAGATGCACCAATGAATTGCCAGATTCATTGAACATGAATCACATAAATAATATGCCTGGTCCATAAACCAAGACATGACTCAACAATGTCGAATCTGTAGAGGGAGAAAGCAATACATTGGTAATATTGCCAGAATCTAATGCGGTAGTTTTCTTGGTTATTGGCATCACCGTCCACTTCATTGTCTACGATAGGAACAACACAATAATCTTTAGGCTTTCACCTTCGTGAACACAACATATCCCCATCTGTTCACCAAACTCTATCAATTCACCTGTACTTAGGCCTTATTGCGTCTCCCTTCACTTGTCCCTCCTTAAATTACTGCTACTTGGCTTGTTAGGTTACTCGTCATCTGTCTCCTGTCTTACTCCAATCTCTTTGCCACCAATTTCGGTCCTCCTAATTCATCTGCTGCCAGAATTATCTTCCTATAACACACATTTCAAATAATTACTCTTTCTCAGCTCTGATGGCTTCTTGTTTCCTACAGGATAAAGTCAAAACAACTTTTCATGGTATTCAGATGGCTCCAACCTACCTGTCATGCCAACATCAGCCCTCAATATTCTTCCTTATGTTTCAGCTTCCTTAACCACAAGTGAACAGAGTTTGAAGCCGTTTCCATGCTCCTAAACTGTTTCTATTTCTTCTTCTTCCTCTGCCTGATAAAATTTTTCTCATGGTCATGGTCAAATATCTCCCCTCTGGAGCAGATCCCTCCCCCAAAGCGAGGCAATATCTCAAACTTCGTCCTTGAGTAACTTGTTGCATATCTCTATCAACAGGTTGTGCTAGATTTGGGGAGCTTCATCTCTGAATTGCAAAGTCAAGGTACACCATACTTACACAGAACAAAATGCAACAATTTTGTTTATTCATTTTTTTCAAGGAAAAAACATGTCTTTGAATTGCCTTCATTGTATCTCTGCAAAATACCAGAACCACAAAGCTGAAGTTTCCCGGGAGATCGTTAAGTCATATTTCAAAGCATGTGGTGTCATTTTGTCCCCCCCTTTGGAGTGGACAGAGTGCACACACAGGCTTAGTGGGAAAAGATTCTGTTGCCCGGAGAACACTTGGTGGGCAATGACCCAGAGAAAAGATAACGAGGGCGTCTAATGCTATCACCAAGAAGAGCTAAATGAGAAAGATTTCGCAGATGGTGAAGGAGGAAACATGTATATGAGGGAAGAAAAAAGAAACCTCATTTTAATCACACACTACCAGACAGACAGCCATCAAGAGGAGTTCTGCCTTTGCTATGATTGATATTTCTCAAAAATTCTCCTCACTTATGGGCCTCTCCAGATTCTGGGTTCTTTACTCCAAATTTGCCGGAGAATAAAAGGAAACTGCTTTTGCTGAGCAAAACAAGAAAAAAGCACTTTTGGAGTGAGATGTAAATGATAACCCTAAAATTAGAGAAATTGGAAATTCTCATTTTTAGTTGGGTGCTTTTCATTCTGCAGAGGCAGCACTCTCAGACCTGTTCTGAGTTCGCCTATCCCGTTCTAGGATCATTTGAGTATGTTAGGTTTTCAACTACTCTAAACTCCAAGATTCTAGCTCCTGATAGTCTCAATCTCATAGGAACCAGGAGTTTCCACAGTATGATTTCATGGAGTGTCTATCCTATTCTATTCTCTGGAAGTCGTTTCTTCAAATGGTTCTCGTTATCAAAGACCCCCGTACACCTACGTGGCATCATATTTAAATTTTGCAGGGACTTCATTGTAATCTCAGCAGTATCTGGCTGTCAGCAAGAAGGTGGTATAAGGGACTATAATCATTTTGCACAGAGTAAGGACAGGTCTAGCAGAAAATGTCTAATTCTAGGTGATGGCTCCTGCAGAGTCGGTAAAGGGCACGTATAATAAGGTACTGCAAAAAAGTACCAGTGACGACATACTCGTTGGAAAAAGCAAGCTCAGCAGATTCGCTGCAGCTAATAGACCCATTACTGCCACATGTCAAGCTATGAAAAATACCAAAGGACAGGAGCATCACAGTGAAAAGGATAAGAAGATGGCGACCACCATAAAAAAAAAGAGATACATTGGAATACCTGAATCATGCCTCCATATTTTTATTGGCTGAAAGTTAAGGTAACCGTGTCATCAAATCTAACATGGAGAACTAGGTGAACCGTCTATCAAATCTATCACACAGAAAAGTGTGCCAAAAAGCTTGTCCAGGACAATCGCTGCATTTTAATTTGCTACAGATATCACACTCTGTCACCAAATGCTTCACTCTGTTACTATCAGTCCAAAGCTCATTTCTAGTCATGCCTGTATTGTTATCACTGTCATCTGCTACTACATTCAGCCTCTAGGGCTTGGATCTTTGTTATTTAATGCTTATGTGTCTTTTCTCTTCTTACTTAGAAAATGTAAAGCCAGGCAAATGAAGAGAATGATAATGCGTGAAAATATTCTATTGCTTTTAAAGGGGAATTAATTCTCCACGTTCTTTCTAAAGCCTTCTGCTACCACCTGAAGACTGAGGGTCACGGTTTCTCTAGAAAACTGTGAGCTATACCAGGAGTAATGCCAGGGCCCGGAAGCCTCTGGTAAGTTACCTTCGAGCAGGTGCTCACCAGCGTGCCCCAGGGCTGCGCTCAGGAATAAAGCACCGTCCCTGTGCAATGACCACAAGAAGCACCGATGCTTAAAAGCCACGTACTTGAAATGTCTCACTGAAAATATAAATTTTTAATATAAAGAGGTGGAGGCACCACATAAGTAAACCAAGATGGATTCATAAAAATGCACACAGTATCCCCATAGGAATGCAAAATAGCTATTTAAGGCTTACAGTACCATTTATCATCCAGGAAAATAATAACACAAACAAAAGATGAAAACACAACACCTGACCTTTTACACAGCTCGCTGTTAGTCTGGGCCAGGCTGTGGCTGTTCAATGCAACAATGAGAAAATGTTTCTGGATGTGGCAGGTGACATTCCAAACTTAGCATTCACTGGCCTGTGCTGCAAAACATTTATAGCACCCAGCCCTCCGTTAGGCATGGCTTCAAATTTACTGATTATTTTGAGTAAAAACGGAATTAAATAATAGAAGATTCCTGCAAATAAATGTAAAAGCAGGTGCTCTTTGAAAACGGATTTGCTTAGGTTGGGAGTGAGGGTGAGGGGGACGCACTCCCATGACCTCACTACCAAGGAGTTTAATTAATCATGCATGGAAGAGAGAGGATACTCTCGGGTTACTGGCTTGCCCCTTAAGAACTTACTCTACGTTATCACCCAGTATCTAAGATACTGATCCTTTGCTATCATCAGTTTCTATGCTGTTCTGTGATGGGGCTTAACTCGATTTATCTAACTCTTAATTTCACCGTTAATAAAAACTGAGCATCAAGGAACATAGCTCACAAGGTTCTGAATAGTGCCTCTGGGATACACATTTTATCCTTCCCACTGTTTCTATTCTGGTGACATCAGTATGCAGAAGCCATTTCAACTGAATATTCCTAGACACAATAAAACTGTACATAGAAGGATAGGTTTGAGTTTCAATTCTGGCAATTCATACATGCGGATAGCACCAGCACAGGGGAAATCCTGGGCATTCGGGAACATAGGCCATTTGTCACTGGAGATTATGAAGGAAATCCTGGAAGAAGCACAGGTGTCTCTTCGTTGAAGTCTGTGAAGACAAGTGGGTCGGCAAGCAGAGCACTGTTCCCTCGCATCTATTTCAGGCTAACCCAAGTGGTGAGAAACCTTGCAAAGACAGGGCTATCTATGCCCAGCATCTGACTTAGACCTTGAGAAGGCCACAGTCCTTTGCTTTATCTCAAAACCAGTTTAGCTACATTCGTATGTTCGGGATTTTGGGTCAAGCTGGAGACTCACTAAACACTATGACACAAATGTCCATGTGGAACTGAACATCGCCTTTTCCCCTGATACCTAAATTAGGCTGATCTCTTTCCTCTGCATGACATCCGTCCTTCCAGAAGCCCAGAACTGCAAGGAAAGGGATGACCGTCATTTTGTACCGGTGCTTGGCTGGGAATCAGAGAACTCACTTTTGGTGATTCCCCAGTATCTGCAGAGGGAATGATAAAAACCTGGTCTTTGGAATCAGACAGACCTGAGTTTGAACCCAGGGCAGTCATTTACCAGTTCCAAGGCTGCAGGGCAAGTTATTTAACCGCATCTGTGAAATGGGTCAAACAGCGCCTGTCTTCCGTTGTGACAATTCATGGAGCCTCAGCTCAAATGCCTGCTCGAGAAATGTGGATGGACATGAGGATGTTATAATATCAAAACTTAAGCATTGGTCCATGTTTTTTTTTTAAATGAGGCACAGAAAAATATTGAGAGTAGAGGTGGGACCATGTGCTAAAAATACCCTGCACAAGTCTGTAACGACCTCCCAAGTTTTCTCCACGGGTGTTCCTTTTTATAAATATTGTATTTTCTTCATGTGTCATCCCCTGCAAAACCCTGTAGTCTGCTGTGTTTTTGCCAATGTGCCAGATAATCAGCAGATCACATTTAAAACAAAATGTTCACATTTGTATTAAAATGTGTCACTCTCCCAACCTCATTTGCTCCTAAATGAACTGTATATTTGGTATTTTGGCAGTCATTTTACATAAGATGTGTTGGTGTGTTGGCTATTACTAACATAACCTCAAAACTTCTTCACTCCTTAAAAAAAAAAGCTAGTGTTGTTTACTTAGCATAAGCTTTATTTTCCCACAGTAATGTGCTCAGTTCCTCATTAGAATAATATATTACTATTTTTAAGTCAATTTGAATATGATTTACCATATTTTCCGTGTTGCTGTACATATGGTTCTTCATAGGCAAGTGCTGGTCAAATATACTACTCCTTGTAGAACAGACTTTTTTTTTTTTTTAACGTTTATTGATTTTTGAGACAGAGACAGAGCATGAACAGGGGAGGGCCAGAGAGAGAGAGGGAGACACAGAATCCGAAACAGGCTCCAGGCTCTGAGCTGTCAGCACAGAGCCTGATGCAGGGCTCGAACCCACAAACCGCGAGATCATGACCTGAGCTGGTCGGACGCTTAACCGACTGAGCCACCCAGGCGCCCCAACAGACTCTTTTCTCAAGGGTCAAACATAAACAATATGAGGAATCATTCAAATTAATATGTCACTTTTTAGATATTCCTCAAGGATCCAAAAAAAAAAAAAAAATGCCCGAGTCAGAAGTATGAAAACAAAGATAAACTAGGGACTCATGGTCCTTCTGGGGCTTTTTATCTATGAAGACATTTCTTTCAACAAAAAACGTACTCTATTTTATTATTTCTTTTGCCATCTTGGGCCTGTTTTGAAAGTGTTCATATCATCTTTTTCTCTTGTTCTCCATTCTGTGTGATTTTATTTGCTGGTATGCCATTGTTGTTTTAATAGCAGATGTTCCCATTATCAAGCGACCCAAAATTGTTAGTTGAAAAAAATTCAAGAGCACCATTTTAAATGTTAACTTTTCACCTGTTAGAACTCTTACCATCTTAATTGTTCTGGTGAATGCTTTTAGGAGAAGTCAAGATGCAGTTAACATATTTGGAGCACCTTTAAAACATGGGGCATGCTTCGTATCTATTCTGTGCCTCCATCCAGGCTTTATTCAGAACTTGTTTACAATAAACTATCTATGGTAAGTCATCTTCAAGACAGAAAAAGCCCCATTTTCCATATTAAACCCCAACCCCTTCAAAAATCTTTAAAATAATTTTCTGGAGGATTTACTTTCCAAAAAGAGATGAGCTCTTTGGTCAACCCCGGTTATAGGAATTTATTCATCGTATCTTAGTAGAGAAAAGTTTTATTTGAGCAAATTAATTTGAGAAAATTCACCAAATAAATGATTTCATAAGCAACTTTAACTTCATTATTCAAGCAACTATCACAACATAACACCCCCATCAAATTAATGGCAGGGATAGACAATCTGAAGATGAATCATTTAACATGTCCTTCGCAAAACAGCAATGGAGTCTATTTTTACTTTATCTATTCAATTTCCCCCTAACAATGTGAAATTCCTGTACAAGCACAAAGCCATCTGCACTTAATTAATCACACAATCCACCCAAACATCATCAGATCCCAAGAGAATGAAAACGTGTGTGTGTGTGTGTGTGTGTGTGTGTGTGTGTAGTTAAATAGAATCTTTATGTAATACATTTAAATCTGGGCATATCTAAATGATCTAGAAAAAGAAGCATGGCCCTGCCAATCAATTAAATCTCTAATTTTAGAAACAGCCAGCCAGCTATAGGGTCCCCATCACTACCTTTTACCTTCCTGATACTGATTCTGCTCCCTAGAAAACATTATATTTAAGGTCTTGGTATGTATGATGGGAAATTTCTAAAAGAGCTCATACATTAGGAGGCATGCCTTCTCTATCTTCCTAAAGATCAAGAAATGCATCACCTTCAGAAAAAAACCACTCATTAGTGTTCTGTGTTCTGTGGGCCATAGTTCATCCAGCTCTGTCCCATCCTGTGACAACAGGAATGATGTACTCTGAAAAGTGCCCTTCCTTTTCCAGTCAGCAGATAAAAACCCAACATGGTTAGGAATAGAAATAATTACAGTAAAAATCAATAAGATTAAGTTTTACAACTATAGGTGTAGGGGGAAAAGGAGAGGCTATAAATCTCGCTGTTGCACTCTATTTTGCAATCTTTCCTGCCAGTAATTCTTTGGTTTCCAGGTGTTGTCATGTTTATTTGTTAGCCATGCTATTCCTTCAGGGTTGGTTGGTTCCCTGGGATCACTAAGCCACGAATACTGAAAAGAACATTACCCGGGAACCTGGTGTTCTAGATTCTAATTTCAACTCTCCCAGGATGAGTGGGCATATCTGAGACAGAGGCTTTAGATACATGCCCCCTTAAATATTTATCAGTAAAGAAGTCCTGACTAGCCAGTTCTGTGGAGCAAACTGAAGCTTACTATGGTTATCTGCTGATATATACATATATATGAAATTAATTATGACAACTGGAATTGTTGGGTTCTTCTCAAAGGGAAAGAACTGCTCTCTCATTGCAGAAAGAAATCATCTGGTGTTGGAGAATTAACAACAGCCAATCTCATACTATGGAGAAAAAAAAAAAAAAAAAGAAGCTCACGTTGTGAGTCCTAGAGCCTTCCTTCGAGTTAATCTGAAAAGTGGTGATATGGAGACTTCAAAACATTAACTAATTTTCATTTTCAGCATGACACATATTAATGAGTACCTATTCTTGCCTGGGCACTGCGAGGTATATGAAGGCTACCGCACTGAAAAAAAAAACACACAAAAATTCTTAAACTCCTTGAACTTACATTCTAATGAGCGAGAGAGAAATAAGTCAAATATATTTTGTAAGTAGTCTACACACACACACACACACACACACACACACTACATATATACATACTTGTGTACATGCATACATACATTGCACACATGCGTAAATATCTTTTTAACAAAGTTAAAAAGAAGAGGAGAAAAGCGGGGTGTGTGGGATCCAGTAGGAAAGTGCTACTTGGAATAGGGTGGTCAGGAGGTTCTCACTGCTCACCTGACCAGAAGGAGGAAAAATGCTGAGCTAAGTGGGAATTTGGAAGAAACACCCCAAAAGCAGAGCAAATTTAAGGCTTTGGAGCGGGGAATGAAGCTGGCCTTGTCGCCAGAACAGGGAAGATGTAAGTGTGGCTGAAGCTGAGTGAGAAGAATGTGGACAGAGATGTCTTACGTGGTCTTGTAGCTTTTGGTTTTAACTTGAAGTGGGATGTGTAACCACTGGAGGGCTTTAAACAGGAGGAATCTGAATCATATTTTGCAAGAATTACTCTGACTACAGTTTTAAAAATAGATTTCAGTAGGGGTCAGGGTTAGAAGCAGAGAGACTAATTAAGAGTCTTTAGACACTCTTTGCCACGCAGACGAGATAGCAGGAAATTAAACAAAACAATGCAATAGCATGCATGCCCCTGTATGAAAACAAAACAAAACAAAACAAAAGCTTTTTAACAAAAATCCACAGCATCCTGAAAAAAATTGTAATCACCAAACAGTTAATTGAAAGGAAAAGCCAACGGGATTTTAAAAATGCAAGTTCTTTGGGGCGCCTGGGTGGTTCAGTTGGTTAAGTGTCCGATTTGGGCTCAGGACATGATCTCATGGTTCGTGGGTTCGAGCCCCGCATCGGGCTCTGTGCTGAAAGCTCTGAGCCTAGAGCCTGCTTTGGATTCTGTATCTCCCTCTCTCTCTGCCCCTCCCTCATTCATTCCCCCCCCTTTCTGTCTCTCAAAACTAAATAAGACATTAATTTTTTTAAATGCAAGTTCTTTAACAAATTATATAAGTCCCTAATCCTTTATTTGTCTTATATTATTCTTTTATGTATTTTTCTATACCTACTTAGTGAAATTTATAAAACAGATATATGCAGACAAAAGGAAAAATTGAAATCCAAATATTTTTTATGTATATTGCAGTCTCCTTTATGTTAGAACACACTAATAATTAAGGCCTAAAAACTAAATTTTAAATATGAAAATAATATAACAACTCAGTATGCTGAAACATAAAGAAAGGATGTCAAATTATGAGCACTGTGATAAAAGTCTCAGACACTATTTTGCTTTGAGCCCTCACAAAATCCCATAAAACAAATGGAAATGAAAAATCCAAAGCTTTGAGATGTTAGATAACCTATCCAAGGTCCCAGAGCAAGTAAATATCAGGCATCAGTTCAGATCCAAGTGTCTAATTCTAGATCTTGTTTTCTTCTCTTATACCACAGCTGCCATGGTCTTACTTGAGGAATTTTTTTTTTTTTCTACAACGTTTCTCAAAATAGAGATTGCACAGCCAAATAACCTAATATCTAAAAATGGTCCGTACTGTCAATAACTTGCCTTGATTTGGCCAATCTGTACTCTGTTGGTCTGTACATCGCATTTCTGGCAAAGGGATGCAGGAATCTAGAGCTCTGGTAAGTCAGGATGAAGAGGACTCATGAGGTTCTTCTGTGTTTGGATGCAAGTAAAAAGCCTTTAAAGAAAACACTGAAGAGAAACTCCAAAAATGTCTGCTTCCCCATTTTGGTGGGGGGGTGGGGGGTGGATGAATGCCTATCCATTAGTATCTTTTTTCTCTTCTCTTTACAGTAAAATCCTGATTTAAATTCACTTAATAAATCTTATCTTGAAAGGCAGGTACACATTTTTGTAAATTTTCACAGTTTGGAGAATGTTTTGTTTTCCACTACCTAAATGAAGAGATGAAAAACTGTTTCACAAATAAAGCTGAATTCCATGGTAAAAAATATGCACTTCCCACTCCCAAAATCTAAGAGAGGTAAAATAAATCTCATTCTAAAATTTTACTTCATTTTGTAAAGAATTGCAGCATAGATTTAATTTAAAATAAGCAACGCAATTAAAGTGGAAAGTCCCTGCTTACACATTTTAAAAGGTCAGTGTCAAAACTTGACACAAGAAAATGTGTTTCAAATTGCACCTTTTAAATTTAAATTCCTCTTTAACTATTCTCTACAAAGTCAGTCACTGCAGGAGAGGAGTACTTCAGGGAATTTTAGAAATTTAAAGCAAAATATGCCACTAGCAACATTATACAAAAACCCAAGAGAGATCCTGACATCATCTGAATTTCTTTAAATGTGTACAATATATCTTAAAATACATTTTAAGCCTATTTGGCAACATTTAACTGGAAGTATTTTTGAGTTTACTCTAAAGAAAGACAATAATTAAGAGGATAAACAAAACAACTGATTGTCTACAGAACATTGCAAATGAATAAGTAATAATTAATCAGGACACTCATTGGATGAGTGTCCCTATGTAATTGAGAGATTGTTTAGTGATATATTAAATGAATTCATTTACATTGTTTTAATAGTTTTGCTCAAAATTCTACCTGTAGTGAGATCCTGCATACATTTGCTTGATTTTTTCATTATATTTTATATACACATGCACAGGCACATATATATACATACACACACTCTATTCCTATGTGTTTCCTATATATGTGTATGAATATATACATATACATGTATATGTGTATATATATATATATATATATATATTATGTATATAGGAAATATATAGGAATATAGAGAGTGTGTGTGTGTATATGTATATAAATATACATGTATATGTATATATACATATATATACATACATATATATATATACACACACACATAATCTGTACTAACAAATAAAAATGCACACATATATTTATAGTTCTCATATAAGTTACAAGTTAGATTTATTCTCTTTATTACACTTGTGCTATTTATTTCATGCTTGAATTCTCTAAGCCCACCTAGTACAGGGATAGAGTCTTATCATATCTTTTACATTCCCATCACGCCAAACACAATACAGGAAAACAGATGCTAAATTCATGAGTCTTAATTAACACATTTGTTTTAATGAAAATTATGGAAAAAAATAGACGCCAATCTACTCTTTTACCCTTACATTGGGAATTAAATGTGAGGAGCTAGTGACTTATTCCAAAAGCTAAAGAATATATTTAGTTAATAAATTTACATAAAGTTTATGTCATTTTTCTAGCCTTACACATCTCTAAGGAGATAGGGCCCACGTGATTTGTTTCCATATGTCTTTGTACCAGCTATTAATTACAGTGCAATGAATCCTGAACAAGAGTCAAAGGAGATCTTTAATACAAAGAGGCTTCCTCATATAAAAAGAAAATCAAGTAGGTAAAGGAAATAGTTTTTGTAGGCCAGAACAAGGTAAAAGTACAACTAATAATGATGTTCAGAGAAGAAAGGATAAATAAAACAGAGTGAATACTGTATTTCATACAGTTTCAAAGCAATTCATCGAAGAGTCCAATAAACTAAAGGAAATCATAACTAAGTGAGTCAACTATTGATATGATGAATGAAATTTTTACTGTGAATTTTGTATGAAATTAAATCTTACAGAAAAATTTGGAAAAGCCTAGTGAAAAAACTTTTCAAAGTATATTTCAAATGGCATCTGCTGTCCTCTTTTATATATAAATGTGTATGTGTTACATATTTAATATATGTAAATATAATATAAATGTTATATATGTAATATGTGTAGTAATAAATAATAAATATATTATAGATATATATGTAAATATAGGTATATGAGTTTGAAAAATTTACCCAATTCATTAAAACGAAATGTAAGCAAGGTGAAATTGACTTCATGACGGTACACGGGAGTTCAGTGTCTCTTCTCTACACTCTAGGATGGATACTAGTCATATCGTACTTTTCCACTGTGTTCCTAGTTCCTCTATAAACTCCCTGAAGACGGGGACTGCACCTCATACAGCCCTCCACTCGCTGTCCTTAGCATACTTTCTTTTAAAGATTTTTTAACGTTTATTATTTTTGAGAGAGAGACACAGGGTGAGTGGGGGAGGGGAAGAGAGGGAGACACAGAATCCGAAGCAGGCTCCAGGCTCTGAGCTGTCAGCACAGAGCCCGATGCAGGGCTTGAACCCAGGAACTGTGAGATCATGACCTGAGCCGAAGTCTGATGCTTAACCGACTGAGCCACCCCGCGCCCCTAGCATATTTCCTTGAGTGACCAAGTGACATTTATTTGGAGAGATCCAAAGACTGATGGAATTCTTGCAAACTTAGTAAGTAACATTCCAAAACGAATAGTTCACTTTTTACTCATGCCTCGGTCTGCCTCCCTTTTAAAAATTTCAGAGTTGCAAATAAATATGCAACAACTGCAAAAAAATTGTTTTAAGAACTGGATTTTTCTCCATATTTAAAAACATCATGTCAATAGCTGACAGTCCAACTAATTTTTCACAGGAGAGGTTAGTATCCCTTATGTTTGAAGATGATGCCATCACCTACCAGAAAGATGGCACAGCCTTTTTTTTGCCTCTCCTACATGCTCAGGGTGACAGATCAGTAAAAGTGTTAATCAGGATAGAGCTAGACTATGGTATTCTGATTGAGTTACCTCCTCTTAGATGCGTTAACCACCAGAAACCCAATATATCTTCATAATGCTTAGAATTATATTTCCTTCATTTTCTAATTAAAGGCCTGATTATATTTATGACAGTTAGAGAATTTAATATGTGCATGTTTACTTAGTTGAAAAATTAAATTCAGCAGCTCACCTACTATTCACTACCGCTTTTATAATAAGAAGAAAAATGTAAGTAGCCTTAATGTTATTGTCTCAAAATAAATTAGATGAATAATGTTTTCCCTTCATTATATGAGAGGGGAAAGAAAAAAGAGTACTGAGAAACAGTTTTAGAAAATAAAGGGAGGGGTGCCTGGGTGTTAAGTCGGTTAAGCGGCCAATTCTTGCTTTCGGCTCGGGTAATAATCTCACCGATTCACGAGTTCAAGCCCTGTGTCGGGCTCTGGGCTGAGATTCTCTCTCTGCCCCTCCCTGCCTTCTCAAAATAAATAAATAGAACTTAAAAAAGGCGGGGGGGGGGGGGGTATACCCTTCAAGGAAGTGATTAAAGCTAGAACAGAATAAAAATGATACTATATGCTAGACTGAAATTTTACTTTATGCTCTAAAATTTTGAAAATAGTTTAACAGAATTCACCAGTATGAACTATAATACGACTCACTTATCAAGTTTGGATTTTGAATTTGTCCTAAAAAAAAATTTATTGACTTATTAGCAAACATTTGTATACAACGTACAGAATTAATATTTTGACTAGAGTATTCAAGTAATCGTAAGTGAATTTCTGAGGGAAAAATGATTCCATTATTTTAAATGTAATTTTGAGATGCTATATTGTTGGCAATATTTCCAAAATGTATAGAAAGAATAATAAAACAAAAGGGCTTGAAGACAGTCTCCAAACCATACTGTCACCCACCCTACTCCCAAAGAGATGTCACATACCAGAAAATGGAGAATTTTACAATGCTAGATGTTTAAAACAGTTGTATTTGTTAAACCGTCTAGTTGTAAAGCTTTAATGCTTAGGAATCTTAGATTCAAGAGCAGGTGTCTCATTCTCCATTCTTGAAATAAGCATATATGTCCTCGTATGTCACTTGTCCTTTGCATATACTTACCTCTGTCCCCTGAACTGAAAACTTTAAATTTGGGGACCATGATTTGTGCACCTCTGAATTCTCTCACTCCACTAGCACTAGTCTGGGCCTTGGCTTTGTCTAATAATTCTCCTCTCCTCTACCTAGTGAAATGGTGCTGTTATTTCAAGGCCCATTTCAGGTGCTCTGGATCATCTCCTGACTCCCTTCTGACTTCCACTTGCCTCCACAGAGAGCCACAGTGTGACTTTCATGGACCCTACGTTCTTTTGCCTTTGTGTAGCACTTTCATTATTAGAAAATCTTACAAATTCTATGTTATGACCCTTGGAAAAAGATGAAGACATTAATATTACACACTAAAACATTTTATTTGACCTAAAAGGTCCTTGTTGCATCTGATTTTAAAAGAAGTTAAGACTTTGTCATTGGTTCCTAAGAGTATTTTGAGGCCAAAGTATTGTACCTACCATGCCCAAGGAAAGACAAATCTACCTTAGTGCCCCCATACCGCTCCAATGCCAGAGTTAAAGATTTTATACCTACTTATTCCCCAAAGCACTTTATTAATACTCAGCTCAGTGCAAAGAGCAGCCCCGAAGAAATGTTTGTTGAATGTCACTGATCAAGATTTCGCCTTTCCTTAGTAGGCAATTGATTATGTTTTACCTCTCTAAAACTTGTGATTTCTTTCAAAGAATGGGGCAAGGTCTTATGCACTTTTGTATATCCACGGACTCATAAATTCATTGGTATATAGTAAATATCTGTTGATTCAAACTGAATGAAATTGGTGCTTATCTTTGCCAACGCGTACCAGATGCTACTGACGGCCAGTGTGAAACGTTTTTTCAAGGAGAGGGGACAGCATCCTGCCCAAGGAGAGAAATGCGTGAAGCTTCATTCAAATATTTGTCATTCAAATATATTCAGCTGTCCCAACCTCAGGTTTGATGCTCGGAATGGCCAAATCACTGGAAATTAACCCTAGTTGTAATCCATTACCAAGAATCACCATTGGATTTTATGAGTCGTGTCCTTATATTATCACAGTGCCTTTACCTTGACTGCTAAGGGTTGGCCACAAGTCTCAGAATGAAAATCAAAAAATAAATGAGAAAATGAGCAGTTGTCTTAAAAATTATAATTTACAAGGGCTTGCACCAATTATTTATTACACATTTATTTATTCATTATACCAATACAATTCCTTGTTATATTTTATTTCTAATGAGTATAAAAGTACAAAAATAAGAACTTGTATGTAAGATATTATAGTAAAAACAGATCCAGTTAATTATTAGCTATTTAATATTGTCCTATCTCTACTTACTACATTAAAATAAACTACCTACATAAACTATTTGTATACTCATCCACTCAACTGACATGTAAGAAATGTCTCTTACAGATATTGTACCAGATACGAAGAACTATATGTTACCAAAGATCTCAGTCTAGTGAGACAAACAGTCCATTATATTACATTTAGATAAGTATTAAGAGAAGTAAACATTTGTGCCAGAAAAACACATGAGGGCTCCTAACTCTGGTTCAGGTTGCAAGTGAGGCACTTGAGATTTCTGTTAATAAAATCATGAAAAGAGAACTAAAAAAGCCACGTATAAAATAGAAGAAAAAAAATTACGTCACCTATAATCCTACCACACACGCTTGAGCTACGTGTTGAAAAACAGTGACAATGTAGCTGGAAGAAAAAGAGAATTTGCATTTGAGGCAGGCAAAAGGCAAACAGGGGTGAGATAGCATCACAAAATCAGAAAAGGTGCTAGAACGCTGGGGCCGGGGGGAAAGGGATGTGTCATATATGATGTGAGTCCAGCCCTCCTCTCTGCCTCTATGGAGGGGGCAGGGGTGGAGGGGGGATCAAAGGCAGACGGCAAAAGAAGGAGAACACCCCATACAACAGGAGGGGTGAAGTTAGCGAATACTCACACACCTCCAAGGGGCCAAAGGCCAGGATGAAGCCGAGCTGAAGAAATTCTACTAGTCTCCCTCCTCAGTGATAAGATGTTTCAGTCTAGGTGGACGATGACGATTGTCCTATTTCAGAAGCCTGCGTGTACTATCCTGCAAGGGACCGACTTTGACCAAACATGTTCACAGTTTTCATTTCTTCAGTTCCTCGTACCAGCACTAAAGACCAGCAGGGAGGTCATTTCCGGGCGGCGCCTGGAACCAAGTGGCCAACAGCCTGCAGAGCAGACTGCCTGAGTGTCATCGCGACTCCTGCGACACATACCTCACCCGTGACTCTCCCTCTGTGAGAAAGACACATCGCGATGGTAGGAAACACAAAGAAACGGATAGAAGTAACAACCACCACTGCATTTCAACGAGGAAGGCTACCTCCTACTCCATTCTCCGCCCCTCCTCCTGCAGGGGCCACGATCCTGCCTCCCCCCCAGTCTCCAGGTCCTCCTCACCCTGGTATGATGCCAGCACCCCATAAGGGTGCCATGATGCCATGATGCCAATGATGGGCCCTCTTCTTCCTGGGATGATGCCAGTGAGACCTGCTGTTGGAATGAGGCTGCCTATGGGAGGCCACATGCCAATGAGGCCTGGGCCCCCGTTGATGAGACTTCCTGCTTGTTCCCATTATGGTTCCCACTTGGCCAGGAATGACTCAACCAATAGATAAGGAGACACAAGAATCTCTTTATACCCATTTTATCTTACTTGGTCTACTTCAACAGGAGATCATGGTGCTGTGACTTTGGTTGTTTTGTAACAGCATGACAAGGAAGACTGGCTCCCCCTTCCTATCAAATAGGGAATCATTTCTGCAGAGGACATAGTAGGACACACACACACACACACACACACACACACAAAAGCAATTCTCATTTTTATTGAGAAATGTGAAAATAAAATTGTCAATTGTTTTAGTTAAAAAATAAAAATAAATGAAGACGAGCACAGAAATGGCTCCCACTTGACCACCACAAAAACGAAGTCTCAGAGAAGTGCAGAGTTTCCCTCCAGGTCAGAGTTACAAATTAACAGGATCAGAACTAGCATTTCTGTCCCCCTCTTTTCAGTGGAGTTTTCAAGGCCTATGAGTTCTACAGTGGAAAACACAGAGAATTAGGGGCTGGAAGGTAGCTGATACTGCTACCCAAATCATTAATTCTGAACTTTTTAATCTTAATTTATTTAGATAATTCCTTTAATTTTCCATTTTGTTGAGTCTATGTAGTCATATCATTAATACGACCTAATTTCTTAAAAGATTAGAGGCTTAACAGAGAAAGAGAAAAGAAATGATAAACTCTGTTTTTGCAGATCCATTTGTAAGCTTTTCAATAGTGAGTCAACTATGAATATTTCATAATTGCATATTTTCTTTTTGGGGACCAGTAGCCATTTTAATATAGAAACCATTAATAGAATTACCAGATGGGCGCTTTATTTGCTTTTAAAGTGGTTACAAATAGTAGCAATTAGTCATTGATGAGACCTCTAAGTCAAGAGGTTTTGCAGAATTCAGCACCATGATAATTTTTTGGTATCATCTGCAAAACAATAAATACAAAAACGTTTGTAAAAAACAACATATGTCTTGACAATTTTCTAATTATCTGTGTGTAAAACAGTCAATTCTTCTGCACAGACGGAACTTTTCACATGACACATTTGGACTCCACAGCCTACAAAAGAGGACTAGAAATTAGTGAGCCCATATTTCTACAATTTGTTTGTATCTGATTCTACCCCAAGTCCAGAGTTATGTTTATTTTTCCCACAAAAAGAGGTAACTAATTGCTTTTATGAGAAACAGGGTGGGGGGGGGGAATGGGTGTTGAACTGAAAGCCTGAATTTATTCAGAAATAGCATTAAAAACCAGTCTCCACACTTTTCAGTGAAAATAAGAGGGGAAGGATGCCAGATGGAAATCGGCCAAATGGTGTTCTTTTAGGAATTGCACCTAAGTTATCCTGAAGGCGGAAAAAAAAAGAAGAAGAATGAGAGGGAGATTCCAACAGGATGCCCTGAAAAAGTTGCCTGCTTTACTTGTCACAAAAGGAGCACAAAAACAGTCATTATTCAAACATCATAACAAATCTGTAAAAACAAAACAAAACAAAACAAAAAACCTACTGAATATTTTAGACCAGGAAATAACAATTTATAGTGACTTTTTGTGACATTTGGAATCGATCTATTATACTCTCTCTATATAATCAATGCTTGATGATTGCATTTAACTCCTTCCCAATGTATTTGTTTATGTAGTCGGTATTGGCATCTCTTATATCCATCCCACAGCCTTTGTACATGTTTGGAACTCACTCATCGTCTGCAGATCCCAACACAGAGACGTGCCTACATGCCTGCCCACCTCTCCCTCCTACACCAGCTGAGAAAAGCAACCGCCCATGTCACTGTATGCTCCCCAGAGAGTCTACTGTCACTGCACCTGTTTTTGTCCCTTCAGGAAAAAAAAAAAAAAAAAGAAAAAAGAAAAAAAAAAAAAAAGAACCAGGGTTGAGACTTCTCTTACTTGAAAGTCTCCAAAAATTTAGGCTCGAATTAAGGGTCTCGCTTTGGAATTTACAAAATATTTAAGATCAGAAAGCCTCTCACAGATTGGGATTTTGAAAGTGTTCCAAGAATCACCAAGTTGCCTTTTTTACAAATAGATAAAGACTGTGACGATATGCGCTGGGTTAGGTCTAGGAACGTAGTACATATTTAGTCAGAACACTTCGCTTCATCAAATTTTTAAATAAGCAACCGGAATCCAGATATATAGCATGTGTGGTTTCAGATTACATTTCAAAAGGCTAACTTCGCATTCACAGGCTTTGAAAAGGGGAATCCTTGAAAGGGGTATTTGAGTGACAAAAAAGGGGGGGGGTGTCCTAGTGGTTTTGGTTTAGTGAATAAAGCTGAGAACGGAAGTGTTGAGCTCCCAGAGTCACAGAAGCTCACTGGAACTTCATTTTGCAACTTGGAAGAATCCTCATTATTTTATCCATTTGACCTTTTGATTCCACTCCTTCCTGCCTCTGACAAGATCTTATTTCATCGATGTCCTTTCCCGTTTCTGTTCAACCTCTTCCTTTCACCCTATGAACCTACCTGAATTTCCTTATATTGTAAAAAAAGATCTTTCCTCATTTCTTCCATCACCAAATTGCTGTTTCCTTTCCCCTCCTGCAAAATCCATGGCAGAGTGCATGGCATTCAATGGTTCCGCTTACTTAAAACTCTCTCCATGAAACCTGATGTACTCTTACCGGGCCACCATGCTGATGAATCTATTAGAAATGTGACGTAAAGCAGTCTTTCGTCACTCTTTAATTTTGTTGATCTGAGTTCTGGGAATTGGGCTTTAATATCAACTTGTGCACCTATGAACTGCTTAAACTGGGGCAGCTATTTAACTTCTCTAAGACTTAGCTCTCTTACATTTAAATTGGGGGTGCATGGGTCTTATTTATTTATTTATTTATTTATGGCCTGGGTCACTTTTAAGGACAGCCAAGTTTCCTTTGAGCAAATTACTTTTCATCCACTGAATTCAGTCTGGTAAGTCTGTTATTCAAAGTGTGTTGCCTTTCCTTAACCAAAAGGTTGACAAGCCGCCCCCCAAGGACATTTTGGCATTCCAATGGAGTTTGACCAGTGAGCACAGTGATGAAATACATTTTAACATAAGTGGATTTAAGACATCCTGAAAGAGAGTTGACCAATTCCTACTAACCCCTGAATTTACCCCTACCGTCTGGAGCTGGAATAGACTTTTCTTTTTCCTGACCATGTTCCTTCTTTCACCACTAGCTTCTCTCAAGCCCTACCTCATGGCTCCCAAAGCTATCTTTGGTTTAAAATATTAAGTTATAAATTTGGTTTATATAGCTTGAAAACAAATTGTGTTATTAGTATTAAATGAGCTAAGCTGTGTAATATTTTAATTAAAATGTTCAAGATTAAATTCTGAAATTAGCTTCTTTTCCAAGTCTATTGGTCTTCTCCTTTCTCCTCCAGCCTCCAATCATGTATATTTTACATCGTTTTCTCCATACACGTCGTTATCTGTCTCCACATCATGCGTCAGAATCACACGATAAGGCTTTATCAGACTGTACTTGTCCCCTGACAAGTCTCTTTTTCTCCAGCACTTTTACTGCCAACTGCCCTCCATTTCACCAGTAGAGCCATCATTTTAAACACTTACTGACTTATACCCTTGCTTCAAAGCTTTCAGTGACTTTCAAATACTTACAGAATAAACCCAAGTTGCTAGACATAAAATTCAAGGCTCTTCTGGAGCTGAATTTACTTGCTCTTTCCAGTTCATATTGAGTCGCTCATCCCATATTTCCTACACTCTAACCACACTGGATTATGCAACTTGTACCAAGTATGCAACGAAATTTGAGACTTTCATTACTTTGCTCATGATTTCTTCTCCAGCTGAAATGTCTTTCTTCCTTCCTAAGTGTAAGTGGACTTAATTTGTTACAAGGGCCAACTAAAAAATTTCTTGTTTCATTAAGCATTTCCCAAATGTCTTCACTTTCTTCCTTTATCTCTGTCTTCTTATAGCATTTATAACACATCTGGCTGTCTTGGTTTGTTGAGAGCAAAATTGGTTTCTTTCCCATATTTACATCCCTCGCCTTAAGCACAGTTTCTGGGCTAAAGCATGTATTCCATAGTCATTACCAAGTAATTGGTTCCCTCTGATGATCTTCAGAATACAAAAATATATTCTGAATTATATATTTTATATAATTATATGTATATGTATATGTATATGTATATGTATATGTATATGTATATGTATATATATTGGAATATATGGAAAGTATATGAGAAGAAAATATATATTTCAAAATACTTTATATGGATAGATAGATAGATAGATAGAGTGTGCATCCAAAATAATCTAGCACTTTTATACCTTTATACTCCTTTGGTTAATGCGTCAGCATGTCAGTACATGACTCAATGCAGACATCAGTATTCTTGATATATGTTACTTATCGGTATCAATAAAAGTTATATTCTGAATTTGCAAACCAAACATTGAGAAAATCCTAAATTATATCCAATGATGTGATATTCTGACAATATGTTATATCTGAGGCTGTACCCTTTCATAATAATATTAGCTGGAAAATTTTAAATTGTCACACCATAGGTAACAGCAGCATTAAAGGCATGATGGCATTCCTTCTGAAACCTATCGAAAACAATAAAAATTTCAAACAAAAATACAATCTCTTATAAAAATTAGACGATAACACATACTGAATATGATTTATACAGGATTTTACAGACATTTCATGGTAAAGCATAAAGCAGGTATTTTGAAAATTGTGCATTATGAGTGTGGATATTTATATATAGAATCGTGGGTTAAACGCTTTGCATAGATACGGGATATGCAACCTCCGCATTATGTGGAGAATATGAGTGGCTTCAGCACCAGAGAATAACTTTGCAAGACATTTTTCTTGAAAGATTTAACAATATAAGCACCACACATTGATCATTATTCATAGACCAGGGGTTCTAAATGCTTGAAACACTAGACAGCCCCTGGCATGCTATAAGCCCTTTCAGCTCTAACAGACGGAAGCTGAATTTCCTTGATTGCCAGCCAAAGATCAGACAGAAAACACCCAGGCAGAAAGCATCTAGTCTAATAGAATATTGTTTAATTGGAATTAAAGGTGAAAAAAGAAAGAGAGAGAAAAAAAAAGGAGCAACTCCACAGCCTGTGCCCTTCAATATTGATGATCCTTAAAATTTCACTGTCACGGAACTGTCAGAACTGTCTCACTACAAATGAAATCTTATGAGTTATTTTACTTTATTTTTTTTTCCAAAGAAAACAGCAAATCCTAGAAACTACAGGGCAGTGAAAATCATATCTGTACTATTTGTGGTATTAATTCTCTTTTTTTTTTAACCATAAAACACAAAGAGGAAACAGAAATCATTGAAAATACTTTAATAATATGTGGCAAAATAAAAAAAAAAAATAAGTACAAATACTTCTGGATAAGGTCTGAGATACAAATCAGCTTATAGCTGGAACATGAGTTCAGGCAATGATAGAGGTAAAAATGGGATTCCATAGATTTGATGAGTGAAGATGCTTTAAGCGTTCAGCCTCAAGATAGCCTCCAAGGCATGACTTCATTTGAGATCAGAGCTTAACATCAAGGAAAGCCTCTTTTGACAGCATTAGAGCAAAGGAAGTTTGTTAAAATCATGTTTGTATTTCTCCCCAAACATCATACAGAGTTGCAATATTATCACACAGAAATAGTTCCAGTTGACCTGACTCCATCTTCAAAGAATGGTTTTGTGTCTATTGATTTTAGAAACCATGCATTAAATTGTATTCCTTTTGGTATTAATTATACTAATTCCTCTACTAAAGAATTAGGGCTCTGGGGCAGAACACTCTTTCGGTGCCAAGAAATGACCAAAGAGACCAGTTGTCTCTACGACTTTGTATTCTACATAAAGTATGGCAGCTGATAGCTCTGAATTCCAAGTCCAAGAAAGATATATTTTCAGTTAAAGCGCAACTCCTATCCTGTGAGGGTTGCTTCTTCCTCTCTGGTGCTCCCTCCACCCTGCTTTGAAAGTTATTCCCCTCACAAATCGGGGTCACCACTCCTCTGTCTTTGAAGACCTCTGCTGTGTCACTCCCATCTCTCCCAGCGTCAAGTTGTACCTCCATAACATGAATCTAATGCCTTCTACATTTTGAGCTACTTTCCAGACTTTGTTCACTGCTTCCTGCCTTGGCACCCACTTGTTGCCCACCAGAGCTCTCCCTCGTGGCAACATGTAGTCCTCACATCTGGGAAACACATATTTGTCTTGCTAACAACAGAGCGCCCAGAGTAGAGTAGATCCTGAGTGACACAGGGGAATGAGAGCCCTAACAGGGCTCATATGATTTGTGACGTATGTGTACATAAATATGTGTAAATCCCCTCACCTGTGTCACCCAGCATTTCATATTTTACAAGAATGCAAAATCTCCAGTACCTAATCTAGGGGAGAAACTCAACAAATGCTTATCGAATGACTAATACCTATACACTTTATTGCACGTCTTCGAATCACCCAAGACTTCCATTTATAGCATCAAATGAATTCAGTCAAGCAATTGCTAATCTACTGTAAGCAAAGTACTTGGCTAAAAACAAGAAGGAGATGGTAAATATGAGTCAGGCTTGGATGTTCCCAGTGAAGAGATTCTAGGGTAGAAATGATACGCATATACACTTTCAAATTATTCCATCAAAATATTCCATCATTAAAGACTGGAAGATTCAGGTAGCATAAAACCACACAGATAAAATGCCTTAAAATTAGCACGAATGACTTGGTAACCAGAAAAAGAGGGAAGGCAGGATTCCCTCATGTAAAGTTAGGAAGACAAAGGATTGTTGGAGGACGTAGCACTATAGCTTATGATAAACTAGTAGCAAAGTGTAAAGCAGGTAAAGTCACCTGAAAGTCACCAGGCTGAGCCGGAACACTGAGCTCACAAAAAGGAAGAATGGAAAGGACAAATATGAGAGGAGCATTAGAGGTAGAGGAATAGAATTCTAAAGTAAGGAATCTGAAGTCTACTTATGAGAAATGACTAGGACTACGTGTTCCTGAAGACAGTAGTACGTTGACAACACTAAGACGCAGTACGTCGTCCTGTCCTCGCAACACTCTGGGCAGCAAGGTACGCAATCCTGCAGCCTTCAGTGTAATATCTCAATCCACTACATGTAATTTGTACACAAATATTAATAGCAGCTCGACTATACTTTCCATGCCTGATCATGTTCTATGTTATAAGTCTTGAACAGTCACCAGCAGCACAAAGAGAAAGAGAGAGAGAAAGCTTTTCTTTTTAAAGCACATATTGTTACGATCCAATATTACTAGATGGCACAGTGAGTGGAACACTTGTAATAACAGTCATTAAGGCCTATCAGTTTCAAATTCGACTAAACAATAGGTAATGGCAACTTCTGCAGGACAGGGGTGGACCATACAACCAGCTCCATGAAAAGAAGTCAATTTAAAGATCCAACGGTAGCCTATCTTTTAAAACAAGCTAATAGGAAACAATTACAGCAAAATATTTGAGGAAAACGGAAATAAAAACATTCCCAAATCTCAGAGTTAAACAAACTGAATGGCAGCACAAAGGATATGGCAATGACTGAAAAGCTCACTGCACAGAAGATGCTCCCTAAAACAGCCAGAAACCTCCAATTAATAGAATTCCAAATATTCAAAGAAAGGGGAAGGGGAGGTGGGCTTATGAGCTTACCTAAACAGCTGGCTGAAGTCCACTAAAAAAAATAAATACACCTGTTACATATTTCTCAGTGTTTGTTTGAAGAAATAATGTCTAAATCCAGAGATAGACTCCTAGAAACAGCTCAAAGTATGCATTGAAAGTTGACCATTTTTTATTTGATTCTCATGTTTGCATTTTCTAAATTATTCCAAAAACATCTTTCATTTCTAAATAATTCTGAAAACAGAAAGCTTATTCATAAAGGTGGTGAAGTGTCTACCAATAAACAAGTTTAGATTCCTACCATCAAGTTTAGATTCCTGTCAAGGTTTGAGGAAATCAGGGTTTAAATTCAGATACACCTGCGGTTTGGATCCTAGCCTACTTGTGACTAGTATAAGACTTTTGGAAAACCTATTGGTCTGTTTTGGGGAGCGGATTACACTTAGACACACCCACCATGCTGCATTGCATTAAGACTGCTTCTGGAATCTTAGCTCAACTGGTGAATAGCTATGTGACCTGTGTCAGTCACATTTTTGAGCCTTTCTTTAATAATACTGTTATTTATACTCGCTCACTTTATGCTAGACAGTTGCAATCAATGTATATATTAATTTCTTTCTGACCTTAATTACATAGCTTAGTAATTCATCCTCATTGCCTAACAATGCTATGAGACTATTACCCCCATTTAAATACAGCACGAAAGGTTAAGTAGGTTGTCCCAAGCCTCCAACACTAGTCCATAATTGGTGTTCATTTAATTCATGATTATAGGGGCACCTGGGTCGCTCAATTGGTTGGGCATCTGACTTCGATTCAGGTCATGATCTCACGGTTCGTGGGTTCGAGCCCCATGTCGGGCTCTGCACGGACAGCTCAAAGCCTAGAGCCTGCTTCAGATTCTGTGTGTGTGTGTGTGTGTGTGTGTGTGTGTGTGTGTCTTCCCTGCTTATGTTCTTCTTCCCTCCCTCTCTCTCTCTCTCTCTCAAAAATAAATAAACATTTAATTTATGAATTATATACAGGTAAACTATATATTTTTATAGGAAATCCAAGAGAGGACAAATATAGTAATTCAAATTCCTACTAAATACATTTAAACTGAAAGATCACTTAAATCAGATCATTATCAGTTAACTATCAGAGCAAAACTAAATTGCAATTTTCTGATAGTCTGAAGACAGAATACCATGCAACTAAAAAGAAAAGAAGCTTAGGAACATCTTAGGAACATTTTGGCACAAATGTTTACTGAATTATTTTGTATCACAATTTCAAATTTGTCCTTATTTTATTTATTTTTTTTTAATTTTTTTAACGTTTTATTTATTTTTGAGACAGAGAGAGACAGAGCATGAATGGGGGAGGGGCAGAGAGAGAGGGAGACACAGAATCGGAAGCAGGCTCCAGGCTCTGAGCCATCAGCCCAGAGCCCGACGCGGGGCTCAAACTCACGGACTCACAGACCGTGAGATCGTGACCTGAGCTGAAGTCGGACGCTTAACCGACTGAGCCACCCAGGCGCCCCTCAAATTTGTCCTTATTTTAGAAAATAGAAGTTACAATTAATTACAGATTACTAATTACAACTTCATAATGTGTATATGCTTTCTCTTCCATATGCTAAAAATTTCTACTAAATGAAAAAGAAGCAATTGAAGTTGACGTGTTAGACGAGGGAAAGAGAGGGAGAAAAAAAAAGTGAAAGTTTAACAGCGTTCTCTTTATAAGATTTTGCATAACAGAGACTTTAGACTTCCATAAATACTCACTTCTGTGTACAATAAAATATCTGTGAGTAACATAATAACCAGCAATGTTCCAAATGGCATCCATACATTAACTGCCGAAAGAGGTTATGGAACAGTTTCCGAAAAGAAAAAAGGAGCCCTCTGGACCTACTGTAGTATGCAAACTCACAGGAAATGAACAGCCTAATTATGTGGCCATGAAGTAAGTCCAGCAGATACCAGTGATTGGGAATGAAGGCTTGACAAAATCTGGGGATATTTGTCAGCTCCTTAAATCATTATTATATTTCTTCGCATGCTCCGAATTGTCCGCGGTGTAAAATGAAGAGAAAAGCACTTCCACACGGTTTGTTGTATTTTATAGCTCAATATTCATAACAACTGTGCCCATTCTTTATGCTGTTGTGAAAAGGCAGAACCAATCTTTTGGCAGATGACTGTCTTTGGCTCAGCAGAACCTTCCATTTTATGCAATAAAGACTAACACATACAATCTCAATATGTTCTCACTGGGGAGGGAAGAAAAGGACGAGAGACCCCTTTCATGTCACACACTTGATAAATTATTTCTAAGATGCATAGTTTTTTTCCTAGGGCCTGTCCAAAGGCAGAGTTCCATTGTGGCTTTCCAAAATGCAACCCTTTGTAAGTCATTTCAATGGCTCTTAATAGAATCCTATGAATCACATTACATATTCAAAAATATGATCACCCTAATACATATCTTTTATGTTTGCTCTCAAAATTATGAGAAGTACTTCTGTTTTATCTGAGGGAAGCCTTGAAGCATTTATTTGTGGTCACTTGCTGCTTAAAATGTACTTCATTTAATATGATCGCACATTTAGATATTTAATATGCTTTTAATTCATGGGAGTATTTCATATCATAAAACTGCCTTTTAAAAAAAATCTGTTCTGAGTTCAGGGAAAAAAAAGCATATGCAAGTTCTTTTATTTTTAAATGAAGAATTATTTTTTAAAGCATTAAAAAATGTTTTGGGGGTGGCCCAGCCAGTTAAGCATCAGACTCTTGATTTCCGCTCAGGTCATGATCTCATGGGTTGGTGAGTTCAGGCTCCTTTCACTGGCAGTGTAAAGTCGGCCTGGGATTCTCTCTCCATCCTTCTCTCTCTGCCCTTCCCATGCACACTTTCTCTCTCTCAAAATAAATAAATAAACTTAAAAAACATTTATTGAGTAAACTCTACCCCCATGGTGGGGCTTGAACTCATGACACCAAGATCAAGGGTTGCATGCTCTACTGACTGAGCCAACCAGGCAACCCTAAATGAAATATTATTTTTAATTCTGGTGCCATGTGACACAACCATCAACAATTCTGAAGCTTTCTTTTCCTTTTTTTCATTGTCTCCATTAGACCCCTTGGGAGTCCAATGGCTTAGGTCACAACATGAAACATCACGCTAATTAAACTGCTAATTAATTGGCATAAGAAATATATTGCATGAAATAGATTGCTGTATTGTACTGTCTCAATGTTTGCACTATTTCAACTTGGTAACCACTAATTTAGAACCCTTTAATCATATTCTTTAATCCAAATGTTAATCTCACATGACAAGAGCACATGAATTACTAGAGAAGCTTGGTACAAAACATGTGTTTCATTTCTTCCTAATATTGAAAATATTGAAAAGATAAAAAGATCCTGTGTTTACAGATTCTTAATATTCATTTGAATGTAACCTTTCCTCATAAACATTTTCACAAACTTCTCCATGTGAATATTGAGTCATTTATGTGACTAGCCATCATAGAATTTTTATTAAAAAGGCCCATGGGATAACTTAATTGTTTCCTTAACATTATCAGGGTCTTTCTGAACACAGATTTTTTTCAATTGCATGACTTTTAACAATCAAGTGTCAATTTGGGGTTCAGAAAAGGGCAGATTTTATGTAATAAATATGCAAGGGTCTTAAAAAGTCAACCAGCAGAAAGTTAGAAGGCACTATATCCACTTGAAATGTATTATCAGGAGGTAGCCGTTTCTGATCTTTCTAGAATGCATCTACCAAATGTCTGCTTCTTTCATGAGCCTGACATATAGGGGAGAAAAAAAAAATCATCCTGACCTGCCTTTTAACAGCTAGACACAGAGAAAAGAAAAAAAATGAGAGACCTAGGTCCCCCTCACCTGCTACTGAGACAGAATTTCCACGGAAGCAATTGGGCAGTTACAAAACAGGCTGAGCTGTACTTGGTCTCAAAATTCCAATCTCTTAAAACAGGACATGTTCATTTCCCCCCTAACATCTAAGGATACAATCTAGGAAGATACTCATTTTTAATTACATCAATCTTAACTCCTCCTTAGAAATTCACAAAAAGAAGCATAAGATAGTTATTATGGTGGTATTAACATCCATAAAAATATAGAGTAGCCAGCTCTTTCGTGAAAACAAAGTAAAAATTATTGAAATGGAGAGCCTAATAAAAATCTGTAATTGGCCCTGTTTCTTTTCAGATGCTTAGTTGCTAAACTGTGAAATGAAGTTAGAATATTATAACTTCTTCATGTTTTCACAAGCAATACTATGGGGTCCCAAGAACACAGGGGCATTTCTGAAGTCTAGATTTTCTAGCCACAATTAATATTCACTATATATTATCCAAAACATGGTTTCAAATAGGAAAGACAACATTTTCAATAATAGTTTATTTGTTTTATCCCCTCCAATATAATTAGCCAATTGCAATGTTTAAAATGAAAGCCACTGACTTTCCAGGCATTAAATATTACCCACTTCAATCCAGCCAGTATTTATTTTGTTTGTATTTCACACATTCAAATCTCATAGTTATTATAGATTACAAAGCACATTTTCTGCTTAATAAAGGACTTTGAAAATGAAGCCCTATCATATATCATAGAAAATTACTAAATATCTGCAAAGCATAGTAGCTACTTATTCATGGATGGGTTATCATAATCAACATTATCCTTAGTTTTTATGATAATCTGACAAATAATTTATCATTCTTACATTTCACAATGCTTAAGTCACTACTAATTGGGGAAAATTAACTCCCTTATAATTACAGATAAAGTGATCTTTCAAAAATTATTCTTTGACCGTTTAAAAACTTTCATCATTGGATGGTGACAGGTCTGATTTCAGCTTTCACAGTTTCCGTTCACTTGTCAATGTTTGAAGAAATGATGGCTCACAGAGCTCTAAGATTTGAGTTGTAGCAGACCAGAAACTCATGAATTCCCCCGGAGAACCTGTACCCACACTCTTTTGCTCAGTTTCATGCCATAGTATATGAAGTATATCCAGGCTTGGAGTTATCTGTTCTGTGAGGTGCATTTTGTGTCACTTCTGACAGTGGCATTGAGTTTATTTTAGCCCGTGAACATCTCAATCAGCAACAACTACACTCTATTCATATGTTGATTATAAAACAACAATAAGGAAATCAAGAGTTGCCGGCATTTACGGAGGTCTTGTCATGCCATACTCCCATCACCTGGCTAAATCTCACTTAATAATCACAACTAACTTACAATGTAGATGCTGTTACTAACTTTCAGTCACATCTGAAGAAGTGGAGGCAGAGAGATGCTTGTTCAAAGGCCATTCAATTTGTAAAGTGTGCGATCCACGTTTCGAACCCAGGCAACCTGGATTCCAGATGCTGCACTCTTAAGGCACTCTGAGCGCCCTTCACTTAGTACATGACATTGTAATAATTAGCCTGTGTGTCTGGAATTCCCATTAGCCTGCGCGCGAGCTCTCCTTGTTCAAAGAATGCACTTGTCTTTTGCCTCCGTCCACAGGGAAGTCTCCATTTTCCAATGATGTTTGATGCAAATATTACCTAGTAACATATTTTAAGCCTGCAAAGCAAAGTAAGTTAGAAAAGAATTCCTTCTTCCCTGTCTCCAATATGTGAAGCAGACGTCCTATCACAGATTCTACCGTTGTCCAACACTTTGCGAGAACGTCTGGACGCCTTTCACATTGAAGCCATGCATGCTGAATCTGCTTCACTCATGTTAACAGATGTGTGATCCGAAGAACCAAAAACTCCACCCCTGTCCCCCTGAGCAGTTCCAGAGCCTAACCTGGACCCTAAAGTTTTGGCACGAAGGATCTGTGACCTGCTGAGTGTATGTAGCCTCTGAAACCAGGCTGGCGAGACTCAGAGCCCTGCTCTATCTCCTGGTGGTCTGTACTTTTGCAAATTTGCCCAAATTCTCTGTGCCTACTCTTCCTTATCTGTGAAATGGGTGATATGACAATAATGGCATCTGCTTCATGAGGCTGGCATAAATATTAAATTGAGCAATTAACATATCTTTATAGAGTTGACTGTTGGTAACTCAACTAATTTATATTTATCAAAACCAGGAAATGGAATAATAAATAAATATTATACTTCAATCCTCAATAATATTTTCAAGCCTTTTTTTTTTTTTGTATTTTAGTGAAATTTTTACTTCTGTGCATCCAATTGGCTGATGCATTCTGAACATAACATTTCAGTTGGCAATTTCATTCACAGTTGCCCCACTGCTGCTCTTTATAATCATTTTCTTTCTTTGAACCACCTCCACCCTCCACCGCCCCTCCCCCCCCTTTTTTTTCAGACGTTAAGAATCAAAAGCTAATGGTAAACATTTTACTTGGAGATAATGGGTCATGGGAGAGGCTTGGTAGGTGGTCTCCCATCTTTATTCTAATCTTGTAGAATAAAGAATAAACTGACAGAATTAAATTTTATTACCTAAATCAGTCCCATAAATGACCAGAAGTTCACTGAAACAAACAAACAAACAAAAAAAAATGTTCAGTGTAATAAATTCTCTAAGGATCCCTGAAGATTACCCATACCACCTTTGTGATTTTGAAAGTGACACCACTTTGCAAGTTAGTATGAGCCCTCCGCCCCAAAATTGACATGTATATGCTTTCATTTTGCCTCATACTGCTTCTCTGACCTTTCCCAGTTGGAGTAGTAGCAGGAAACTAAAATAAAAGCACTGCTTTTCTGTGTGAGACACTTTGTGACTAAACATTAATCCTGAAATTATAACAGTTGCAAGACTCCTCTGCTCCTTGCTTCTCCTAAGCAGAGAACGACTGTGAGATGAAACAGCCCTACCGCCGTAAACATCAGGGGCTAGTGTTTCCTTCTCCTCTGAACCCAACCAGGCTGATCTGAGTCCAGAAATGCCTTTGAAGTCACAGAGACCTTCATGTGCTGATCAATCCTTGGGGGGTAAAGAGCAAGGAAAACTGGTTCTGGCACTTTAATATTCGGCCAGGGAAGGCATTCAACTCAGTGCAGAACAAACAGGTTTCCTCTGTTACAAATTGAGTGATTTTGTACTTGGGTGCCTCTTGGATCAATTAACTTAGGGAGTCCTATTGATCCCAGAACATGATTATTTATACTTCAGTACATATTTCCATTAAAGTCAGACTAAGGATGGAACAGAAACAAGTGTGAATTCGCATTTCTCCTTACTCTTAAGGCATGCGGTCAGCTTTGGGTCAATTTAAGTGGAAAACAGCATGTGATTCTCTTAATACCAATGATCACTACTGAGTATTAATAGAATCAGTATTAAGTGTCTGCTGTACTGTTTCCAAGTTATCAAAACCTTAGAAGTTAAGAACTAAAATGATCTTAAAATTGTGCAATCTGAACCCATCCTTTATAGTTAAGAAACCTGAGCACCTAAAAGCTAATATATATATATATGTATATATATATATATATATACATATATATATATATATACATTTATATATATATATGTATACATATATATATATATATATATATATATACATATATATATATATATAGAGCTGTTTAGTGGCAAAGCAAAATTTGACATCAAAACTCCTGAATCTGTTTCAGGGTATTTTTCTCCTTACACCCTCGAAATTATCTCTGTCAAACTTTTTCTCTTTATCTAAAGTTGCTAAGCTCTTCACTATTTTAGGTCCCTTTATGTTTTAAGAGATTACTAAAATAGGAAATATTGTCATTTTATAAAGCAGTTACATTTTATTATTTTGGTCACAGAAAAATATTCGATACAATAGAATTATAGAGTTTGTAGACTTATAATTTATTATAATAGCATAAATAAAGACAAAAATCCCTGTAATAGTATAGATAGGATACCAACTTCAGTTGATTGTCACATAGAAAGAAGAGGTAAAAATTTCTACTATAAAGTTAATCAGCAAGATAAAGAGACATGAATACAAATACCAGAGAACAAGAGTTTCAAAATTATTATGGCACATGGTGACTACAAAAAATATGTCTATCTGTTTTAAATATTTACTATCTTATCTATGTTAATATATGATTATTTGTAATTAATTTAGACCGAAGAAAATGGAAAAAAAAAAACTATAACTTATAGGCATATTAAAAAGTTATAGTTAAAACAGAAATATTTCCCGAGTCTCTTCTATAAAAACAGCCATGATTCACATCCTCTGTCACTGAGTAAAAGTAACCTGAAGGAGTATAATAGGACTTTCCAACTGTCCTCAAACTGATTTCACAGGAGCCTACTCTCATTATTTTGAGACATTGGTACTATCTTAATTTAAATGGCTCAATGGCAATAAATATTATACTTAATTGGAGAGCCTTTGCAGTCAGTCTATATTCGAATTGCTTCATTTGTGAATAATTATCTTTAGTAATGACAACACGTATGAAATGGCTTAAGACAGTTTCCGCTACCTCTTTACATTCTAGGTAACAAACTAAAGTGCAAACGTTAACCATTGAATTTTACCTGCCTCCATTTATATACGCATACACACAAATGCATCCAAATACACCCATACTCATACAAAAAAGAGACTTTATACAGTATCTTCAACTGAGCAAATAACTATAATGCAAAGAGGTTCTTCCTGCATGCAATTCATTCTTAACAAAATAAAAAAGCCCTCCTCTGCATACACGAATGCATAAGAACACAAATTTTAAAGGCCAGTTTGCTATTGATATAATGGCCACACATTCCTTGAACATTTACGTGGTTTACCCTAAATTCAATCAGAAATTGTGTGAAATGTCTGTGAGATACATTGCAAACTATCCTCTGCTTTTACGCCATAATGAATTATATTTCATCAAGTATCAGAATGACCTAAATTTTATTTTCTTTCCTGTCCACTCCTTTTCTCACTTTACCTGACTGGCAGTAGTATTTCTTCTTAACGCCTTATTAAATAGCACTGAACAGTCTAATTTTCCCAGAATTCAGTCCTGAGGTATACATTTCCATTTTCTTTGTTGATCTAGCACAGGCTCAGGTGATTTCTACATAATGCATCCAATTAGTTCAAGCAAGGCAAATGAAATCACATCTATACTAATCTCCACATTATTAACTATAAACAGGAACAGGATGTGTCTCCACTCTTTGCTTCAGTCCATTCAAGTGCAAACCAAAAGAAAAAGGATTTCCTGTTCTTCTTTTCACACTCCTGAGTATGACGATATTTGATTCTGTTTCTCCACAGTAATTGATAAGAGTGCAAAACCTCTCTCACATCCCTCCTTTATTCCATATTGAGAGCTTGAGTTTTTTTCAGTTTGTTTGCTAAGTATAGTTTGATTCCTTTTTGCAGAGATTTTATTTTAAGTCCATTTTGCATTTTCTTCACAATCAGAGCTTCATTTTAATCAGATAGTGGTCCTGCCCCTTGGGAATCGATTTCTTTTTGCACAAGACAATTCAGGTCTATTAAGATCCAACACACTGAGTTGGAACATTACATGTATTTCACTTACGAGCACATACATTCATTTTACACGATTCCTCAATGTGGCCAGGGGGGTTCGTGGTCTGCACTGTATCCACCTACAAAAAATACAAAAATATATGTCTGCTTTACAGCAATGTGAGTAGGGTTTTGCCAGCCTAGTTCCAAAGCTTGGGTGCACATCTTGGCTGATAGTATTCTCTTCTTCCTTAAGATGTATTTGCAGTGGCCATAACCTCTTTCAGAAGTCATAGAGATATAACAGTTCCCTACAATTAACAACCCTGGGGCATCTAAATCAATACTGCTGGTTAATCTCAAGGATGCTATCTCTGACAAGAGATATTTGCATGGTAAAAGAAACATTGAATTAATTGTGTTTCAGGCTTCAAGCTTTTCAAGGCTATGAAATGTCACCAGAAGAGGGGTGGGGGGGGGGGGATGCTGGCTTTGTTTATACTACAAATACAAAGAATGAAATGGTAATTTTGTTGTCACAGTTTTTACAATTTACAAGTCCCTAAGATCTCAGAGATGTGCTCTTGATCTGAGTGTTCACACCATTCAAAGTAGCTCTCTTGTCTTTAAAAACAATCCTTAGATAGCTGTCTCTTTACAGAAATCTGAGCAATTTACATGCTATCAACAAATGGCCTGCTGATCTCAGGTCAGGGATGGATAACTCTCCCCTTCAAAGTCATGACCCTAAAAGGACAATGTTTTCCAACTTTGTATCTACTTTGCACAAATAAAGTGATGGTAATATCCCTTCAAAATATTTTGCTAATGTCAGTTTTAAATAGTGTTAATTTTTTCTCTGAACTTGCTACTGACCAAGTGGCTGATTTCTGCTCTCAGTGCCAGAAGGTACACAGAGTATCGTCTTCTAGTTTGATAGCACAATTGATGTTAGTAAAACATTTAGTAAGTTTGAACATTGCCAATAAATCACCTCCATAGAATAGAATGCTACAGTTCACTACCAGAAGTATTTATCTTTAAGAATTAGAATCAGAAAAGAGAAACAAATATTCCACTCAATTTCCAAAGTAACGATGCATCAGCACACGAGAATCGAAGTTAGAAAAGAAGTAAATGATTTATACCACTGAATAATTGACCAATTCATTTTTGAAAGTAATTGGTGTAAAAAAAAAAAAAACAAAAAACAAGTAATGTCTAATGTTGAAATTAATTATTCATATTCAAGGACAGAAAATGTTTAAGCATTGCTCTAATCACAGATTATCAATATTAGCTGTATAAATTTAAGCAGCTTTAAAATGTCTTAATTTTTGAATCAGTTGTTATCTTTTCCTAGAAATAAAAAGAATATTTTTTTTTTCTTTCTGAAGCAGCTCTAACCATTACCATAACTTGGGAAATTCTGTCCAATTACACAAGCAGCTTGCATCTATGAAGGCATCAGTGACAAGTGCATCTTCCTAATTTAAATTGTACGTTTAAGATGAACATAGTTTGTCTTATTTTACACAAACTATATGACTGCACATTTCATTTCAAAACTGCCTGGACACAAGTGAAAGCTCAACATTTGCAAGTTTCAGATATTGTTTTTCTATTCCCAAATCAACTGCAACAATATAGCTGTAATGCATGCCAAGACATTAGACCTTCCTGTTATGGGCTCTTACTGTATGTGATATGTTGCCATAGACTTTATCAAATATTTAACTACTCTTGTGAAGTTACTCATTTAAGCCTTACATCCCGTACGAGGCTACAATGAGCTCCCTGAAGGCAAATGTCATGTCCATTCTGTTTATTGGTGCAGTCTCCGTGTTGGCACCTGGTCGGCCTTCAGTGAAAATTGATTTAATGAATGAACGCATGTTTGAGAATAACCAATGAAGGAAATCATATTATTTGTCATAGCACAGTATTACTATTGCCTAATCCAGATATTTTGAAGACATATGGCTATCTTTGACTTTCGATTATTTGTCGTATGATAGATTATGGCACAGATCTTTCTTGAATTGCAGTAAATGCTTTTTTATTTTAATAGCATATTATTTCTCCCCCTTTTCTCCCCTCTGTAATTCTGTCTTAAATTATGTGTCTAAAATTTCTAAAATTTCACTACCATCTCTTTTTAATCTATCCCATATAATAGTCATTCTTTTCTCTAAGGAAATACACTATGCAAAATTGCCCACAAGGTTTTTAATAAATGAGTAAACAATTAAAATAATCACAAGAAATATAGGAAATCAGAGGTGTCAAATGTTTCATTTTCTATTTACAAGACCTGACATACTTTTAACTTAAAAGCACACCCAAGAAATAAAATGCATCGAAGTAATAAATTAACCATACTGCCATGGAGCCCAATGAAATCTCCATATTAAAATGATATTGCAGAATGACACTCCATTCCTAAATTTCATTTCATAAATTAACTATGGATGAGCAGGTTTCGTGTTTTTGTGGTTTTAAGTTTTGAGCCCCTGCACAAATGCATCTGTGCACTAACATTCACCTGTCACTGAAGCCAAGAAAAATGGATTCTTCCCTTAGCATTAAAGATTAATGTTTAAAAGCAAAAGTGCATACCTCAGATAGCTTATTGAGTTCATGGAGAACTACTTAGGAATCACCGTTTTGAAAACTGTCATTGGCTAGGGCCAGGGTAAAAATGGAGGTCACCAGGAAGTGTTTGCTTTGATTTGAATCAGCTAATTAAAATGGCCCTGGAAGCAATTTTCAGATCACTGCCACTGAGGAGATAGGCTCTGGTAAATCCAACCAAACCAATCTTTCAGTCAGGTCCAATTCAGTTGAAGTTGTATAGACAAGCCTTTGTCTCTGCCTCTCAGCCTTGCTCCTCAATTTGTTCTAAATCTCAGTCAATATGTCTCTCTCTGGCTCTCTGTATCTTTCTCTCTGTCTCTCTGTCTGTCTCTCTCTCTCTCTCTCTCTCTCACACACACACACACACACACACATACACACACACACACACACACACACACAGAACGAGATGATACCAAGTCATTCTGGAACACGTTCTACAAGACCATCTCTATATCTCACTCAGTTTCCATTTCCTGACCAAAGAGACTGAAATAGGCTGGGAATTTAATTAATGAAATTTATCCATAAAAAGTTAACTTCTAAAACCTAAGTTCTTCTTTTCCAGACTTCCCAATAGCTGGTGAGTCGTGCTAAGAGAAAGAAAGTGAATGATGGAGACAGTAAGAATAGGATTCAGATTCAGGTACAAGAATACGCTGAACATTCACACATAGGAACAGAGATGTCCTTATACTGGTTGGGGTACCTGGGTAACTCAGTCAGTTAAGCATCCAACTTCAGCTCAGGTCATGATCTCCTGGTCCTCGAGTTTGAGCCCCGTGTCAGCCTCTGTGCTGACAGCTCGGAGCCTGGACCCTGCTTTGGATTCTGTGTCTCCCTCTCTCTTTCTGCCCTTTCCCCGCTCATACTCTGTCTTTCTTTCTCTCTCAAAAATAAATGTTAAAGAATTTTTTTTTTAAGAAATGTCCTTATTAAGTCTAAAAACAACAACAAACACTTTAAAACCATAAATAAAGAAATGTATATCTGGGGGGCACCTGGGTGGCTCAGTCAGTTAAGCGTCCGACTCTTGGTTTCAGCTCAGGTCATGATCTCACGGTTCCTGGGATCGAGTCCCACATCAGGCTCTGTGCTGACAGTGTGGAGCCTGCTTGAGATTCTCTCTCTCCCTCTCTCTGCACTCCACCCCCACTCTCTCTCTCTCTCTTGAAATAAATAAAATTAATTTTTTTTAAAAAGAAATATTTATTTTGAAAGGAATATGTGTCTATTTTTCTACTTATTTTTATTAGGTATGCTTCAAACCTAAATCATGCACCTATGGAATTGGTGTAGATTAGGTACAAGTATCTGTTGAATGTGTTTTCATATAATTGGCAATATGTAAAAGATCTATGAATATTCATTATTTTGTCCTTCACTGACACTCCAATCTAGAGAAAAGGAAAAGGTGTCATATGAAAAGCACATATTTTTCCATAGCATAGAAAATTAAATTGATGGCAATTTCTACAATCCAGGAACAGGAAATTGATGTTCATATTTTAGAGCATACACGTATAATACAGAAGCTAAACCAGGGCAGAGTCACCTATCAATACTGAAAGTTTATCTGTTACTTTTTTAAAAATATTGGAAAATCATCTGAAGTGTAAAATGAGACATCAGGCAAACATGGGGTTTGGTGAATGCAAGACTATAAGGAGGGCAATTCTGGGTGGTATTTTCATCTTTTACTTCTTTTTTATTTTTATTTTTTTTATTTACTTTTTAAAAATGCTTATTTATTTTTAAGAGAAAGAGACAGAAAGAGCCTGCAAGCAGGGGAGGGACAGAGAGAGAGAGAGAGAGAGAGAGGAGAGAGAGAATCCCAAGCAGATTCTGCACTGTCAGCACAGAGCCCGTCATGGGGCTCGAACTCACAAACTGTGAGATCACAACCTGAGCCAAAATCAAGAGTCAGATGCTCCACGAACTGAGCCACCCTACTTCCTTTTTTTAAGTGATGCATCCCAAACCATAAATTATAATAATTATTAGTTACTGCCACACCTGTATAGGTGTTTATTACAAAATAACACTTTAATGATTTTACCTCGCAAATCCCTTGTGAAGTGGAAACTACAATTTTGTTCATTTTACATATGAAAGAGCTGAAGCTCAGAGAGCTTAATCTTCTTACAGAACATCACACAAAAAAGAATCAGGGTCCCAAAACAAGACTTTTGGCTTCTAGCCAAATGTTTTTTCCCTGCATTATCTTTTTTCATGATTATTTTTTATCTGACTTTGAATCTTTTAAAAATAAACAGAGAAGTTATAACTGCAAATGTCTCCATTTCTGCCATGTTTTAAGGCATAATAAACAAACTTAGGCAAGTTTCCTAAAGTATGTATTTATCATACTCAGGATTCTATCATAATTGTTTAAATTTCTGAACACATAACAAAGTTCAACATACACAAAAGTTGTCTACGTTGCCAACGACAGAAAAAGACAAATAAGGCAAATTCTATCCAATCAAAGACAGGGAGGCCTCATTTACATGTGAAAGTGCACACTCACACACACACAGACCATTTGCTAGCACTGTTTGAACTAGGTGCTTAAGAAAAGAAGCCTTTTAGATTCTAAGTCAACCACTGAACTGGCCATGGAAGGAAAGGAAATAGATAATATCATACCAATTCCTCATCATAAGTACTGTGCCCTGACTTCAAAAAAAAAAAAAAAAAATGAATGATTTAGGCCCTAACAAAAGAATGCCTTAGGTTGGACAGCCAAGCAATCAATATTTATTGACAGACTGTTACAATCATGGAATCTCAGAGTTAGGAAGAATGACAAAGGTGATAGAGCCCCATCATGTAAGAAGCATTGCAGAAGACATGGAGAGAAATACAAAGCAAATCAACCAGTCTTGGTTCTGGGGAAGTTTTTATTTATCTTTTGAAGAGATATACAAACACACACATATAAAAGACTACTAACAGTGGGGAGGAAAGGAGAAGAACCAAGTAGGTGAAACTATGAGAGCTCCAAAGAGTGAGAAGAGACTATGGTGAGGGTAGTGGGCTGTGTGCTTGCTGACTAATGGGATCTAAGTTGAGTCTTAGAAGAAGGGTAAGCTTAAGATCTAAGGAAATGAGGGGAAACTGCACAAGAAGAGGCAAAACCATGAGGCAGATACAAAGTGAGGTCGGGAGACGGTGAGCTGATTCCCCTACCTAAACCAGACATTTCTATAATTCCACTCAACTCAATCATGACGTACTTTCTGTACTTTCTCTCCTTAGAGCAAGTCTTCATGTAGAAAGAACCAATAGAATAATTACAAAAACCATAACAAAACCCTCTGGCCCATCCTAAATTAGAAATACACAGACAAAAGAAAATTGTAAGGAAGAGAAAATACATTTATCCTGCTGTCCTGCAAAACTCGCCTGTAAGTGAATCCACACGGTTTAAACCCCTGTTGTTCACGGGTCGATTGTATTAACATTGTCTAAAACCAATATAGCAATATACTTATTTTTTAAAACACTGATTGTCTTTTGGGGGTGGAGTTTATAGCAGACTTCTACATTCTAAGACACCCATTTCTATACTTAAATTGCTATAACAATGGTGTACTACTTCAGTAATCAAAAAAGAAAAAACGTAATTAAAAAATATATAAACAGGGGTGCCTGGGTGATTCAGTCAATTAAACGTCCAACTCTTGATTTCAGCTCAGGTCGTAATCTCACAGTTTGTGGGTTTGAGCCCCAAACTGGGCTCCATGCTGGCAGTGCTGAGCCTGCTTGGAATTCTCTCTCTCTGCCCCTCCCCCACTTGCACTTGCTCTCACTCTCTCAAAATAAAATAAATTTTAAATGAATAAATAAATAAATAGAAATTAGGGTGAATTGTGAGTGGCAAAAGGTCTCAGGGAGGAAAAGCCAATGTATATCGCCTGCAAAGATGTCTTCTTTATAAAAGCCTCATGCTAGCATTTTAGAAATAGTTATACCATCTGATAAAAGAATGAAGACTATGCTTGACTTTACCCACTAAAGAAAATGACAATTCAGGTAATTTTTAACTCAATAACTAAACCTCTGACTGTAAATGCAAATTAACTGCATTAAAATAAATATAATTTATGTATTCCAAACTTTAGATGAAAGGTTCATTCATAGGATCAAATGTAAAAAAGGAAATACAATCCCTTAGTTCATTGAAAAGAAAAAAAAAAAAAGAAATACACAAATTAAGTTACCTGTCAAAAGCCAGAGTATGAAATGAAAACAACTGTTTGTTAAAACTCATTAAGTATTTGCGGATTCTTGTTCTAGAACAGCGTATTCTTAAATGTTAAATCACACGTGCCTTAATTCATAATTTTATTTTTTCTTGTTTTTCTTCCAGATAAATATTTTAAAGAAACATTTTTTTTTTCTAAATCAGGGAGTGACAGAACTCAATTTACAAGCAAAAGCACTAAAATGGATCCCAGCTCTACAGTTCCAGCTACACCTGGCCAAAGCTGAGCACTAATGCATTTCCATTCTTAAAGCTCAATAAAAATATAAACTGATGCAAACTTAACTATCCTCATTATTGTCTTCAGACGGCAATTGGCCGCCTTGGGAAACAAAAGCGGTAGTGGCTACTATTCATGTGCCAAAGCACGAAGCTGCCCGGACAGGGACTAGATGTTAAAGAGAAGATGAAGTGAATAATAGCAAGCTTGGCTGTTGTTTAATGCCACTGAAATTGCAATCGTGTGCCTGAAAAATTGAGAGCTACTTGGGAGATCTTTAAACACCCATAGAAAGGGGTAGAAAGGAGTCAAAATGTTTCCAGGTGATGTATAAACTCACTAAGAGTTTGATCCACTAACAAGGGAATGAAGCAAAATGTCCAGGGAGTCAATTGAGTCTTGAAACAAGTAAATGTGAGATAGGACAAACTTACAAAGTCCAGCCATCCAGTTTCCTGCTTATGAAAGCGATGTTGGAAGTGTTAAGAATTGGTACAGTGATTGTGTGGTCCTTTCGTTAATAACAGAGGAATTTCTAAGTTGCATATAATTATCTTTCAATGTTACTTCTGGTTGACCAGCTTCAAAAATGTATGCTTTCCGATAGTGAGGAATTTCCAGAAATGTTTTCATAAATACTTTTGTAACTACTGTGGCACCAATGTAAGGATTGCCATGATCATGATCAAACACTGACTTTGAGTACACAGAAAGACATTGCATTAATAATTATTGACGAAATGTAATTGCAGAGATAAGGAAGTCACCTAGAATCACCTCCTACCAAACTGCATTTTGCCAGTGATCATACGGATGCCCTGAGGGGTGACAACACATATTCAGTATCACGCTGCAGGCCTAGGATTAAACTAAATGCCCCCACTCCCAATTCAGTGGTTTATTTCTATTTAAATTATGGAAATTACAACTCAAAAAAAAAGTCAAAGATTTTGGGATGAGATTATTTAACGAAGACACAGTAGCTCTAATTCCACTACACACGCCAGTTGTGAAATGCAGAGAATATCCATCAACTACAAAAGACAACCTTTTTAATTTACGGTACACTTCACATTCGTAACGACAGTGGGTTCATCAAAGAAAGAATGGACGGCAATGCAAAACATACAACAAAATATTTTCAATACCAAAACAAAATTCTTTGTAATATAAACATGTCTCCATGCACTAAATTTGCAGAATCTCTTTTTATTTTGAAGAATTTGGAAAATCCTCCGAAATTAATAAAAATCGAGCCAAGCTGGTTTTATAGCTACCTTTCAGAATTTTTTTTTGGAGGGGAGGGTGGTCCCAATTCATATCATATAGAACTTTTCTAATATGCCTTGTATGAAAAGGACAGTAAATCTTACTCTTTAAAATAGGTCACAAGTCTTAAAGCACTTAATCAAAAACCAATATGGTGTTTCTTAACAGAATAAAAAAAAAAAAGATTATTTGCTTCTCTTTTGCTCCTTTGTCTTATACGTGCAGTGTGATGTATTAGTTTAATTAAAGTCTACCAAATTATCATAAGGATTTTATGTGCTGCAAATAATTGGCTTTTTGTTCTCTGCTCACTTTTTGTTAATGGAAGCAGAACATTTTTTTTATGATACTTAGTGTAAGATACCAGAAAACTACAGGGAAGAAAGGCAAACGGAGTGCCTAATGAAGTGACCTTTGTCATCTTGGACATGAAATAAAATGAAGCCTGCACTAATGCAATGAAAATAAGTCAACGTTTCCAAAGAGTTAAGAGGATAGGTAATATTCTGGCTCAGAGCCAAACCTTACCAAGAATCCTACCATATATAAAAATGACAATCCCATTAACATGAAAAACTGATAGGCCCTAAAATGAAGTAAAATGTATAAATAGATCATGTTGTAAGATTTTTTTTTCTTTTTTTAGTGTAAAGCATAATGAATCAATCTTTTTTATGGGACAGATTTAGGTGAAATAATCCAGACAAAGTACACTACTAGTTATCTCCTTGATAAGGGACAAATTAAGCACACAATGAACAGGAATTAATGAATATGTCATATTAAGTGAAAGTGGTTTCAGGACATAACAGTCCTAACATAACCCCTTTTGCCAAAAGTGAGTTGAAACAAATTATAACTGAAATATACATTCATTTACATAGCAGAACAAAAACAGAACAACCTGTGAACGTTCAATCAGTTCACTGAGTAGTTGTGGAATGTGAAAGACAGAAATTACCAGCGATTTTCTTACTATATAAACCCCAAAGCATATTACAGACTGTGCATAGGACATATGAGAAAAGGAACAGTGCTTCTTTGGTTAAATAAGAATTTAAAATGTGATCGCTATTCATTTAAGACTGTCCTAAAAGAAACATAATCTATATAGTGTAGACTTCTGGAAAATTTGAGCTTAACTATCTGAATCACTTTTTTTTAAGTTTATTTATCTTGGAAGGGGAGAGGAGGGGCAGAGAGAGAGAGAGAGAGAGAGAGAGAGGGAGAATCCTGAGCATACTCTGAATTGTCAGCTCAGAGCCTGATGCAGGGCTTGAACTCACAAACTGCGAGATCATGACCTGACCCAAAACCAAGAGCCGGACACTTAAAGGGACTGAGCCACCCAGGTGCCCCAGTGATAACACTGTTCTCAAAAATAGGTCTTGTCAAACTTGCTATACCTTTTCAAATATGCCCACCATTTTTTAGTTAGAGAATATTATCATATTTTTTATATATCCATAAAAAGTTAAGCATCTAATCTTAGGTTTATTGAAACCCTTCCTCTGTTTTACTTGCTTGCTCTCTATTACACACACACACATGCACACACACACACACACACACATCCCAAAATAATAATTATATCATTACATTTCTGAAGAACCTCCAATAGTGTAAGTAACGCTATACTCAGTGTTAAGCCTGTAAATTTTCCTCTCTTCTTAAAGGCAGTCCTTGTGAAATCTCATTGATTGCAAAACATGCCAAACTCATCATTAGGCCAAGAAAATGAGTCTTCCCAACTCATGATACATTTTTTGAAGATACTTCTCTCATTGGTTCTCTCTAAAGAAATAACTCCCAGGAAGGGCTTCCTCCGCGAGTGCACATGTATGTTTCGAACAGATACACTTGATTTACTCCATTTGTTTTAAGCCAAAGAGTGAAAGGGAATCTTTGACAAAACTGTCATCTTTAAACCACGGTGATATTTCATTTTCCCCTCTGCACTATTTAGATTGCCTGGAACTGAAATGTTTCCAGCCGCTCCTATGTCCAATTTTTCAAAGCTGTCACTTCCTAGCAAATCTGCTTAAGCAAAATACTTATGTTGTTAGAAAACAGAACAAACATGCATCATAAAATGCATTTCATTCTTTTTTTGCAGGTCAAAGTCTTCCTCAAGAATGGGAACTTGGAAGAACATGTGGAAATAAATTAAAAAATGACTGTGATGGATTGGCTTAAGTCAATGAATCTGGTGCACTTCTGATTAGTTTCCACAGATACACTTGGACTTAACTCAGTAGAGTTTTCCACACAATAATCTTATAATCAAAATGTTATTTTCAATGCACTCACTAAAGGTCATTAAATTGAAAAAGAAAAAAAATCCAGAGGAAAATGAGACATTGAAAGATGACCATGGTTACTCTTCCTCAGTCCATGTCTGTAGCACCTATTATAATGTACTTGTCAACATTCTCTGTCCCGGAGGGGAACAAAAAATCACCAAGTGTTACACTTATAGACCTCTAGCTTTTCTGAATTATGAGCGTCATATCCCACAGTACCTGACTAAATAAAAGCATAGCGGAAACAAAATGCCAAATAATGATTAAGCAGCTTCCAAAATGTGAGAAGAAATATGTTTTTAAAAGATTCAGCCATACTGACTTGAAGTATTCCTCAATATTCTCAACAGAGAGCAGACTTTCTGGATATACACATATACACATCCTCTTAATTGTGTATCTGTAGATATGCAGCGTATATATGTATCACACGTGAAACTTATTTTTTTTCCCATGTGTGCATGATTACACAATTCTGGCTTAAATCTCTCCAAGTTTCTGCAATAAAAATTACCTAAGAGTTACAATTCCTTCCATTACTTTAAGAAGCTAGTCGTGTCTCAGCAAAAGCCAAGACTGCTTATGGTCTACAATCTGAAACCCAGTTCTCTCTTGTCACCTTAACACTATATCTGACACCCTTTAACACCACAAAATCAATACCCTGGAATGTCATGGTTCTCTGATGGCCCACAAAGTCAAGGCATAATCAATTTCAACTTCCTTACTGGACAGAAATAGACTTAGACAAATAAAAAAAAAGATTTCATTCAAGTTAAATTCAATAAAACAAAGGACTAAAGGTACAGAGAGTCAAAGTTGTTAGAATTCAGTCCGATGCATTTAAACTGAGATCTAGATCCAGTTTTAAATCCAACTAAATTTCACATTCAGCCAAAAGGTATCTATGAAAAATTCAAACAAGCCTAGAATCTGCTCCAATCCCCGGATTAAGATACTGTCAATTAATTATCTGTGCGTATGTGTGTGCCTTTACTTCATTGCATTAATAAGCCGTAGCGAGAGGATGATATCTGAGTTATTGTGTTTCCCTACAAAAGAGGATAATTTTTGGCTTCACTGTTCAGGAAGAGCAGGAATCTTGTCTTTCTTACCATAAGCTATGTATCATGTCCCTAGAACAGACCATTTAGGGTTTTCAAAGAGTACGCCCTTACTATATATTGAATTAGTGTATGGAAATCAATGCATGCATTAAATATAATCTGGTACCTAAACTCTACTGAGGGCAAAACGTTCTTCTTTCTTGTTCACAGCTGAAGCCATGGCTTCTATATTGCCCAGCACATAGCAGGGACTCAGTAAACATCTGCTGATTTGAATGAATAAAGAATGCCTCCTCTTTTATTAGTCACTTTCTAGTACTCTGTGGAATTGCAAGTATAGAGTGTGGACTTCAAAAGTTTTTTTCCTGTAATGAATGAATGAATGAATGAATGAATAAATAAATAATTGTAATTTAAATATATATTTAAATAATTTATTAAATAAATCTTTAATTAAAAAATATATATATGGTTTTATTTTGTTCCCAAATTTTGATTTAAATACAAACATTTATTATTCAGTCATGCTTAGGAAAGCCAGGCCTGAGAGTCAGGAGACATGGAGTGCAGTTCAGGTTCGCTAAGTTCCTATGGAACTTTGCCTCTCCAGACCTCTCTAGTCACATCTATAAAATGTAAAGGAGGGATATGGAGAGAACACGGTGGTCCTCAGGTGTCCTCTTGGGAATATGTAGGTATATACCCTCTTGGGTATGTGCAGAGATACGAGTTCAAAAGAAATCAATGAAAGAGGCTCTACAGGTCAGAGAAAAGCTGGAAAGCAATCTTATTAAGAGAGTTAAAAGAAACTGGAGTTATTCAATTGAGCAAAGAAAGTGCTGAAATGCCTAAGTGAAGTAAACCTTTGTCGGAGGTCTTACAGGCATGTGGTCCCAAGGCCTGAGTTACTCCTTCCAGTCCCACTAAGGCAGACAGCAGACGTTAGCTCACTCCCTTGTCTTCCTAGGCTATTGCTACCAAAAGTAAAAAGAAAAACACGCCCCCATCTGGCTTTCTCCCAAGGGAAGGGGTGTGACAAAATTCTGGCCAATAAGATACAGCGAAAAGTCTTTGTGGAGGGAACCTCTCAGGATAAAAAAGAAAGGTGGTCACGGAAAGTTTCTCCTTTTTCTTTTTGTTCCTCTTCCTTCTCCCTGCCTGAAACAGGGACAGAGGGGCTTAGAGGGGCAGCATCCAATTTGGGAATAGGAGAAGGAATATCCAAACCTGAGGACAGTGGAGCAGGAGGGAAGCTCACTAAAACTTGCTGCCTGATGACGTCCTGAATCTTATTACAAGGAAAAAATAAGCCCCTCGTTTAACTATGGGTAATGTTTTACCAATTACTTGCAGCTAAATGCATTAATACGTGACATATCTGCTAAGGGAGAAAACGGAGAGAAGGATTAGAAAAAACGAATAAAGGGGTGCCTGGGTGGCTCAGTTGGGTAAGCGTCTGACTTCAGCTCAGGTCATGATCTCAGGGTTTGTGAGCTTGAGCCCCACATCGGGCTCTATGCTGACAGCTCGGAGCCCGGAGCCTGCTTCCGATTCTGTGTCTCCCTCTCTCTCTGTCCCTTCCCCGCTCACGCTCTGTCTCTCTCTCTCTCTCAAAACTAATAAAAAGTAAACATGAAAGAATTGAAAAAAAAAACAGAATAAAAATAAGAAAAAAAGTATGATTGCAAGGTTCCTTGTACTTGTAAGATCCTTGATACTATTAGGTATCTAATACAGGGCTGTGGGTATCCTTGGTCTGATCACCCACCATGGTTCACAAAATTTTATATCACTGACACCATGCAGAAGAGAGGCAGTTTCTCAGTGTAAGAAGCTCTAAATCAAGAATCAGAAGACATGAATCTTAATTCTGGCTCTGTCACTTAATAATGCACTTAACTTTCAACAACAGTTTCTTCAATATGAAATCAAAATCATAACATTTAGTGATAGGGAGGTTGTTAGGATTAACAATATAATGTGTACAGAAACAGTCTTTAAGTGTCCAGTGCTTTACCAGTAGCTATTTATACGAAATAACGTTGGTAAAACACTTAGGTTTAGGTTCTGGAACACAGTAAATGCTTATTTATTATTATCACTGTTGTTATTATTTGACAGCGTCTGCCCATATTATCTTCTTTTCTAGAATATCATGCGACAGAGGTCGACCCTAAGCATACTCCTTTTGCCTCATGACCCATGTCTCAGGATCATGGCTGATTAAAATAAGATTCAAATCTTAACCCTGATGGAGTTAGATTTTCTCTCTCTGGCATTTGAAACTGGTACCCAGAAAAAGTACCAGTCTTGCAGGCAGATGGAAATGTAGTTAGGTGCACTCAGGAAGTATGGAGTTATCCGCCATAATTGACCTTGGAGAGCAGAAAAAGTAAAAAGATCATCTCCAAAGCAGGAAGAAAAAGCGGACGCACAGATATAAGAGATGCAGGGTCGGTGAGAGAAAGCAGGTGCTGGTGAAGTTTAATGTCCAATCCAGCTCTGAAGACTGAGTTCCATGCTAACATAATACATCTTGAGCTAATTTCTTTTGCAGGCAAAGAGTTGCTAACTAAATAAATATATTTGTTTTGGTTTTAGCGTTGAAATGTGTTACTTAGTTATAAAAAATCTGAACCTGTGAAAGTTTTATCAGGTCATAGATAATTCCTTTCTGTTTTATGTTACCTCTAAGATTTTGACTTAACAAGACATAGAGAATCCAAAACAAAGAGTACTTCCCGATTTGTTTATGATTCCTAATGGCTGCAACCATTAAAGAAAATATGAAATTAGTTAAAGTCCTGAAGCTACAAAATATTTTTTAAGCCGTGTGTCTTCTTGCAAGGTAAATCAAATGAAAATCATAGTTATATATACAACTTTCCACTTTTCTCTCCTGTGAATAGCAAAGAGCCTGAGGAAGAAAATACAGATTTCAGGCACCAGGAAATGGAACTGACCCATTTCTAAACTTCCCTGATTATTTAGTGAATGCTAAGATCCTCCGAGTACATCATGGTACCCAAACTCTAGAATCGAAGTATGGGTTTTCTGAAGGTGGGTACAGCCAAATTGCCAAAAGCTTCTGGATGGAGTCCCAGAATGTGAGGGTTTACGTGAACGGTCTTGTTTTGTTTCGTTGACAATGAAGAGAAACTCTTGAGTTTCACTCTAATCCTGGTTTCGCAATCACCCTTTTTCAGACGTAAGACTGTTCCAATATGGTCAGTTTTATGTAGGACAAAATTATAAATTGGTTCAAAATGAGATTTACAGATTAATATAAGAAATGTAGGGGAATATTTCTATCTGGTGAGAATAAACAGATCAAATAACGCATGTGTCCTGTTTAAGACGTTTGGGTAACTTATTTTGCCAATGAAACATAAGCTTCCAGTGGAAAGAAGATTTATGACATGACCTTCCAGAACAGAGAAGACCCATATTTAGAATGTTTACACCCAGTTTAAATTGTCACAGCTTAGATCTAAGCCACCTGATCATTTTTGGGATTCAGTGGCAAAAAAAAAAAAAAAAAAAAATAGCGATATAGGGGTGCCTGGGTGGCTCAGGTCATGATTTCACAGTCTGTGGGTTCGAGCCCGGTGTCAGCCTCTGTGCTGACAGCTCAGAGCCTGGAGCCCGCTTTGAATTCTGTGTCTCCCTGTCTCTTTGCCCCTCCCTTGCTTGTGCTCTATGTCTCTGTCTCAAAAATAAATAAACATTAAAAAAATTTAAAAGTGGTGATAGAAAGTAAGTTTATAAGCTTATATCTTGCATAGCTTCTTTAACAATCAGTCTTGAAGTGTACACGGATTGTTTTTTAAAGACGAATGATAAATTATGTTTGTTTGTTTTTTTCCCTCAAAATTGGCTTCATTGTATCATTTCAGCAATAACCGATGGAATCTTGTCATAATTATTAAATAAATTGTCTTCAATTTTCCATTTTCATTCTTAAGCATTTAATTTTGACAGGCTTCTAATTTCCAATGATCTGAAGCACAGATTATAACTGTAATTATAACTTCTATGCTAGAAAGGTAGTTAACATGATGCAGACAATTAGTATTCGTGTGGAGGATGCATCTATAAAGACAGAAAAGTGGTATATGTGATCACTTAGCCCTATATTCCCACCTGAGTTTCATATTTTCCCTCCGATTTTACTTTATCCCAGTTTCCCTAACAAAACATGGGTAACAAGGCTAAGACGGTCAGTGCTATTTCTAATCGTTAAGAAGCAGAAGTCATAAACCAGTCTCAAATCATAATCCCCTAATGAAAGAAATCTGCCAAAATACATGAAAACAAGAATGATTTATTTCTTGAAAGAAAAGAAAACCCAATGGGCTATTTCAAGCAAGGCCAGGTGGAATTTCGTGCATTAGCAGTATCTGTGGGACCTACTTTTGGAACAGAGACTCATCGTTTGAAAACAGCGTGGAAAGATACTCATCCGCAAGAGGAGGAAGCCGTCCATGGTCCTCTAATCAGAACATCGTGCCCTTGTATCATCTGCCCTTTCATCTTTCAACTCAGAATATCTCCCAAGCCTACTCCAGTGACCGACCACTATCTGTGCAGCACTCTTCATAAATTCAATGGGTGTTTTGCAGAAACAAAGCCTGCAGGATTGGCCCTTTCGGACTAAATTTTACCTGCGTAATCAAGAGTACAGCTGAAAATGCCCATTAATGGTACAAAGCACAAATGATAAAACATCAGCTATAGAAAAGCCCTTTATGGACTAAAAATATCCCCTATGTAATCTATTCCTGACTTTGCAGGATAGCTTACCAGAATATTAACAATCAAAGCCATCCAAATAAATTCTTGCCGAAAAGTAAATGCTGCGTGAAAAGTGACCTCTTGGCTGAAGAGGAGTAGGGAAGAAGAAAGCAAAGAAAAAAAAAAGTCATTAGATATTTAAGTAATCTCATTTTATAGTTATTAAACTTTAAAGCACACAAAACCCGCAACATGGTAGATGGCAATGCGTTAAGATCCTCAAAATGGGACAGACAGCAGATAAAAGGGCTCTAATGAGCATGATGGAGTATGTCTCAAAACAGAAACGTCTCAAAATTAAGAATTAAGAAATAACAGCAAGCACAACTAATGGGAAAACACACCCAGGGAGAAATTTCATTGTGAGTCGAGACCTGGGAAGGCAAGTCTTAAAGCCAAACGGAGGCTTATGAGGCAAATACACGCATGCCAGGCAGGCAGTGAAAAAAAAAAAAAAAAAAAAAAAAAAACCTTGAAAGAAGATCAACACAGATGGGAACGAGCTAGCTGACTTGCAGGAAGCCATGCGGAGTGACAGCTCCGCAGTGTCTCCACACCTGATCTGGCAGCGGGGGCCTAAGGGGCAATGCTGCAGCCAAGTCAGCGGGGGTCCTCGGGCAGATGTGGCTCCGCACTGGAGGCTGTGGGCAGGGGCGGGGGCGGGGGCGGGGGCGGGGGTTGGGGGCCCGGTGCCCAGGAGCCCGCAACCCTGCACGTGGGGTCTCAAAACTACATAAAAATTAAAACTCGCTACTGGACTCACAGTTACTTAACTGGATGCAAATTCTACTTCAATTTCGGGGGAAATTTATCAGGAAGGAAATGTCTGCCAATAATCGCCGTGAAAACATTCACTTGCCCCCCATTCCATGTCGCTCACGAGATTCAATTACTTTAAATAATATATGAGCGTGGAAATAAAATCATTGCCCATATTAGATTCATTCGGTCATAAAAAAAATCTACCTTTTTAAAGCTACCTGAAACTATCGTCACCTCCTAAATTTGCTCCCCAATATTTGATTGAAGAAATTTGGTTTAAAGTGATGTTTTATATCAATTTGTGGTCACAGCACATATCATCACCTGTTGGTCCAAAACTTGTCGAGTTGTTAAACACAAGTCCCTCTAAGAGAGGTTTCTAGGTGCTTCTGAAGACACATGAGAAAGAGCAGAATAACAGAAATTGAAAATCAAGTCATGGATAGGATGGTATATATAACCCACCAGCATCTGGTTAAATAAATTCATTGACATCGTAAAAAGCAAAAGAGTGTCTGTAAAACACTTTTCTCTTACTTGAAAACTTCCCACTCGGAATCTTTCACTTAGTTGCAATATTTATTGAGCCCAATTTCCTGCTTTAGTGTGACTGAATTGCAGGGAGTTAATCTCAGATTCAGACTGACTGAGGTCTTTTCCTATCTCCTTTGCAAACGGAGCTTCCTGGGGAAGCTGAAAAAGAACCAAATGTTTCACAGCTGAGGCTCTGCACCTGACCTTCTTTTGGTGACAAAATTTTACTCACTTTTTTAAAGGTCTGGCCTTTCCAGTATTAAGCAAATAGGAGATTAAGATGTAAAGCCTACAACTTGTAACAGCCGGTGAATTTAGTAAATGTATATTCATTCACGGAATTAAACAACACATCCGGAAATCAAATAAAACAGAATTGCCAGGTCTTTAAACCTCATCAATGGATGCATAGCGGTAGACTTATGGTGCTGGCAGTCACATATCCATAGCTACTAAGAATAATCTATCCAAAAATAAGATAAAAACTTGCTGTTTTTTTAAAAATTGTTCTGTCTAGTCTTTCTGATTCTGAGTATCCTATTGCCACCGTACTGTTATTAAACAGCCATCTCCAACAAAGCGGAAATAAAGATCGGTTTCAATTGATGAAACTAGTAAGAATAAAGGATGAGAGGGGAGTTGCCCACATTGGAATTTTGCCAGCTCTTCTAATGGTTTTAGTGTATTATGGCTTGAATTTTCCTTTCTGTTGATGTTTCTTTCAGTAAATTGTCAATAAGAAGATATTTCTGAGAAGTTTAATTTTCTCAAGTTTCCAGTTCAATGTTCTACGTTGCACAACAAATAATGAATTCTGTCTTACTAGTAAGATCTGATTTTGCTGTTTTACTTAAATTCACAAACGCTTTTTTCCCTCAGTACCTCTGGGAGACTAAGGGTCTCCTGACTGTTGGCAGAGCGACTAAAGATCTGTGGTTTCAATGAAAGGAAGATTTTCATCGGGGGCTGACTTTTTAAGAGCAAACCTTCACAGTTCTTGTTACCAGCTCTTTCCTTTTTAAACATGTACCTTGGACTTCTGTAGCAAAAGGTTTCAGATTGGCTGGAATATCCAACAGACACTACCCTGTGCTGTGAAGTTCCCGGCTCAGTATTTTCTCAGAGGCAAGTCTGACACTTGATAAATCATTAGCATCACTTCCTGTAGCACTGAAGTTTTCCCCTAGGGGCTCCGACTAACTAAAGGCTAATCACCCGTGTTTTTATTTAGCTCTTGAGTTCCGATTAGATCATAGTTTAAAGTGGATAACTGTAGTTGGCTAATTCTTGCCTGCCAACCTAGTGAACAAAGACTACCTACTCAGGAAATATGTTTTATCTTCCTTTTTAACAAATCTATACCTTGCTATTGGTATCATTAAATGTGAAACCATGCTGAGTTTAGCTGTTCAGGGGAAAGATACTAAAAAGATTTCAGTGGCCATATACTATCACTATGGGAATTCATACTGGCTAAGTTATTAGCGGCCCATTACTAATTTTAAAACTTGATGTGACAGTATAAAAATGCATCAGAAGCAGGTTATGTCAATAACAATGTAGTATAGGTCAAACACACCCAACAAACATTTAAAAACAATTTATTGAATATTTGAGATTACTAAACATTGTCACAGGCGTTTCTTTCCTACTTGTAAACCCATCCTTTAAAATCTTTTTGGTCGACAGTACATTTTTACGCATCTTTGTGAACTGAAATAGAATTGCATTGCTTAATTCCAAACTATTGCAACTGGAAGAGAATGTGACAAATATGGCAAAAACTATAATACAAACAAAATCAGACAACGCTCTAGAAAATGCCCTTTTTGGTATTTTTGTATAGAAAATATTACTAAAATATGGAAGACATTGTCTGCCTGCTTTTTCTTATATAAATGGGTCCTTGTTTTACTAGTTTACATATAGATGCATATATATATATATATACATATATATATAATTTTCATCTGTATATATAAAATTTGTCCCCTGAGATCTTATATAATACTTCTACAAATTTCACATTATTATGATATTTATAAATACAGACGTATCTCGGTTGAGTGGATTTAAAAAACGTGTTTGCCCTCCACACACTCATGCAGTTATATAATTAAAATTCCAAATCATGTATTGTTGTCATTTAGCACATCACAGCTCTTGTTAGATCAAATCGTTTTGCAAGTGAATTCTTACAAAGGAAAACAAAATAGCGACCAAAGTTTGAATTTTAGTTGCCTATTTTTAAATTGTATGTATACTCTCCCAAGTTTCTGACAGTTGTAACATTAGGGCAAACATCATACAGTCACATTTTACAATTAAGCTGAGGTTCATGGAAACTCCTTTCTTTCTTTTTGTTTTTTCTACATGTAAAGGAAAAGATCCCACTGGTATGGAGTCCCCAGCTACTCTTTCTGGTGACGTCTTTTCCAAGCCCACTAGTGTCTTTTAACAGGCGTCATTCGGTTCTCTTCTCTGTCTCAAAGGAGTTTGGCTCCTCCCCACTCCCTCCCGATTATAAATATGCAGGTTAGATAATTGACCCACGGCATTGACTGACACAGGGACTAAATGGAACAGGCTATCTTCCAGTAAACCACTAACAACAGGTGAGAAAGGAAGTGCTAATTAATCAACCTTAATATCTGAAGTCATTATTGACTCAAATCCTCTGATACCTTCTTCAACTCTCTCATCTATTAAAACACCCTCACCTTCTTACCCACGCGCACACCTCACACTCTCATCAGAGAACGCAGTGAAAGGTTTAAAAATTGCATAGAATTTTCAAATAAAACACATGGGCACACATGCATATATAACCTACTTTTTTTTTTTTCTTCTCCTTGGCATCCTAGATTTTACAATTGGGTCCTCAATTTTAAACAACTGTAAAGTCTAGAAAATACAACTGTGAACACAAATTGATGAAGAGTGTATTCCCTTGGTCCATAGAGTATCTGCTCACTCCCAAAGGCAAAATCAGAAAAAAACAAAAACAAAAACAAAAACAAAACAGAACCAGGTATGGGAAGTTCTTTAGGGTCCCTAAAGTTATCAGAGGTTACCAAGACCTAAAGATCACTTTCAGAATATAAACAAATGCATACACACATGCATGCATATTTCAGAATATTAATAATGATAGAGAAAAATCTGTCAGACAACTGCTAGTCTCTATTCCAGACCAGAAGGCTGTGATGGTTATATATCAAGCCATCGGCTGCCATTGGTAATAGGCCATTTACTCTTTAATTTAAGGTGGCAAAATGGGATTTGGATATCAAGGTAGGAGGGTTTCTCAAGTTGTCATTCCAGACAGTCTGCAGGAACAATGGGCAAGAAAGGAGAAACCTTAATATGTAAATACTACTTTCCTATGTTTCTCACTGGACTTTGGTACCTGAGTCTAGCGTAAGCGCCTGCAGGCCACTCTTCTTTCCCTTATGTGACCTCTTCTTGAATACAAAAGAAATCCCTCGAGCTGATCATCTATGAAAGTGTATAGATGAGCTACAAGACCAAACATTCAATCAGGTCAACTGTATGCATTTAAGTATAATTAGGATTATAGCCTTCACCTCACATAACAATAAACATGTGGCGATTCCTCACCTAAGGCCAGTATCTCAAGGTTAACACATTTCATCTACATGCTTCATTTCTTTCAGTGCCATGTACAGATTTAATGGCAACATTTACTTTTACATCTTTGAAAAATCTTCAGTCCCCAATTGATTGGGCACTGTTGCGCAGATAAACATGTTAGGGTAAATTATAAAATACAAACACTTTGTGATACTAAATTCTTGAGTCATTACTTAAAATTAGACACCAGGATGGCTCATTGAGCCTCACGAAAATTAAATCTATATAGTAACATAGCCGTTGAACACATATCTAATTATTTTGGGTGAAAATTTTCTAAAATGTGTTCCCTACTGACCTGAATTCCTAAACGATACTTGAAGATTCCAAGATCATCATAAATCCTAACTAAACTACCTGAGTTAGTGTCACTGGGTGTCAATGACATATGTGTAACTTTCCTTTCCGGACCCAGGTAAAGATTCCCTCTTAAATACCATATATTTTCTTTACATTTGAGTATCATTTACTACTGATATCACAGTACATGTACGTATTACTAACGCCTCTTCATTTGGGTTCAAACTGGCTGCTTTAACCAAGTTAGGAGTAGGAAAGTAAATAAGCATGTGAGGTACAAGTATGGATTAAATACGTAGTTTCTGAGTGAGGACTTGGCAGTGAATTATGTGAGGTTTCCCAAATACACTTGGTAGTACCTATTTCTAGTTACTCCGTGCTCCTTCTTGCTTTTTTCCTAACTTTTATGTTTATTCCGAATAGAAAGGTTATACAGGGAGTTAATGTTTAAAATGTGTAAATTTACCAAAAGGCAAGTGTGTGTTTATAGTAAAGTAAGAAGAAACTTAGATACCAAACAACTGGGATGTAAGCAGCATAATCTTCCTTTTTCTCTTTCCAAATGGCAGCCTAGGATATTGAGACTCTATTTCATCATTAATGAGAAGGGATTTGAGAAATACTGGGATCAAAACCACAACTGATCCTGCAATCCCAGGCTAACAGAGCACTCTGGGATTATATTTCCTACTGACTAGACAGCTATACCCAGGAGGTAACAGCTGCACTTGATGTAACACTGTGGTTTACTGACTTGGTAATGAACGTAGCCTCAACAGTAAGAAGTTTCTAGACCTCCACATCCATATCAGATATGGGTAGATTGTTTTATATGAACAATTTAAGCAAGCCATTTGTATTCACTGAATTGTCTACATGTGAAAGATCTCCATGGTGAATCATCTGAAAAAATGTTTAACTCGAGTTTGACTTTCTTTATATTAGTATGTTCCTAAGAAATCTTACTCATTTGGCCAATGATTATACTGTCAGGATTAAAAAAGTTAACATTTTAATGGGGCACCTGGATGGCTCAGTCGGTTGGTTAAGCGTCTGACTTAGGCTCGGGTCATGATCTCACTGCTCGTGGGTTCGAGCCCCGTGTTGGGTTCGAGCTCTGTGCTGACAGCTCAGGGCCTGGAGTCTGCTTCAGATTCTGTGCCTTCCTCACTCTCTGCCCCACCCCGCTTGCTCTCTGCCTCTCAAAAATGAATAAATGTAAAAAGAAAAAAAAAAAACTAACAAAAAAGAAAAGAAATATTTTAAGAGAATACACCCATTTTAGGCCAAATATAATATATTTAAATTGCAGTTTGTATGTATGTAAATTCATTAATGATAACAAAAATAAACGGAGCTACTAAGTTGATTCGTATTGAAATGACTAAGAAAAATAACATATTTGTTTGATTTTGTATTTGCTTTAATTTCACATTTTGTAAGTGGTTTTAAATTTTCAAAGTACTTGCTGCCTTAATCTGAAGATCTAATGCAATCCAGTCCAAGGCAATAATAATAGAAGACTAATGTTTTCCATTTAAGATAATATTTTCTTTGGTCTTTGAAACTCCTCGAGGGGTAAACTATTTTAGTTTAATAGCTTCAACTGATCTTCAAATATTCAGCAGTATTAAAAGCAAAGAGAGCCTTTTTTTTTTTAATCAACCAAGTTAGAATTAAAATAAATGAAGATGTTCATGAGTTCAAGAAGCAAGGGAAAAGAAGAGTAAATAACTTTTGACAAATAAACTTCTTTGAACAAATGATGATAGGATGTTGCCCTTTAAAAGCTGCAGCTCTTACAGTTTTATTACACATTGGCCCAGTCTAGCTATTTATTTGTTCATTCACATATTTAAGATAATGAATAATTGTCGGCAAATGGCCTTTGACTATAACATTTCTTGACTATGATGTCTCTTATTACCCCGGAAGAAAAACACGCTAATCTTAAAAAATGTGAAATTTGTTTTTTTAAATTTTTTTTAACGTTTATTTATTTTTGAGACAGAGAGAGACAAAGCATGAATGGGGGAGGGTCAGAGAGAGGGAGACACAGAATCCGAAACAGGCTCCAGGCTCTGAGCTGTCAGCACAGAGCCCGACGCGGGGCTCGAACTCACGGACTGCGAGATCATGACCTGAGCCGAAGTCGGCGGCTTAACCGACTGAGCCACCCAGGCCCCCCAAAAATGTGAAATTCTTAAGAAAAAGCCACTCACGTCAAGTTTTGGCATTTTCATAATGCTTAGTTTTTGTGTCCAGTTCTCCTTACCATCCCACGCCAAGAATGTTTATTCCAATTCTGGGAAGTTAAGTGACATAAAAGATTAACATATAAATATACTCTAGTAACCTCTGAAATCAATTTTATGATGTATGTATACCACACAACATCTTGAACATGTATATCTAAGACTTTAATGTTAGGAAGAAAAGCCTGCATTTCATTTAATTGTGTAAGAAATCAGCACATGCTCAAAGGCGATTGGCAGGTGTGCTGAGAACACGTCAGACTGGTTCTGTCTCCCACTAGATTCACGATTTTGGACGCACCAGCCTCTGAAGCCCGAGTGCATTCTAGCAAATAGGTAAAACAGCATACCTAGCTCACATTCCTGATGCATGGATTTTATAATGTGATGCATTTTAAGAACTTAGCTTAGTGCCAACTATCTGATAAGCACAAAATTAAACCATATGCTTATTTAGCATCACAAGCTTATTTACTGATTTGAAAGCAATTCTCTAAAGCTGTGTTGTCCGATGTGGCAGTCATTAGCTCCACGTGCTTACTGAGCATTTCCGTGAGGCTGGTCTGAAAAGCGATGATGCATTGTCACTGTGAAATACACACCAGATTTCAAAGACTTCATTTTTTACAAAAAGAATTAATAATTTTGTATTTATTAAATATTGAATGCTAAGATTTGACGTAGGGGGTTCAGTCAAATACATAAGTACAATTAACTTCATCTGCTTCCTTTTTACTGTATTAACCTGACTAGTAGAAAACATAACATTGCGTGTTTGGTTTGCATTCTATTTATATTGGACGATGCCGCTGTAAAGTATTTTCCATAAAAATGATGCAGGGTTTGTTTTCTTTGGTTTGGTTTTGTTTTGTTTTTATTGTAGGCACATGGCCTATTCCTGAGGTGAACAAAAATGGAGTTGCACTTCCTAAAAGCTCCCCAGGGAATCTTTCGCAGTCAAAAATTTGAAAACCATTTCCCTAGGTTTTCGCACATGAGATGTTACCAAGAATCCAGCCTCATCTAAACCCTTCTATCTAAAAGTCTTGAAAGATTTGACCATCCCTACTTACTGTCTAATGAGTTTACAGTAAGATGTGAATAAGCGGTGTCCATTAAATAAATAACGGTTCTTTTAGGCAAGCACCCAATCAAATGGTCAGCCTCAGGGTTAAGAGAACTTGGAGACATCCCCTTTCACAAGTAGAGTTGAAGTATGTGGGTCGTTCTTAATTTAGGGCACAAAGAGAACTACAAAGAGCATGACAGGGAAGAAAGCACTCTGTATGATCCGATATGTTTCCGAATAAGACGCACAGTTGAGCTATAAAAGGATAGGTAAGAAGTGTCAAAACAAAAAGATGCTTTAATGAGTTGTGGTTCTTACATGTGCTGGGTTGGGAGGGCTCATTGCTGTCGTTGCCCCTTGAGGAATATCCTGCTATAGTGAAGTCTTTTAAAAGTTAATCTGATTAAGAATAAAACACAGTTTTACGTGTAAAAAATTAACATATTAAACTTGTGCAGTATAAAATCATATGACAAGCATATGTGACTACCAAGAAAAAAGGCTTCAATTATTCCATTAATATTATAATAAAAGTTCACTGGTTGTTTATTCAATTTGTGTGCTCTAGTCTCTCGTGACAGAAACAGCAAAGAAGTGATAACAGGCAGCATAAGCATAAGCAAAATGTAGAGAAGAAAAATAAAAGTTTTAGAAAAAAATACACGCATTAATTATTTTTCCTGTAAATGGGAAGAAAATACTATTAATATTTTATTTTAGATACACAACAGCTCAGTCTAGTTCCACCTACTATCAGAACCACGAGCCATCAGCAAAAAGAGACACAATCACTGACCAAGAGAGAAACCAGGGCATTCGCTCTGATACAGTCTAACGGTAGCCAACAACTTCTTACATCCCTGGAAAGTGGAAAGAAGACTGGGGACAGGGAGATAAGAATTCTGGGAGAAGGAAAGATATAGCCAAGGGAAGGAGGATAGACAGGGCGATGTTAACATTGACATGTGTCTTGATCAGTAGAAATCCCCTTCGTCCATCTGTCTCTCCGTCCTCTTTAACGTCTCACCCTTTCAGTAAGAGCGGTAAGACAGACTTTGTGAGAGGAATTTTGGCAAAGGAAGAGCCACAAATATGTATAAATCCTGGGGAATACTGACCCTGAGAAGGGAACAATGGATCCTGACGCCTAACTACCATACTTGAGGTTTTTTTCAGACATTATAATGCATATACTCTGACCATCTATTTCTCCTGTAGAGATGTGATGTCAACGTTTTGAAGGAAGAGCTTAATTAACTAGGTTTCATTATGTAGGATTTAGAGAGTGGGATCAAACCAAGAGAAATATAACGTTAGCCTTTCTGGCCACATTAGTCTATGACCGGGGCAACTGAGTGGCTCAGTCAGTTAAGCGTCCAACTTAAGGTTAGGTCATGATCTCATGGTTTGTGAGGTCAAGCCTGGCATCGGGCTCTGGTTGTCAGTGCAGAGCCGGCTTCAGAGCCTTGGTCTCCCTCCTTCTCTCTCTCTGCCCCTCCTCCACTCATGCTCTCTCTCTTTCTCTCTCTCTCTCTGCCTCAAAAATAAATAAACATAAATGATTACTTATAGTCTATGCCCAAAAAGTAATATGTAGGATAAATCTGTTCTTAGAATGCAGATTCAGGAGGGCCTGCCTGGCTCAGTCAGTGTGTGACTCTTGATCATGGGGTTGTAGGTTCAAGTCCCACATTAGGTGTAGAGATGACCTAAAAATAAAATCTTGAAAAAAATGCAGTTATGTATAACATACACAATGATGGTACTTTCTTTTTTTAAATTTTTAAATGTTTATTATTTATTTTAGTGGGAGAGATACAGAGTGTGAGCAGGGGAGAGGCAGAGAGAGAGAGAGAGAGAGAGAGAGAGAGAGAGAGAGAGAGAGAGAAACGCAGAATCGGAAGCAGCTCCAGGCTCCGAGCTGCAAGCACAGAGCCCGATGCGGGGCTTGAACGCATGAACCGCAAGATCATGACCTGAGCCGAAGCTGGAAGCTTAACCAACTGAGCCACCCAGACACCTCAATGATGGTACTTTCTTAAATAATCTAGCATTTACTTATTAACTCATATAAAAACATATCATTTAAGTTAGATCATACCATTTTAGAAAATCGTTTCAAATGTGCTCTTTCTATATATATGTATGTATATATATGTACCTATGACTATATTTTATATATTTTAACACATTTATTTATATTTCCATAAGGTTATACTTAAGATAACAAAAAAATTTAGTTTATATTTTTTTTCTCTTCACATAAAGATAAACCTCTGGTACTCAATAATTTCCCATTCAAGTTCCATCTTTTGACTCTTCCCAGGAAACAGAAGCTTTATCTTTCTCTATAGAACACATATTAGCATAAATTGCCTGTTTGATTGGGTATCTTTTGTCTTTCAAAGAACCTTTACTTTCAGAATTTCCTAAAAGCTGATCCATCCAATTCTAGGAAACTCAATACCGTCTGCTTTATCATAAAAATGTATGACCTCAAAGTAACTATAAAATTGCAACAAGGAATCAGGATAGAGAATAAATGGAATGATTTCTATCCATAAAGAAGAATGCTGACATCCTTGATCTGATCACCTCGAAAGCTTCCGCCAAAGAAATAAAACAAAAGGAAAGCGACACAGATACAAAAACTTTATCTGAATGTGCTAGACTAAAGTTTCTAAGATCGACATCTACTAAACTAATTAGAATAACTGCATCAGTAACTTCTCAGATAACATACTCTCTTCGCTGCAAGTTAAACAGCATATGAAAGAGCAATAACCAATCCACAGTTGCTAAGTTACCCCAGTGCAGTGTCACACATTCCCAGCCATGTTTTTCTCCCTTCCTGTCCATAGAAGCAGACAGGTGCGTTTATCCTATCTGCCCTTTACTGCTCACACAACTGTCATGCTATTGTAGATGGAGATGTGCTTTTTATCTTTGTGAATATCGGCTTTCTTCAAATATGTACGTGTGGGATAATAACTGCAATATCAAGAGCCTTCCAGGCAATTTTCACAACCAACGTCACAAATTTACTAGCAGTAACAGCTCACAATGGCACTGTAAGATAAATGTTTTAAATTCTTATAAGGTATCCCACTTGTTTGCCCGTCTTCCAGTGGCTTCCTATGCATTCAGAGTAAAACCATCTAACCTCTGGTTCTCTCTCCACGTATCTCTAATACTGTTCCCCACCTCACCCCGCCACTCCCCTTCTCCTACTATTCTGGTCTCTAGTACTATGCCTCAAGTATCCAAATGCATGTTTCTAAACTACCCTCGATGTTCCCTCCGCCTGGAGAGATCTTCAGTTCCCAAATGGTTTCCTTTCTTTTCTGCGTTATGCCTTTCTCAAACAGAGCCTTCTTTAAGGCTTTCATTGACAGTCATATTTAAAATGGCAGCCCTTCTTCGCTGTCCCCTGGCATTTCCTATCTCTTGCCTCTGCATTTTTTTCATAGTACTTGCCACCATCTAGTCTTATACTTTGTTTATTTGCATCTTATTAATTGTCTACATCCCTCCAGTAGGCTGTAAGTTCCACGTGAATGCTTTGTATCAGCGATGTTGTTCGCCATAGCTCAGTGCCTTGAGTACTGCCCGGCACAGAGCACGTTAAATATGCATTAAATAAAAATGTGTCGTTTGCATTAATTTTTTTGATCAGCCAAACTATTCTACAAGCTTTCATTCAGAGCCTACTATGTATTGGACATTGTATAGTCAATAATAAATTGGATATAATCCTTTTTCCCACAAAGCTCACATTAGTGTGGGAAAAGGTATTAAAAATAATTTGCAAGGCAAAATGATTAGTTATGTTGAACACAGACCAAAGAAGAACAACTCATGAAGTGTGGGAGGTAGGGAAAGCATTGCATAGGAAGTGACATTTGAGCTGAGTCATTGAGTCATGAAATACAAGTGTTTCTGAGGAGTGGAGAAGGATCAAAGGACGTTGTGGATGGAGAAAAAGGAATGTATCAAGGCACAGAGCTGATAAAAGGAAAATAGGGACAAGTGGCAAAGAGCAAATAGTTTGCTGTGGCTAGAGCAGAGAGTGCTTGGGAAATAAGCACTGTTCTTAATAAGCAGAGAGTGCTTGGGGAATAAGATGGATTAATTCATTTGCTAAAAATCTTTTTCTTGCTCAGCTCATTGGAAGCCAGAAGGAGGAACAGAGGTGATGTCCTGGCAAAGGGAGATAGTGAGTTCAATTTTGCCCATTTTACATCACGACCTGAGACACAGAAACACAGAAACCAACTGTCATTTGAAATCAGCTCTTCTGGTAGGTAGTGACTCCTAAAATAAAGAATATAACCCTTGATAGAGGCTTTGGGGATAACACAAGACAAGAGCAAGAAATTTGGGGAAACGTTCAGAGATATAGGGGTGCACCTTGTATGTAGTGACAGCTGTTTTTGTAAGCCCTAGGGGTAGAACTTCATAAAAATTGTGGTCCAGCAAAGCCGAAAGGTACAAACTTCTCAGGCAGAGGTGGCTTAGCAAGAACAGTTGTAGGAAGGGCTTGGGGCACAAACCAGAGAGTAGGGAGCTGACAGCTAAAAGGAAAAAGATGAAAAGAATATAGTGTGTTAAAGATTCTATCTTATGATTAGAAGGATGTGAAGAAGTTGATACTTTTTAAGATGTTAGACATCTGATCAAATTTATAAGTAGAAGAAAAAGAACTAATGGGGAGAGAAAGTGAATATAACTCAGGTAGGGAATGATTTGTGAAGCATTATTGGAGGGAAAATATAGGGGATGGAATGACATATGGATAAAGACGTTAGCCTCAGCAAAAGTAAATAAATAAATAAATAAATAAATAAATAAATGTGTGACTTGATATACGGACTTTATATCCATAGGTAGGAAGTGGCTGTAATATCATTTGGGATTTCTGCACAACGGAATGGTTAAGATCAAGGTCTCTAGCCTCAGGTGATCTAGGTTCGAGTTCCATTTTTACCACTTGCTGGCTATGACATTGGCAAGTGACCGACCTCCATATGCCTGAGTCTCCTCCTTTGCTCAGTGGGGATGCTAATGATTCCTGACTGACTGGGCTGTTATAGAGAATCTACAAATCAATCTCTCCTTGTCAAGGTCTTAAGATAGCCTCTGGCACTGCTTGGTCACTATATAAGCCCTTCTTGAGAATATAACTTAGGAGGGCAAAGGTGTTTCAAGGGTTCAGATCCAGAGGTTTCTTTCTTTCTTTCTTTCTTTCTTTCTTTCTTTCTTTCTTTCTTTCTTTCTTTTTTTTTTTTTCTGTAAGGAGCTTTGAGGCAGGAGTGTGGGGAGGTGAAAGCACCATTCAGGGTCTAACAAGAAGCTTATTTATAACACGCTTTCATGTGTAAATTCCTCTAGATATAAACAATTATAGAGAGAAGCAAAAAATGGTACCATCACCTCCAGCCCCCAGCAACAGATAGGGAGAACAGTAGCTAGTTATAAAATTAATAAAAATAAATTTTACTTTATACACACACACACACACAGGGCTTTCAGAATTTTACCAGCTTAAAAATAAGAGATACATCTGCAATTTCAAACACTTGGGTCATTTAAACTTCGGAGACCACCTACATTTGAGTTTCACTGCCCCATTGGTATTATAGAAGAATACAAATACCGTGAAATGCTATGTGAGGCCAGTCACTGATTTTAAACAGAGAGAAGCTGTGAAGTCAGAGCCCTGGGCTCCCACTGAGTTCTATTCCTTAGATGGTAAGCTAGTTATTAAGCATTGAGTCTCAGTTTTTCACCCAAGAAAATGGCACACAAATAATATTCATCAGCACCCAAAAAATGAGATGACCCACTCAGCCTAAATATACTTGGCGTAATGTCTGGTATATAATAGATGCTTCCTCAGTGTGGATTTCCTTAAGCCTTCATTGTAAATAAAATTATTGAAGCCATCTGAACACTGCCAGACAATTATGGACACTCATCAGAAATCCTGACCACCCATCTACTTGTTAAACCAGGCAATTAGATCATGTAAAAAAAAATAATAATACATATGGGTTTCTAAAGGGTTGACTTAAAATATTTAAATACCAAATCAAATCAGAGATAAAATACTGAAATCCTTTAAAAGGGTATCTGTATGTCATATGAAAAATGATGAATCTCCTTAAATGTCTTACATACTTCCCTGAATAGTATTATCTTGTGACCTTCATTTTTTTTACAGTAATAAAAGTACCTTGATCCTGACAAGATTTATTGTTTCCAACTAATATCTCCTGCATTGCGTGTGAATTTCATTCCCATTAACACCTTACCATTTAGGACCTTTTAATTAATAACTTTTGCAAGCATAAAACACCTTAGACCCTAAACAATCTAAAATAAATCAATATATCATATTTTCTGCAAAAGAAAGGGAAAATAATAAAGCGATATATTTCTGCTCACATTGCTGGGGCTGCTTGAATATGACAACCTCCTTCCTTTTCACCTGATAAACCACTAAGGAATGCTTAGTCCTTGTCTGATATGGAGTTAAACATATTTCAGGACGTGTCCTAATGAGTCGTGGTAAAGGCTAATAGTAACCCCTTCTGCTACTACCTGCTCTCTCTTCCCAGTCTTTACAGCAAATCTTGATGGTTTTAAGGAATTCCGAAGGGCTGACAGCTTGAAGAGATTTAAGTTTAAGTTACCACTGACTGCCCAACCTGAGTCTGATTTAACAAGCCTGTGTATAGAATGTGTATGGGAATGTATTTCAGAAACACAGAGGGCTGTTATGTTTATGTGTCTCTTATCAGAAACACGTTTAGGTGAAATCAAGGTTTTAATCAGTAAATTTCATAGTCGTCAAATTTAATTCATACTTTATTATAAATTATAGATACAGTGATTTAGCTTTTCCAAAAAAAAAAAAAAATTACTGATTTACATGTTCAATCAAGTCAGAACTGGTAATTACTCCTTTGTGAAGGGTATTTGAAAGAGGCTACCCTGCAATTTTTTTTTAATTTATCCCATATGTAATTTTTTTATGTCTTCATTCTAAATTAGAATATAAGGAACGAGCCCCAAAGAGCGTAGGTGTTTAATAAATACTTGCTGAATGTTGGAAGAATCCATTTGTCCTCTAACAGGGACAAAAAGGTCATTGCTGTGGAAGCCCAGCTCAAACTTGGCCTGAGCCCTGTGTCAAAAATCCACAGGTCACATAAGAAATGTCTGTTTGCCTCCAGTGCACTTTCACCCATTAAGGTAGCAAAATTTGTAATTTATGTGCAAACATACCTCTTACGGGACTCCCCATCACTTAACCATATGACCGCTCAGAAAAATATGCTGTTCATAGATTACATCAACTATGTATAAACTGAGGGACTTTCATTCTGTGTCCTTACCAATAAGAGCGAGAGTTATAAAGGTTATCTCCCTCCTTACAGTTAAAGATACTTGAAAGGAAATGAGATATGTACCAGAAATAAAACGAATGTGTATGGAAGAGTTAAGAGAAATGTTCTGACCTTGTCTTTTGTAGCGCCCATTATTGTTTATAATGACTTACAGAGTTGCCCAGGCATGATGCTGACATTTATGGTATTTTATCTTCCATACCAGCCAGCTGAGAACTCTCCCACTTTCATTAATATATTTTAATCAAAGATTCCTGGAATCTAAACGCTTCTCATTCCTTTCAGAACTTCCCAAAATCCATGACACCAAGTTCAAACGCTCCCATCCTGAAGCCCCGATATTTTTAACTGACTTACAGTAATAATAACATCACTTGTTTACCCCTTGGAGAATTAATTACCATTTACTTAAATATCAACCATCTATGTGGGGCCAAACATCTTTTTCACAAAATGTGTCCCATTTATTTCCAGGTATTTTCACCCCTAAACAAGAAAGCTAAAGTCTCTGGTTTCAGAAGCATCTGGGTTGAAGTTCTGCAGTCACCAAGAATCCAAAGATTCTGACCGTCAGCAACCAAGGAACGTTTGCAAAAAGTGTTAACCGCAAAGGACGCGTCCACATCTAGTATTTATTTGTATGTTAAACATTCCTTGCTTTCAGATCACAAGGTCGTTTTGAACATGTATTATTCTGAAAAGTGGACATATTGAAGCTAATTACTCAATTCAAATGATTTTTGTTTTTCAAGTTGCAGGTTTAAAACTAAAGAGGAGAAAGCAGATGGCTGCTGCTACCCCCTCACTCGTGGCATCAACCCTTGGTTTGGCGATGTGTTGAAAAACCTGATGGCCCTGCTCTATCAGGCCAAGGAAGCCAACCAATGCCACACACAAGATGGCAGCTGGAGAAGAGTGGAAGGGTAGGAACTATCTAAACATACTCTTTGTCTTCGAAGACAATCATGTTACTTCAGTTTCCTCTCTAACATGAACTACAGAACAAACCGTATTCTACCCTCTAAAACCCTGAGAGCCACAGGTTAACGATTATCAAACAGCGAAAAATTGCATTTTAAAGACAGTAGTGGGTAGGAAGAAAACCACGTGACCAAAATATTTTCCTCGGGGTGCCTGGGTGGCTGAGTCGGTTGGGTGACCAACTTCCGCTCGGTCATGATCTCACTGTTCATGGGTTTGAGCCCTGCATTGGGCTCTGCGTTGATGGCTCAGAGCCTGGAGCCTGCTTTGGATTCTGTGTCTCCCTCTCCCTCTCTGCCCCTCTCGGGCTCGCATTCCATTTTTCAAAAGTAAATAAACATTAAAAAGTTTTTTAAAAAATTCCTCAATTTGACTCCCCAGATGTTTGCCAGGGCAAATGGGACATACATAAGTAAATGTCCTGGGGGGTGGAGGGGGTGGGGGGGAGAATGTGTAGTGGTACCTAAAGAGACTTTCTAAATGGAAGATTCTTCAAAATCTGATTGTCTAGTTGAAAGTGAAGTCTATAATGCCAACTCAAAAATATTATTTAGCACCAACATAGCATGGCGCTTAGTTCTGTCAGGGGACACAATGATTAATGAATTTAATACGGACCAAACAAAATACTCACATGTAAACAGCATCAAATTTAGAAGCATCCACATAATATAAAACTAGGGTTCCAATTCTATAGTTTACAAACTTTCTTTAAATCTATCCCCCCCCCCACTGTGATTATTTCACAACTTCCTAAAAGACTATGATAAAAGAAATATTTCCCAGTGTGTGTGTGAGGACTGAAGGGATGTTAATAGTTGAAAAACAGGAGAGGGACTCTCATTCTCAACATATTTCTGAGATCTTTGATCCTCTAACACTCTAATCAGAATCGTCCAGCAAAGGACATTTGTTAAGTGCTATCGCTTTTGAACATCAAAATGCCTCAGTAAAATCTCCGCTAAATTAAGCTTCCTCAAAAGTAATTGAATCTGTACAGCATCAATTTTCGGATATTATTTTAAAAAGATTTTAATTTAAGGACAAAATTCTGAATGGCTTATATCACACAAGGGTATAGAAGTTGGATTTTTTTTTTTAATTAAGCCAGTTTGCACTAGCATTACCCATATATCCAGTGACTCTTGACTCCTTTGAAGCTACGGCTCCAATATCTTAGCACGACACATGAAGTCCTTAGAAACAGAAACGCCACCTTATTTAATCACCCGCGGTTTCTACTCTATCACAAAGAACAGCTCTAGGTCTTGTACTGACTCTTCTTGTTTCCCTGTCCAGAAACCACCTTCTTACCCTTGAAGACTCTGTCAAGGTCACTCATTCTGCGAGGCTTTTCCACATCCCAGGGGGAAAAAAAAAAAAATTAGTACCTCCCTTCTCTCCCATGCTAATTTATACATAAATGTCCCAAGGGCTTCAGCAGTTTGTTTATATGGCTGTCTCTTCTGCTGCATCCAAAGTTGCTTCCAGAGTGGGCACCATTTCATACCTACTTTTTGTATCTTTTGTACTTGAACCAATACTTGGCCTGCAGCACACTCTCAGTAACCTGGTCAGTTAATGAATGGACATAAATAGAGAGAGGCACATAGTAGAAAAAGACAAAAGGAGATGCTTACTATGTTTTTAGTATGGTGACCAAACACGAACTATCTCTGGGGAAGAACTTGATTGCAGATGTATTTTTGAGTTCTCCTTCTCTCCAAATTTGTACCCAGGGTTGCTATGCCCCTCTGCATACAGATGAACTTATTCACAGACATCATTTTCTCACGGACTCACAGATGTGTATACTAATTTGAGACAGCAATTTATGGTTGGGGTTAGACATTTTCTATGTTTTGCCCCTCCCCCCAACACCTGTTCTGTCCACTCTTGTCTTTATTCACTATGATCATGTTCTATACCCAGGAGGTTGAGCGATACACAATACATTCACAGGATACCTTTTGCTTTGGCTTATAGCAGGTTTGGCCAATGGGTATCCCTGGCCCGGACTTAAGAAGAGGAGAAAGAGGTCAGAGTATTTATTCTCCCAGCCTACGGAGCCACTTTAGGCAGCACTCTCCAAATCCTTCCCCTTCCTTATTCTACTCATTTCACTTTCTCCTGTCCCTTTCAGGAACTCTGTTGCACCTATTACCCACCATAGGGCAGGGTCTCTCTACCGTGGCATTATCGACATTTCGGGCACCATATTTCAATGTTGTGTGAAGCAAGCCTGTGCCCTGTAGGATGTCTAGCAGCATCCATGGTATCAACTCAATAGATATAAAGAAACTTCATATAGCAATTTACAATTTATAAATTACTTTCACCTAATTAATGCCACTTGAGCTCTGTAATTCAATAAATAAAATATTATCAGAATATTTATTTTTATGAATGAGAGAATGAAATGCATTGATACAGTAACTTCTAAACCTGCACCTAAAAACCCTATAGAGCAATAATAATAATATATACAGAATTTCTTATATCCAAGTCATAATCTCATTTCATCTGGCTTTGAGCTAAACTTCCTTATATTACTATTCACCTAAATTCCAGGCATACCAAGGCCACTGAGTTTCTTATGAAATGCAAAAGTCATAATGGAGTTCTCTGGGCATTATGTTAAGTATGACTGATATAGTTAGTCATCTATTATCTCTTTCTCTTCCCCTGAGAAGAATAATGTTGCAGTCACGTTGTATTGACAATTGGAATCTTCTTCAAAGATAATGTATTCTGAAACTCTTCTACAAATATGCCCACCAGGATTGTAATAGAAAAATAGAATAACTCCAGGCATGCTCACGTATTTGATCATTTTGTGTTAAATCAACAAAGATGCTTAATGCATTTCAGAGTTTCAGAGACTGCTTCTATCTTTCCTCTCCTCTGCCTGCTACCACAGTTATTGTAGAAAACTTGGGCCCATTGACATTTGCTCACTGGGACAAAGACACAAAAACTGCTATTGGACTTTAAGAAACTTAAGTGATTTTAGCATATTTGTGCTGTGAGAGGTTCAGATGTCAACGAAGCAACAGGTAGTATCTCCATTAGGATCTGCAGGAGCATCGATTGATGAGAATTGGTGATACCAAATCTTTTCTCCAGAGTCAATGTTTCTTTTCTTCTCTTTTTCTTTCTTTCTTTTTTCCTTTAGAGGGGACACTATCTTGGATTCACTGTCTCCAAAGAAAATACATACAGAGTAAACTGAATGCATTTCAGTAAGCTATGACTGAGTGGTCTTTTCTCAATCGAAACATATCATTTCCTCTGTTGACAACTACTCGTTCAATCATAGTTGGTATGGGTTCTGCAATCAAAAAGATCATAAGCCAGAGAGAGAAAGGAATTGTGACGAATGCCAGATATAATTACATCCTCCTGCCCTCAAGATAGCCCTGTCGTCATGTGTCATGTTGTCCCTCTAGCAGCCTCACTGTCAGGCCAAATCCCAGGGAGTGAATTCGCTAGCCTTTGTTGAGTTCCTATACGTCCCGGGATCTGCATGCCCATCGTCTCATTCAACCCTCACAACGCCTTTACGAGGCAGACATTGGGACCCTCCAATCTCAGGTTAAGATATTGAAGTCCAAAGAGGCATCAGATCTACTGTCCCTCAAGGCTAGTCTCACCTCTTCACTGCCTCTGGCTGAGCAAGTCAGACCCTATCTGTCAACAATCATAACATTTGTCCATAACAGACACTTCATATGTTAAATAAATAGTTTGAAAAGTGGCTCCAGTCTTGTGATCCTTTTAAAATAAAGAATGAAAACATAAACTGGCAATCAAATTTCTGGCCACGTCTCAAATATTTGATGGCTTTACTCATGAAAGTAAACTTTTAATCTTACAGACAAAAAAGAAAACTGTTCACTTCAGCTTTTGCTGTTGTTATTTTTTTTTTCAAATCCAAATAAGTTGGAGGGAAATTTAAGATAGAGTAGGGGAAATAATAAAATATCTCTCTGGTAAAAAATTAAAATGTGGAGGTTACACAAGAAAAAAAAAAGTCAAACTAGAGACTGACCAAAGAATATTTTGTGTTTTATAAAATGTGGTCATCAAGTTTTTGGAATGCTTGCCTAGCAGAACTTCAGTGAGCAGAATAAGGCCTCCCCACCTCCTGCCAAAATGTCTACATCTTAATCTTGTGAATGTATGAATATGTAACCTTATGTGGCAAAGGGGAATTAAAATTGTAAATGGCATTAATGTTTTAATCAACTGACCTTAAAATAAGGAGATTTTCCGGGATTATCCAAGTGGCCCAATGTCATCACAGTGTCCTTAAATATGTAAGAGAGGCAGCAGAGAGGCAGAATGGTATGGACATGAAAGGGACTACTAGCTATTGTTGGCTGTGAAGATAGAAGGTGGTCAAGAGCCAAAGAGTGCAGGCAGCCTCTGAAAGCTGGAAAGAAATCAAGAAAACAGATTCTCCCCTCCAACCTCCAGAAAAGAAACAGAGCCCTGCCAACACATTGATTATAACCTAGTGAGACCCATTTCAGACTTCTGACCTTCAGAGCTGCAAGAAATAAATGTTTGTTGTTTAAGCCACTATGTTCACCATAATTTGTTACAAGGGCAGTAGGAAACTAATATAACACTAAAGTAAGGTCTAGAAGACACCTGGAAAGTTATGGGCAGATGCATCAGCCAACATTCCGTAGGACATAAAGTTTCTTGGTTAAACGGTACCGGGGTGTCTCTGTTTTCTTACACATAGTTCAACATTAACTATATAAAGTATATTAAAACATTTTATCTTTACTTGGATGGTTTTAGCCAATACCTTTTGAAAAACCATAATAGCGATTGCCATAATGGAGAAACACTCAAAAATGCATTGAAATACTTAAAGTATTAAGACACATCATATATCTTATTCCAATGATTAATTATACTGCTCTATTATGATTCAGGAAAGAATCCACCATGATACCAGTGGTATAAATGATCCAGGGATAAAAATAACCTGGATTATTAAATACTCAAAAGACAACTGTAACTAACATCTACGTATGGTTTACTAGACTCTACTCAATTAAAAACTGGAAAAAGAAAGGAGAGGAGGGGAAAAAAGAAAATGAAGGGGAAAAAAGAAAGGAAGGAAAAAAAAAAGCTTCTCTTCCATCAGCCAGACTTAGTTAAAATGGCCATCAGTAACTGGAATGTTTTTACAAGTCAATTTCCAATTCCTACAAAGACTTGCTAGTGATATTAACATCTTAAACCACAAATATCCACCAATGTAAATGTACTCTTAATAGAATATTTCAACCATTACCTTGAGAGAATTACAGAGATGCAGCAAGGTTTTATAGAAAGTAAATGAGGTAGATTTTAGTAACAGTTACTGAAAATAAGGCCTCAGGAGACTGGAAGAGTGAGTGGTATAAAATTATAAAACACAAGGGAACCGAGATGCCAAAATGTTAAAGGAAGGATTACAGCCAAGGCCAGCTGTACTGTGTCGCCCTTTCCAGAACATCTACTCCTCTGTTCTGCCTTCATGCTGCAGGCCTTAGAACTGGAGCTATTCCCTCAAATCAATCTTGTTGTCCTTCCAATAAGTAGCCTCCTCTTAGGGTCTTTTACCATGAGGTTGGACAAGGACATTTTACAAATGTGGCCCTTCTGCTGCTTCTTCCTAAGACTTTTTAGAAATGATAGAAATATAATTGGGAATTTCTTTATTATCATCGAGGTTAGGGTTATCAGCCTCTGTTATCTCCTGGGGGGGGAAGTGCTTCCAGACCAAAGTGTACCCTAGGATTTTAGAGAAGACTAATATCTTTTTAAAGGAAGAAATATTATGTATGTATACATGTGTGTTTATATGTATATGACCTAAGTAAATATGTACCTATGTGTGTGTTGTGTACCATATATATGTATGCGTGTGTGTATGTATATACAGTAACCGGCCCTGAGTAGCTGAGTGGCAACAAAACTAAACAAGAGATACCTTACTGCCACATGGACACAAAAACAGATGCAAAAGTCTGTCGTGAAGTGACATCTTTCAGAGATCAAGAGACCAAGAATGATAGGAGAAAATTCAACCAGGGTCATTTTGTCTCCAAGTGCCTTCTTCTGTATTCGGGATAGTGTCTCATAAATTTTTTCACTGAAAGCCTCCCATCAGGCTTTTTGTTCATCCAGAGCTCACCATGAATAGAAATGTAACTTGGAGAGGAAATATCTTAAAAGCTGTCATCAACCAGTCACTTAAACAGGACTATCTGAAAGCCAGTTGGTAACAAGTACCAGTGTTAATAGAAGACATGATAGGTGTTTGGATGAAAAGGAGAGCACTAGAAGAAACAAAAAGCACCTAATGATAATTAAAAACTGAAAAAAAAAATCCTTAAGATTTTTCTTGGGAAATCTCAAGGCTATAACATCTTCAATATCAATACATAAAATAAATACAAGGTATAAAAATCTAAGCTTACATGACTATTTTTAGCAAAATATAACTTATGACTCAGATGCATTGCTGTATTTTTCAAAGTTGCCTGGAGAGGGTGTAAATATTCCAGCAACGTGGCCATGATTAAAAGCATCTATATAACTCCTATTTTGGAAATCGCTTAGCGGCATGCGTCTCTTTTCTTTCGATCTCCTCAATGATAGTAATAGTTCCCATTTGAAGGTGATTTGACATGAGCAAATTACTAAAAGTCATTCAGAGCCAAGTGTGAAGATTTCAGAGTGAACAGTTACAGTGAATAAATTCAGTTGTTGGTCCAAATCACAGAATGACTAAAAAGCAGTGAGGCTAACTGAATTGCTCATTAAGTGGTTCTAATTTTAACAATCAAAGAAAAAATCCATTAGAAATGCATAAAAAGCAAAAACTTGTTGAAATGTAAAGGAGGATGGGGTGTGGAGAAAATACATTCCAATTTAGCTTCAATGAGAATAGTTAATGCCCTATGACCAAGGTTGCAAGACTAATGCAGGAGAAATAAATTCAAGCCATATTTTAAGTTCCTTGTGAGGTAATTGTCAATTGCCAACCCCCCTGGGAATCAGTCAGTCCTTCCCTGTGTCCATATAGCTCCTCTTAAGACCCGTTGCTATACTACAGTATTATTATTCCTTTGTAACTCTGTCTCCTCCACAAGACTCTGAGCCCCTGCCTATAGCCCCCATACCATGGGACGTCAATAATCGGGCATTAAATAAATGAATGAATAGGACTCATCTGGACATGTAACTTCAGTTGTCTTACTTAAGGCCCCTCCTTATTTAGGACATACAGGTGGGAACACATCTTAGGCAGACTTCAAGTTCAAACTTTGCTTTTCATAATTTTAGTTACGCCATCAAAAACTATTGGGAATCACAAACTTGTTAGTCCTTTATACCTTTCACAACGCAGCTGAGATACAAAAACTTAAAAAAATATATTCAGTGTTTAAAATATTCTTATCACTCCTTGGTACTTACTGACATCTGACTTCCTCTGAGACCGTGAGAAAACTGAGCCTGCTTGGCGGGAAAAATGAAGATAGAGCAAGTGTAAAAGCTTACAGCATGCCCCTAGGGAAAGGAAACCGCAACACCTCACATATCACAAACTGACTCCACTGCAGCGGGTGTTGAAGGGTGGGGGGGGGGGGGCACGGATTTCGTACAGTCCAGTGTCTTTCAGGAAGACGGCCAAGTGCACAATATCCACTCTGTTCGTCATTAGTCTAGCAATCTCCCTCCACAACTTGAAACCTAGTGAGATGGTTAATAATTTTTCTAAAGGCAGCTTTCGAAATGCCACTACACCCCCAAAATTTCAATGTTCACTGAGCTCGTTCTTTTTTGTTTAGTTTGCAAACATACACATGTGACTAATTTAAAACAAACTAGTTTGAAAACTTACTGAGGGTATGAACGTTTGCACTCCTCTGTGTGTGTGTGTGTGTGTGTGTGTGTGTGAGAGAGAGAGAGAGGGAGAAGGAGGGAGGGGGATTGAAAGAGAAATAGAGACAGTAGGGGACTGAAGAAGCACAGAATGCTATCTTTTAGTCTCTAGCACTTTTCTCAAAGCTTGATATTTTTTTCAGAGCTTTTCAAGTACAAGCTTAGGGGGGCAATGTAGACAATCATGAAAGTACAGAAAGATACAACTTCCTATCTATAGTCCCTTAGTACTTTTATTTTTTACTCTCTTTGGCCTTTGATGAAAAACTTCCTCCCCACCCATTTTTTTTTTCAATTATTCAATAAAAAGGCCCAGGAAGAAACCGGCCTAAATGAGGAAGAAGAAAAAAAGCCAAATATGTTTTTGGACCCGTGAACAAAAACCCTCCTTCTATTTTTCCTTTTGTAACTTGAGATTTTCCTCTCCAGTTCTGAAGTATACTTTTTTTCCTGCCGTTAATACGAAATTTCTGCTTTTACTAAAAGTGATAAAATAGTACGTCTTCAAGTCTCCTACACAGATGAGGGCTAGGAATAAAATGACAACATAACACTTACTTTTGATAGCAAGATATTCTTTTTTTTTTAAAAACGAATTCAGCTAAAAAGATGACTTGGTTTCAGCTTTTAGTATTATCATTACTTTCTTTTTGCTAAATCTCCCTCCATCCTTCCCAAAGACCAAAGATCTTTGTTTCCTGTCGTATGGAATAAAAATTACATTCATCCAATATCCAATGATTCACTGTTTGATTTTTACAGTTTTTTAATTTTCCGTGGAGTGATAAATAAGTTGGAAACACGAGATAAAAGTTGAGTGATCTGCTCAACATCAGAGATCGAGACCAAAATAAATCTTATAAAATCTGCATCTGCCTCTCAGCCGGATTGTATCCACTAACGCAGAGGCATATTATATGGTAAGTCATGCTTTTAGATGTGAGGATCTTTCTGCATTTCAATGTCTTTTTATAGGAAGCAGAATGTGATGAATGCTTTCTTTCTTTCCGACCCTTGACAAAAGCAAGACTAAATTCACAGCTCAAATGGCAGTACTCTTACTAATGCTGCAAACCCAAAAAGTACCACACAGGTCAACTCTGAACACAAGGTGACTTGTACAAGCATGCAGGACACAACAACTGAGGATTAGAAAGGTTGCTGGCCTTCCTTTGTTTAGGTTTCACACAAATCATTCTCATTTTCTTTGCACGGCATCTCTGTGGCCCGAAATGCAGAGCTGAGCATCTCTGGTGTAGAGAAGAAAAAGGTATACAGGCATATTTATGTAGATGATAAAAGTACTATCTATGAGTTAATTTATTTAATAAGCCATATGTGTTCTTCCTTCACATTGTGCATCCACTATAGACTGTGACGTGACACAGTGGGGACATAAAACGCTTTACAACATCATCTAATGATTAGCAAACAATATTGCACACAATACTTGAAAGCAAAAACATACAGGAAAACAAAGTTCTGCATTAAACCATTCCTTAGGCTTAAACACAGCAGTTACATGATTATAAATGCTTATTTGCCATTAGGAGTCCCTGCCTTGTGCTATGACAACTCTTCTTGTATTACAAAAAAATAATCAAAAGTTCAAAATTAATAGCGGTGAATTCTCAGACACATACGCATGCATTATTATTACTTGCTTACTATTTAAAGTAGGTATTCACACTATTTCATTACTGGAGACTCAAAACAAACCCCACTTGTCTACGTGAATAGAAAACAAAACAAAACGAAACTCACAAGATGTATCCAGGAAGCATTTTTTTTTAGAATGATAATAATATATACAGTATTTCACCCAGTTCTCATAACGTGGTTACGCAAAACACAGAGTTGTGTTTTCTTCTCTCATTCCCTCTCTGAAAGTGCACCCAGATCTACACTGATGTTTCTAGATGCATAACTGATTGTTCAATTCCAGAAACCAAATTTGAAACAGCTTTCCAACTCAAACTAAACTGCACCTACTTTACTTACACTACTGATGTAGCCATTTTAGAATGTATTAATGATGCCCGCATTTAGTAACCCAATAATAAATGGTGACTAATTTCCAGGGTAGTTTGTCTTTAAGTCGGTTGTTTCTAAATGGGAGTAGAACTTTTAAGAGAAGGTTGAAGAGGCGGTCTCTTGGGTTCCATAAGAATTCAAGTAAGTCTAGGGGAGATGAGGTGGATTCCTTACCATTTTATCCTACTTTCTTTCCATTATTCAGAAAGAACAACGATGCTGGCAATATTTTTAATACCTATTGTGAACGAAACAAAATTCTACAAATTTTTTAATGGACTGTGGAAACAACACCTCAAATGATTTGATTCAGTAGTTTTGAAGCTTAAAAAGTTTAAATCATTGTGGGGCACCTGGGTGGCTCAGTCGGTTGAGCGTCCAATTTTGGCTCAGGTCATGATCTCACATTTCGGTTCTTGAGTTCCAGATCTGCATGGGGCTCACCGCTGTCAGCGCAGAGCCTGATTCGGTTCCTCTGGCTCCCTCCCTCTCTCCCTCTGACCCTCCCGGTCCCTTCCCCACTCACGCTCTCTCTCTTAAAAATAAATAAAACATTTGAAAATAAAGTTTAAATCATTCTGATAGTATACAAAGATCAATTCAGATCATAAGATACAGAGTTACTATATACCTGAACCCAGAGTTATATTATAAAGATACATATTCAGAGACATCTGTTCAGTTGAATAAATGACCTATAATAAAAAGTGTCATCAACACATTATGAAAACACTGTCATAGCAAACATGAGTAAATCATTATTTTCATAAAAAATGTATCAAATAGGCTTTGGTTGGGCTCATTTGCATTTTACAGGAATGAAAACATGTCTCATAAAGAAATAGAATAACAGTATGTTTTAAGAGGAAAACTATGACTTGATATAAGTCACATTGTAATTGAACGTTTAATAATGAACAGCTCTTAGGAAAACCAGAATAAATTGCAAAACATATTTTATAAGGAATTCCCCTCTACTCTGCTTTCTTTAAAATATTGTGAATGTTCAGAAAACAAAAAACAACCCCCCCCCCAAAAAATATATATATATTTTATTTCTGGTATAGGGTAAATAAAATGTATATTTAAAATTTTTCCTAGGTAAAATTTTATTACCTATAAAAAGGCATTTCCAATCCTAAATAAAATGGCAACTTATAAAAAAAATGAATTTATGTTTCCTGGTTGTATTAATAATACACGTAACAGACTACGTGAATAATGAACAAAATAAAGAATACTAAAGTAAACAACAAAAAAGGAAAACATGTATTTATGAAGCGTTGGCCAAAACAGAAAGTGGCGAGAAGGAAGAAGTGCCTACTGGTCTAAAATCTACTTTCTCATCTTTTGATTTTACCTTTGATTAAGGTCTAAGATGGTACTATTAAAAAAAATTGGTCTGAGTGACCTAATTTCAAGAACGTAGTATAAAAAGCATTAAAATAGGGGGGCGCCTGGGTGGCGCAGTCGGTTGGGCGTCCAACTTCAGCCAGGTCACGATCTCGCGGTCCGTGAGTTCGAGCCCCGCGTCAGGCTCTGGGCTGATGGCTCAGAGCCTGGAGCCTGTTTCCGATTCTGTGTCTCCCTCTCTCTCTGCCCCTCCCCCGTTCATGCTCTGTCTCTCTCTGTCCCAAAAATAAATAAATGTTGAAAAAAAAAAAAAAAATTAAAAAAAAAAAAAAAAAAAAAAAAAAAAAAAAAGCATTAAAATAGGAAGGCTGAAATATCACTGAGGCCTTGAGGAGCAGCATGTGAATCCAATTTCATCCTCCTAGGATTTGTTGACTAGAAACTAGACGTGTTCTCTCTACTCCACACATACACAGTGGTTGAGGGTGTGGCCTTCGTAGCCAGACTGCCTGTATTTGACCCTCAGCTCAGTCACCTGACAAACTGTTGTCCGTGAGCAATTACTCAACCCTGCTGGGCATCACTTTCCACGCCTACAGAATAAAAAGATAACTCACTCTATTTCACAGGGTAGTTGCACTTATTTAATGAGTCAAAATACACGACGCATGTTGCCCCGTGCATGGGATATGGCACGCAATGTAAGTTGAGTTTAAGCCTTTATGTATTATCCCACTGAAACTGAATCTCAATGGGGAAAGACTTTGTTCCTTTTCGTGACTGTTGCTTCTCCAGGGTCTAGAACAATGCTTTGCAAATAATCACATCATTGGCGTACAATAATCACTCACTAAGCATTTGCTCTGAACCGTTAACCGCATTACCTCTGTGTATGCACATGTATAAATGCATAAACATATGATACGTACATGTACATGTACACAGAAAGTAGTTTCTTGTTAAAGGTAAAACATTAGAGAAAAAGGCAAGAAGTTTTAGTAATAGAGTAAATTCAATGTCCCTGACCTAACATTATGTGCACTGGTTTGGAAAAAAATTAGGTATTACTGTCTCCTATTCCTAATGCCCTATAGAAATGACATCTCTATCTAGAATTGACCCCTGCGTTCAACAGTTAAATACAATCAGAAGCAGATTTAGATGCAATAAAAAATAAAAAAAATAAAAAAAATAAACCCTTTCAGTTCATGCCATAATTATTGCCATTTCCCTGAAAAAAAAAAAAAAAAAAAGAAGAACTGATTAATCTGCCATTTTGAATACAGGAGGTCAAATGTAAAATTAGCTCTAGAAGCTTAGAAAGGTAATTCTTTGAAAAAGTCTCTTCAGCTGTTATGGTCCACTGCCTAGAAATTCTGGCCAAAGGGGAGGAAAGAAGGAGTTCCTCTTCCTGACTTTGATGAGTTTACCCTGTATTATCCTAACAAAATCGCCACTTCCTACATCCCGTTGGACACATGTATAGTTCCCAGGCAGCTCATTATATATTCTATCATGTGAATTTTTAACTTGAATAGGAAAATAAAAAGGCACCATAAAAAATATCCTCAATGCGTCCATGGATTAATGTTATGAAGCACAGTGTATCGCATATATACTATACTTATCAATAGGTGGTCAAGAGTCAGAGCGTGGTAGCAGCCTCAGTACATGCTTGGCAGTCTCCATATGCCAACAGAAATCAGACTCACTGGAACTTTGTCAGACCAATTATGCCACTGTGCATGAAAATCCACTGAGACTGTCCTTAGAAAAGAGGGATTACTAAACCTACGTTATTATAGTTTCAACTGACTCCCTCGCCACTTAAGTCCTACTGCTTTTCATTTGGATCTTAATACTGAAAATATACTGGAAATTTAAGGCTAAATATTACTATTATCGCTTAAAAAGACCTCCTACATTTGTGGAACAATTCTTGACTATTTCACATAAATATTGATTTTACATTAATTAATACACCTAGATGCACTGATCTGTCGGCAAAATTAAAATAACTAAGATGCTATTTTATATCACAAATCCCTGTGAAGCTGAAAGTTGCAGAAAGCACTCAGTGATGTGCATAAAAAGCTGGAGGTAATAAGCTAAGAAAATGAACTTTGTGTCCCCTCAAAATTCATATGCAGAAGCCCCACACCCCAATGTGACTGACTTAGTTATGGCCTTTATGGAGGTAATTATGGTTGAATGAAGTCAGAAGGTGAGGGCCTAATCTCATAGAACTGATGTCTTTGGAAAAAGAGGAAGAGACAGAAAGAAGGCCATCTGAGGACACAGTGAGCAAGTAGCTGCCCACAGCCAGGAAGAGAATCTTCATCAGAAACTGAATTTACCGTCACCTTGATCTGGTAATTCTCGTGTTCAGAATTGTGAGAAAATGCATTTCAGTTATTTAAGCCACCCATCTATGGTAGTTTGCTATGGTGGCCCTAGCGAACTGATCCTGAATCTCTCTTTTAAATCTGCTAAGCATACATAGCAGGTATTGTGGACTAGAATAAAATGCATACCACAGTCTAAATATGTAAATATGTAAATTAAAATCTACCATAGATACTATGCTAATAAAAATTCTCAAGTTTGGAGAGAGAGGTATGTTGGAGGCGAGTTGGCCATAGGCAGCTACTGGACCCTGTTGTATATAGAAAGGGATGGGATCTAGGAGAGATTCTGTTTTGTTTTTCCCCAGTTAGATATGTCACATGGAGATACTAATAGGACCTGCCTCTTGAAATTATTAGAAATGAGTAAATGATACATAGTATACCCGTTGGCAGAGTGATTACCAAAGAATAAAAGCGCAGGGCACCTGAGTGGCCCGGTAGGTTAAGCCTCCAACTTCTACTCAGGTCATGATCTCGCGGTTCGTGGGTTCGAGCCCCACGTCCGGTTCTGTGCTGACAGCTCAGAGCCTGGAGCCTGCTTCAGATTCTGTGTTTCCCACTCTCTCTGCCCTCCCTGGCTCACGCTCTGTCTCTCTTTCTCAAAGTAAACATTAAACAATTAAAAAAAAAAAAGAATAAAAGCTCAATAACTGACAGCCCTTCATGTTAGAGATTGGCCATGATGTATGAAACAAAAATTCCCAGGAAAGCTTGCATAGAAGAAGAAATAACTGTTAAAAAGTGATGGAATGTTTTCTTAAGTGTCAAAATGGATAATATCAAAGTGTTACAAGCCTTTGCTAAACTATTTGCTTTACAGCAATAAGGCTATTTCTTCTCCTCCTTCACCATCGAGACGCCAACAGGTACTGAAATTCTGATAACCAGGACCTATTCAACTATGCAAAGGCACACACACTTCTTGCACTTTGATCAGGGATCAGTGGAGATTTGATGGAATTCATCAGGGTAAGAGAATATCAGATGCTTCCGACAAGCAGCAGGACAAATTAAAGCAACCAACCCACCGACCAAACAAAGAAAACCAAAATCAAAACCAAACAACCTTTTAACATAAGGGACGGTAAAAATATTCCAATAGTGTACACGCATCCCACGAAGGCTTAGAGAGATTCACGGATCATTAGAAACATTATCTTGAGGGGCGCCTGGGTGGCTCAGTCGGTTGGGCGGCCGACTTTGGCTCAGGTCATGATCTCGCGGTCCGTGAGTTCGAGCCCCGCGTCGGGCTCTGTGCTGACAGCTCGGAGCCTGGAGCCTGTTTCCGATTCTGTGTCTCCCTCTCTCTGACCCTCCCCCGTTCATGCTCTGTCTCTCTCTGTCTCAAAAATAAATAAACATTAAAAAAAAATTTTAAAAAAGAAACATTATCTTGAGTTGTGGTAATTCTTTTCAAAGCCCCAAATGTTTTATGTGACCCCCCCCCCCCATAAACCCTATCGTGTAATCAGAGCAGGGTTGTTATGTAAAATGACAGAGGACAGTTTCAACAGGCTTCCGGAGTTGAAAGGACTTACATAAGGTCACACTGGCCATCCAGTGACAGAACCAGGACAAGGAGGCAGATGTTCAGATTGCCCTACCCAGATAGGAACTCATTTTCCATTTTGCCGGAGACCTTCGAGAAGTGAGCTACCAAATGGAAGTTAGAAATTTCAGGGACTCTAACCCAGAGTTCTTGTAACCTGACCTACCATCTGCAATCAGAATTCAGAAGGGGGAAGGGCTAAAAATGCAGGTTTCTGGGCTAGAGTACAGGCTTGCTAGAATTCAGTTTCTGAGAATTGAATGAAACTGGGACAAGAATCCACGACAATAATATGGCCACTATGTTTATGACAATAGTCTGGTAATAATATTAAGGAGAAGGTGAGTATGTTGCTATGCATTGGTTGTGTCCCCCCCACCCCCCCCACCCCCCACCTTTTTACTTCTTGGTTCTATCTTTCTCTCAACAATATGGGAGCAGAAAACGAATGGAAACAGCGCAGCGGGACATAATATTTTAGACTGAAAAGGAAAACGAAACCACACCAAAACATCGGGTCTAAATGGGAGCAAGTGAAGGTTTACTACTTCTTGACGCTAATCTCGCAACCCAATCAAGCCCTGATGTTTAACACCATTCTTACGATTACCAGCGTCCTGGGCCAAAATTCACGACCACAAATATTTGTCCTCGTCAGGCCTGGAATTCCCTTTCTGACATAGACTTCTTACTTCCCAGATGTCTAGCAGGTGTTGGAGACGCTCGGTGCCTTAACACAGTCCTGGTCTTCGAAGCTGCTGAAGCTTGCTCATCCTCCTTCCTCAAGGCCCTAAGCAGAAGCCTCACTTCCCCAGGACTGTAGATCTTGGTGAGGTGCTGAGCTGCTTAAAGTTGTCTGCATAAAGCAAGTTACACCAGAGCGTGCCAAAGACGAAACTCAACTCCTTCAGCGGTCATTTGCAATTTAAGAGTGCTCTTTCATATGTGAGCTAGTAAGGAGTATTTTTATTTTTTTGAGTAGAGCTGACACACAATGTTATATCAGTTTCCTGTGTCCAACATAGTGATTTCACGCTATGGAGTGCTTTCGAGTTGCAAGGCATTTCTAAGCAACCGCCTCACTGGCCGTCACTCCCAAGACCATATTCTTCTCTCTTCTGGACCTCTCTCCTTACTGAACTAAGTGCATGTTTCTCTTTAGAGAATTCCAGGCTCTCACCTTTAAAAATAACTGTTCACTACAGGCTTTCAAAATAAAAATGGAAACTTATTCTTTATCAGTGAGCATGGGCTGGTACCGTGAATGGATAATATCTGCTAGAACATGCAAACTGAGGAATACAAGACACTCATGCCTATGTTTGGGCATAAAGGTACCTATTTTTTTTTCCACCAAGAAAGGGATAAGGATAAAGCTGAGAATCCGTATCGGGTAAGAATAAGGATCCCAAGAAAAGTACTGAAAACCTGCATGCTTGCATGCTTCTTCATGCTTCTTCAAAATACACGGGAACTCTACTGGGTGGCCAGTGCCTCCCTTACTTGCCTCGCATACCTCTAGTTTAATTTTTATCTGTTTTTAAGGGTTTGGTGTTGACACCACCACCAAGGAGAAGGAAGGAGAGGACAGGAGGGAATTGCTCATTTGCTACTGAAATGAGAGTTACACCCACACAGAGAGGGCAGGGACTCTAGCCAACATGGCAGGTAGCCTTTTATCATGGAGACATCCTCCCAGCAGGGAAAGAAAATAGCAATTAGGACACTTACAGTCTGATATAAAAGTGGACCTACCATAGCCCAGCTATTCCATATGAAGGGATCTTCAGGATACCTAGCACCAAAGCCCAGGCCCTTTGTTTGTTGTTCAACAAATATAACGAGTGTCTTCTATGGGCTCGGCACTCGACTAGGCACCGGGAATCAATGATGGATGAGACAGACTTGGAGGTGGTTCCTCTGAGTTTCCCATATATACCTGGCCTATGGATATTATTTTTGTGCTAGTTTTGTGTCCTATCTCTGAATAGACTTGGTCTAGCCATCGTTTCAATTACACCCCAAAACCTCGCACTGTGTATTAAAGATATAGCAAATCAATACAATCTCTATAAAATGAATGGGGGAAAAAATCACACACATTCAAGAAAACGGTTTTGCAAACCTGTAGACTGAAAATTATTCCCAGAGACATATTTCAAACTGTGGAATTACTTCGTAAGTTCCTTGAGTTTTTCTAGAGATAGCCTCAAAAAATATAGGGTTAAAGGGACTTACTCAGTTCTTAAGGTGATTGTTTCTTTGCTTAAAAGCACACATGGGGTTGTTTACAAATCTGGTTAATTAATTAGATCTCTACTTTCTAGCCACAGCCTTTTTGTTTGTTTGTTTTTGTTTTGTTGTTAGTAGTAGCAACTGTAGTTTGTGACTACAAAAAGTTTGAAAACCTGGGTCATGTTCTAAGGGGTTCCTTTGAAACGATTTCACCCAGATCAGTCAGAAAATAGATTATATTCAAAAGCACAAATTTCACAAATTTCCCCAAATGCTTTCAGTACGCATGAATTCTGACCTGGTATTTCTTCAAAGACTTCATAAAGTTTTTAAGCTAGTTCCATCAGAGTCATGAATAGGTTGTTCATTATTTCAGCTTCCTCACCTCAGATATAATAATGGTGCTTTTCCTCACAGATTGCTCTGAGGAGTAAATAAGCAAACATGCATTCGACACATTGAAACTTAAGGGACATGATGCAAATATAATCTATCCTTTTCTGCTCCATAATCTTTTTTTTTTTATAATATGTTAGTTCCATGAGGACAAAGACTCTATCTTACTATTTTTTGGCATATCCAGTGCCATTGCTGATATTGGATGTATTAGAAGGTATTAAACTGGACTCCAACATTTCCATATGCCTCTTTAGATGTTGTAATGGGGAATAAATTATTATCTTGTCATTTAAAACAAAATGTCCCAGTGCTAAAATTTATAGGGTAATGGGTAGTTTGTCCTGAGTCTCTCTCCCATCTGTCCACAGGCATCTCCCTAAATGGTAAATTCCAGTAATCACATAGGAGACTGGCCAAGAGTCCTGAGGTGGATGGCAATTGTCAGGAAGGGCGGTAGAGAAAGAGGGGGAGTCTGTGCAAGATAGGAACCAACTGGTGACATGTTCGAAGATTAAAACACACACACACACACACACACACACACACACACAGGAATGATAATAGACTTCTCCAAGCTTTTTGCTGTTGATGATTGCTATTGTAATAGTATGCTGTTGATCATTCTGATTCAGCGGAATAGTACGTTAAAATCTTTGGAAGTGTTATTTTTTTTGCTTCCATTTATTATGTTTTTCCACTAATAGCCATAGTTTCCCACCTGAAACAAACTACAGTCGTGGTCCTGAACCCTTTTCAACCGCTTACACAATAAAACACTTTTTTTCCCACGGCGACCAAGAACAGAAACACACACACCACGGCTGAAACAAGGCTCGCACGCAGCACACTTGGAATGGTTCTGTTTCGCTTCAGGTCTTTCCAACTGTGGTAGAGATGCGCTAAATTGATTCTTGCCTCGATAAGGTATTCCAACCCAAGTTTTCAAAATGTTGCCTTCGAATGTTCTTCTTTGTGAAAGTATGTATGTATTTCCCCTCTGTGTGGCTGTAATTAGATTATCCCAAAATTCTGGACCTTTTTTGGTCTATAATTTGTTTTTGAATTGATATGATTTATTACAGGACTCACACATTACACATCTAGGGAAGTTAAGTATGATGAGGGAACATGACATTTTCAAGAAGCAGAAAGTGGCAAGGGTCTTTCGCCAGCCTCTTACGCCGGTCTTTGTGCTCAAAACAAATTGAGAAGTTGAGGATAATTAGGTTTTATTTGGGAATTTCCCTACAGTTTCATTAATACTTCTGAAAATGTCATTTTTGCAAAATTAAATAAACAGCTAATAGAATAAAAAGCCTGAAATAGATACACTAGAGATTTTCATAGGTCAGGGTACATTTCCTACCACTCTACATTTTAGTCTTCTTCCAATATTCATTTATTTTTATTAAAAGGCTGTCATATTGAAAATAACTCACCAAAAATATCCCAAGAATCCGGGATTCTTAGTCTTCCAAAACTTGGACAAAAATTAGGGGGGCAAATAATGTGGTAAATATATTATAAAATTATGAAACTTCACACTTGAACACTTATTTTTAGGCACATAAACACATACAACAACAGACACATAAATATATAACCATAAAGAATTGGAGGGACTATCCAGAGGATTCCCTGACTTGCCTAGAATATTACTTACGCAACTAAAATTCAGCCACTTTCTCAACTATATCTAAATGTTGCATTCTCAGAAGCAGCTTGGATTTATGTTATCAGACATCAAATAGAATAGCCTTCAGATAAATGTACCACGAAAATAGGAAGCCACAAATTCCTTCTGAATGTGACTACAGTGACTTTAGTAAATCTAACGGAAAGATTCCAAATTTTCTTAAGGGATTTAACAACAACAAACATACTTAAAAATTCCATAGATAATTCAGATTCCGTGGTCAATATTTCAAGATTAAGGAAGAAACAATCTATTGGCAGTAACTGCTCAATACAAAATTTGACTCTCAAATTTATTTTATATACCAATATTTTTATAAGTGTTGTTCAAAGTCCTTGAGACAGATGTGTAGACATTATATTTTGTTCTAACACAACTATCTCACTGGCCTGGAAAAGGCTGTAATTCCATAACCCTTTAAAAATGTTGATCGACTTAGGATTTTACCAAAAGTCAGTGTTTAATGTATTATAGACAAAGACTAAGTAGACTTAATTTTCCTTGGTTCACACAAAGCTAGAATCTTAAAATTATTGTTGAAATGTGCCTTGGGATTTTTTTTACAGCCTTCGCTATTCATTTCTTCTGCTAACCACCTCTTTGAGAATGGAATTCTCAGTGACTCAGATGTCCATTTGTAGCACATTTCTTTATTAATACTGTTTCTTTTCTAAGTTTATTTATTTCAACACTCTTTTTCCTTAAACGAGGGGAAAAACTTGAAAATCAAATGCACAACAAGCAAAACAAGCAGTGATTGGCTGACACCCCACGGCCAAGGGCAGGCTCCAGCAGGTTTCGGAGTAGCAAGGACATCAGAGTATGGAGCATAATGGAGCATCATATTAGAGTGGAATTCAGCCAAACACAGTAATGTATGGATGTAGACGCATCTGAAAGAAGGAAAACAAAGATTTATGCAGGTAAAAAAAAAAAAAGTGCGATGAAGGATTTTTCCCCAATACCTTATACCCAATCAGAATGCTGTGGCAGAGGTTTTGGTCACAGAGAATTTTTATTTACAAATTATGTGTCTGTAAATAATAAATATGCTCGGGGGAAAAACAGTTAACTTGTCAGATGAATCCTACTCAGAAGGTTTAATAGTTTTTTGGTTTGTTTGTTTGTTTGTTTGTACACAGCATTAGAGTTCAATACAAACATCATCACATTCCTGAACATAAACCTTTATTCCGCCTTTAAAACATTAATTCACCAGACGTGATAATTAAGATTAGTTTTAGTGGTTTCAGCTCCATTCTTCTTGGAATGTGATTTCTCCCACAACACTAATGCTAAATAAAGCACTGTGTAATGTTCCGAAACAGAGTCCCTGCTTTAGAAAAGATTCTACGGGTTTTTAAAATAAATAAGAGAGAAAACTAAAGCTGACTCAAGATCTATGTGAACAGCTCCTACTATTTCTATAGAGTCATGGTAAATAAATGGATGAGGAACCTTGCTCTAGCCTAGAAATTGGTTATATACAACTTAAACATAAAGCTCTAAACAAGTATTGTACTAAGTTTCCATTATAACCTTCACCACCATTGTCTCCCAGGAGTAGAAATGACAGTAAAATTTCTAATAGCACTGGCAGCTATGGCGAAGCAAGGATTTTGTCACACTACATTTAGTTTGAAAAACAGTTCAAATTTCATTTTTGAAATTGACAAAATCATTAGCATTTTATCACTAGGTAAATTTAAAATATGATACACTAGATTGGTTAATTGCCTAACAAAGGAGAAAATCTAACTGAACATTTTTAAAATGTCACCTTGCTTTAAAAATTTGCTACAAAACCAATTTAGATGAAAAATTCATTTACAATTATGTGTTAAGGTCAATATGAAGGTTGTGTTCCCCACAAAGCTGGCAAAATGCAAAGGAGCATAGAAACCAAAAAAGGATCATCGATATAAATGAAAACAGGCAAAAGATTATTCCAATTAGGGTGCATATAAACTTTTATACACAATGTATAGAAAGCTTGTATTAATTTCCACAAAAATTATGTTCTCATTGAGAATATATTAATCCCACCTGTTGTCAGGCTTCTGCTGAAATTAAAAATTCTGTCAATTAACCTGCTGAATATATGCTGTAAACAATGTTACTTCAGTGTATGTCATCAATTGCTATTTTACAGAGAGGGAAAGAGCCATTAATTTCTTTTGAAAGTCTAGAAAATGTGAATTGTAACTCCCCCGATAATTTACAGATAAAAACTGGAGCCTAAAGCAGCATTATATTCTATTGTAAAAAAGTCAGTTTTCATAGCTCAATATGTAGTTATACATAGACAGGTAAATCTCAACAGATTTCTGTTGCTATTGAAATGTATACAGAAGAAGGGATGTAAATTCAATTTTATTCCTCGGGGGAGTACGATAAAAAACAAAAACACTGGTCTCTGCATTCCGTGACTTGTATCCACACTGTATCCTTGATAATCTTGTGATCTCAATCAAATTACTTTCTCCTAAAGGCCTCAACTTAAGTTGCATTGCCCCGTTCAAGGTACCAACAGGAAACAGAACTCGCACCCCAATGGTACAGATAAAGACCTTAGCCTCTTCATAGAAAATGAAGGAACTGGTTTGGTTGATATTTCTTAATTCTAAACTGTGATGACTCTAGTAATTTTAGATCCAGACACTAAATGATTGACTAGGATATATTTTATTTCAATGTTGTAGGTGTTTAAAGTTCAAATATGCTCCACATGTTAATGTATGAATATCACAATGAAATAAAAGTCTAATGGCACCATCGTTGGTTTATGTGAATATATCCGCACGAGTTTGTGTGTTAGAAAGAAAGAGAGATACCGTGTATACGCTTTTCCACATATAAGATACGTAATTACTCAAAGATAGAAAAAAAAATAACAAGAAAGAAGGATTTTGCTGTATTCATCCAGCTGCATGATTTACTTACAACCTATAAACGGACTTTGTGGCATTGCGTCTAAGTTACTAATTGACTTGGGGTAAGTTTGAGAGAAGTTTCAAATTGCCATACTTGGACTTCCATAAAAACGTACATATTCGATGCAGATCAGACCAGCGGATGACCTTTTCCTTATTCAGAGACATCCAGAGGTCTAAGGTAATGTTGCTTTAGTAGATATCTCCTGACTAAAAACATCACCTAACTTTGATCAGTTATTAGCCTGCGCTCTGCTCTATCAGGCCAAATGTAACAGAAACTCTACCATATGCACAATTCATGGTACTTCTTGAAAGTGCTTTTGGCTATAGACAGACACATCATATTGTAGAAACATGCTTATCAAATTGAAACTAGAAGCCGTGGTTGGCATCACTCCACAGATGCTTCTATAGTAAGTATGGTGTCATATCCATACACCAACAAATTAATATTTAGTTTTCTCAGGGCCGAAAACCCTAATAGGCCATGGCAAGTTATCCATTCGCTTCCAGACCGGAAGTAATTTAAAAAAATAATTTCTGCCACATTTTTTTACTAAGCATACAACGAATATATTGAACACAGCTCGGTAATTAAAGAGAACATTATTTAGACAACATTCAGCAGTTCCTTAGGCAAGGGAAACCATCATTGGACTTATTAAGAATTTTTCTTGAGTATTTCTGAAGCAGCTGTAAATGGATTTTTAAATTAATGTTTATTCAAGCTGTATCTACTCTACTCTTGCCAAAAATACTTTATTTTTCATTTACTAGATACGATAAAATTTTTCCTTGCCAGTGCATTAGGTAATTAATGGCATGACATGTATAAACACAACCGGACTTAAAAATAACTTAAAAAATAGTCACTATGCTTTCATATTGTGTATTAATCTCTTTCGGAATTATATTATTCTTTAAGAGAATTGAAAAATATTTAACACATAGTAAAACTCTGAAGATTTAAAAATTAATAGAAAACATAGAATGTCTCTGCCTTTATTTCACAAAGCAAAAAAAGCACAATTGTCCTTCCAGGTCACAAAATTTGAAGAAGCCCTAAAACCAGGTTTACCAAGCAAAGGAATAATGAAATGGAGAGGTAGAGGCTTAAGCTCAATAATGCTGTCAATGATCCACATTCTGCTCGGCTAGACACATTATTTAGTTGAGAGCAAAGGCTTTTGTTTTGACTGCAAAGGTCTGAACTATGAATACCTGGGCTTCGTCATCAGTTTTGCTAAGGTATGAGTTTCAGGAATATATACATAGATAGATAGATAGATAGATAGATAGATAGATAGATACATAGATACATAGATAGATAGATAGACAGATAGATAGATAGATAGCAACTCTGCAACACACATCTCATAGATGCTGCCAGAGAGTAACTATAGAAGACTGATTTGAAAGTTTCCAGACCCTGTGAAAACACACCAAAAAAGGGGGAGGGGCATTATTTTCAAAGTTTGATTTCCACAAAGCTGCTTAATTTATTGCAATATAACCATTAACAGGATTTAGGAGCAGCACTTGGAAACGTCTAATTCTCATGAGGATAAGAACACTGTAAACAGATCTCACTTCCATTCTACCACAAGTTAAGAACTATGATAAGGCAATTCGGGAAATTTATAAATAAAGTGAAGCCTTTATGTCAGATGAAATCTCAGATTTTTAATTAATCCCTACCATAAGGAATTAAAAGACGGCATCCCTCAGGGTTTTCCTTAGATAGATTCAGTATCAACGGAGAAAATTATAACAAAACCTCGTGCTCTTTATTTTATTTTATCTTACATCACATTTAATTACAGAAAATACATTTTGGCAGTTGTATAAAAAATTAAAGGTAATATCTTTTTGGGAAAAAAAATAGAAAATCATCTACTATGGTACAAAAATCAGAACAAAAAAGATCTTGTTTATTGTGTCAGATGTCTTAACAGAATGTAACTTTGTAAATGGATCCCTTGTCCCCTGACAGCAATATTGAAGAGATGAAGAGTATCAATTACTATTACTAATTACATTAAGAGGAATGTGTTTCATTCTCCCTTATTTCATTTTAGTTCAGCTATTTATTGTGGTCAAAACTTTACACATCTTTTGAATACCTAACAACATATAAGTTTTCCAGTCACTTCTGGCAAACTGCATGATTGAGACCGATGGCTTTGTAGGCTTTCTATTTTGGTATATGGACTTCTTTGCTCTGTTAAGAGCCTAGCACCATACATTAGTTTATTTATAAGCATATCACTTTGCCTTTTAAACAGGATGCCATAACAGTCTTGATATTGGCTGTCTTAAATATTCAAGAATCCAGAGCCAACCTCATTTGATGAGCCAAATAAAGCTTAAGTGACAGCACAGAACATATGAGGCGGTTGTATAAAATATCTATAAATCTGCCACTTGATATGTCCCCTCCAAAGTTTCAGATTACACAATTTAGAATGCAAATGCCATTCAGCCACAAGATAAAAAGTCCTATTAGGATGACAGCGAAGAAGTAAACATTCTGCAGAAAAGACCTCTTCACACACTTCTGCACTACAAGTTATCATTTTCCAAGGGAATTTCTATAGATCTAAGTTTATTTGTGGGCTTTTTATAAGTCACCTTTGTACTATTATTTTAACTAGAATTGTCCGATAAAAGTACCCCAAACAAAACAAAAATCTCCTTCTAACTCCAGGTGAAGCAATAACACAACAGATATAAACTCTCCAGTTATCAAATTTCAGGTTAAAAGAAAGAAAGGCTTTCACATGCATCACATATTTTCGAAAGCAATTTAACGTAATGTGGTTCGGACCTGTATTTTCATGGATTGCTTTGATTATTGGATATAAAAGCTATGTTCTCCTTATCCAAATAGCTACAGTAGAGTACTATGAGTAGAAGATATCTCTTTAGGAAACTAATTTTTAAGATTGTGAAAGCAATAAGGAATTAATATCTCTTTTCTATAGCATCTTTGATGACCCCATCAATAACATCTTTAATGAGGCCATAAAACAAGTTCTTGTGCCTTCATTCTTCTCCGACTGTACATTGCACATGCAAAGCATATTTAATAGAGAAGCTATTATTCGATGTTATTTGACAGTCATAAATGTGTTTTCTGAAATGAGTTCTGATGATAAGAAATATAGGATATTTTATTAATGGGGTTGCTACAGCCCTAGACACGGCAGTTTCCAAAAGGTTTACCTTGCTGAGTGTCAGACCTTGGCAGGTGTGAAAAGTAAACTTTGTGAGTGTTACATATATCACACAAGCAAAACTTTCAAAAACAGATTTTCTATTTTCTGAAGTCCATCTCAAAATATGTTTTTAAGATCTGTTTCCACATTTCACTGGGAAACAACCGTATTCTATACCACCTTAATAGTCTCAGATATCATCATGCATACCAAAATTTTCTTGCACACAGTGCATCCGACATGAACATTTCTGTTGCTTGGCTTAAATAAAAAGTGGGTCATGCAATTTTACTTTTGCTTGTAAACCCTTACACCAAACATGAAGAATACAAATGCTCCCTGCATATCCTCACGGAAGTTTAACTGTTACAGATATCGAGGTATTAAAAAGGCAGTTTCGCATGACATTTGTGTATCCTTAGATATTTTTAAACCAACATTTTTGTCAAAGCAGCCAGTTTTTAAGTATCTCAGACTTGGTACCACATTGGCACGAATCGGCCTCCATTACCTGTAAAAGCTTGCATAATACATAGCATGGCTAAAACTTTTATACTGTGCAATTTGCATAGGCACCAGTAGTAACTTCAGAAATTTTCTCTCTGGATGTAATTATCCACTTCATAGCCACAAAACAAAACAATTTCAGGTCTAAGCTAACCAGCCAACCAATATTTACCTATTTATCCTGAAAACAGAAAATGTAGGATGAATTAGTGCCCTCAAGTTCAAAGAGATGGGCAAAACGCTGCCTACTTCCATGTCTGTTAGTAACTTTGTAAACACTGGGTGGGTAACTTGCAAAATACAGTGGTCCACCTCGTGTAGATGGCCCATGCTCACTCAACCGATGACATATGAATTAACAATAAATTACTGCTGTTAAATTTTCAAATCATAGCTTTAAAAGAGAGAAAGCAAAACTTCACAGAAGGTGCTCTCTGCCTCAGAGTTATTTCACCTCTTCTGGGATATTTAAATATACTTGGAATACATCTTACCTGTTTGCTGTACTTGTTATTGGTTTGACAGCTGTATTCAGAGCAGTGATCTGATCCAATTGAAATGTTGTCTCCTGCTCCCACAAATGTGTTGGCTGGTGGTAGATCTTGTACGGCCTGGTGTTTTTTTCCTGCAGTTGGTGACTGGGGATGAAGCTGGACAGTAGGCAATGGAGAACTAGATTTGTAATGCCTGGCCAGGTCAGGACTGCCAGGCCCACCGTTAACGGATCGGTATCGCCCCATGTTTGGGCTGTCTGACAGCTTCTCATTGACACTATCATACCTCTGTCCATTTGGTTTAGAAGCTTCTACAGTGACAATGCTGCTGTAGAGAGGCTGCTTAGATTTTTTGTTTTTCTTGTCTTTTTTAGGCTTTTTAGATTTGTCATGCTGCTGGGGTGTAAAAAAGTCTTCATGATCTTTTTTGCCAGCTTCATAGCCATTTTTGCTTTTGGACCGGCAGTACCTTGCCATCACTACAATTAAGATGATTAGAATCACGGTCATAATCCCGGCCACCACCCCAATGACAATACTGAGTCTCTGCTTGCTAATTTCGTAACTTGGGTCACCAGCTATATCCTGCGTGAGTGGGGTGTGCAAACTTCTGGCTATCTGTGAGTCAATCACAGTTGCATTAGAAACACTTTCATTGACAAACACATGCACCAGGGTCGTGGTGGACTGGGAAGGCTGTCCACTGTCATTCACTTGCACCACCAACCTGTGCAAGCCATAATGCTTTTGGGTGAGTTTCCCCACTAAGGAAACCACACCGCTGGTGGAATCAATTTCAAACAGCTTGAAGGGATTCCCTCCCACAATGCTGTAGTTAAGGTCTGCATTGATGCCATCGTCACTGTCTGTTGCCAGCACTGTAGCTACTACTGTCCTGACATTACTTGAAGGTGGCAGTAAAGTGTAGGAAATGTTTCTGGGAAGGGTAACTGTGGGAGCGTTGTCATTCTCATCCATGACAAAGAGAGAGACCGTGGCTGTGGCTGATCTGGGAGGATCTCCCCCATCCACAGCCTTGACTCTGAACGTGTATGTGGTCTGATGTTCCCGGTCAAAAGACATTGTGGAATAAATGGTCCCCGTGTCATTTTCAATGGAGAAAATGTTACTGTTTTCCTCTATGTAGAGGCTCATCTCTGCATTGCGTCCCTTGTCAGCATCCATCACCGTGACCATCCCCACAGGGCTGTTGGGCTGCAAGTTTTCTTTCACATAAAACGTAAAGACGTCCTGCATAAACTTAGGGTCATTGTCATTCTTGTCAGCCACCTGCACAATCACCGTGGTGCTGCCCTGTAACACTGGGATGCCTTTGTCTTTGGCGTTAACTTTAAACTCATACCTGTCAGTCTGCTCGCGGTCCAGTACCGTATTGACGAGGATGTCCCCGGAATCAGGATCGATGGCAAAGATCCCCATCACAGAGGAATCCAGCGAGTAGGCGATCTCTGCATTTTTCCCGCTGTCGGCGTCTGTCGCCAGCACCGTGGCCACCCTCTCTCCAGGGATGTTGTTCTCGGGAAAGTAAACCTCCACTACTGACTGGCCGAAGACAGGCGGGTTGTCATTAGTGTCTCCTACCTTGACAACCAGGGAGTTGTTGCTGGAGAGGCTGGGGCTGCCCGAGTCCACCGCCACGATGACCACGTTGAACTCCCGGGTGGTCTCATAGTCCAAAGGGGCCGAGGTGTGCAGAAAGTACTTTTTCTTGTTCTGGTCGCCCTCTGTGTCGCTGGCCGGCTTGAGCTGGAAGGGCACGTCGCCCACCACGGTGCAGGTGACCACGCCGTTCTCGCCTTGGTCTCGGTCGGACACCTGCACCAGAGCAATGGGGGTGTCGACAAGAACATCCTCCGCCACGTTGGCCACCCCGTCCTTGAGCGGGATACGCCCGATCTTGCGGATTTCAATGGACGGCACATTGTCGTTCTCGTCCTTGATGTTGAGGACCACCGTGGCCTTGTCGGTCTTGGGGGGCTGCCCGCGGTCCCGGGCCATGACCGTGAAGCGCAGCTGGTTCACCTCCTCCCGGTCGATACGGTGCAGGACACTGAGCCAGCCGGACGTCTCGTCGAGGCGCAGCAGCCGCCGCACGGACTCGGTAGCGGCTCCGAACACGTACTCGATCTGCCCGTTGACCCCCACGTCCAGGTCGGCTGCGCGCAACTGCAGGATGGGAGTCCCCGGGGCGCTGTTCTCGGCGAGGTCCGCCTCGTACACGCTCTTCTCGAAGCGGGGGCTGTTGTCGTTCACGTCGGTGATGAGCACCCGCAAGATGGCCTGAGAGGAGCGCGGCGGGTCGCCACCGTCGCGCACCCGCAGGGTCAGCTCGTAGGAGTCGCGTTGTTCCCGGTCCAGCGCCCCCTTCACGATCAGCTGTGGCTGCTTCTCGCCATCCGGGGTGTCGGCCACCTGCAGTTCGAACACGCTGCTGCGGCCGCCGGGGTTGGTCCCGCCGCCGCCCTCCGGCGCGTCCGGCCGCCTCTTGGAGCCGCCTGGGCCGCCGCCGCTCGCGCCGTTCCCGCCGCCCCCGGGGTAGGGGGCGCTGTCGGCAGGCCCGGCGCGCCGGCCCTCGCCGCCGCCGCCGCCGCCGCCGCCGCCGCCGCCGCCCCCGGGCTCCTGAAGCAGCTCGTAGCGCTCGATGCCGTTGCGGCCGAAGTCACGGTCCGTGGCGGTGGGCAGCAGGTAGAGAGTGCCCACCGGCCGGTTCTCCTCCACCGTGAGGGTGAGCACGGGTGACGGGAAGGTGGGCGTGTTGTCGTTGATGTCGAGCACGATGACCCGGCCCTCGAACAGGTCCACCCAGCTCTGCGAGGGCCCGATCACCGACACCTCGAAGTCCAGAAAGCACTCGTTCTCGTCGAAGATCATCTGACACTGGGGCAGCTTCTCGCGGTCGATGCGCCGCTCGCTGGTGCTCAGCTCGCCGGTGAGGTTGTCGATCTTCAGGTACTCCGAGCCCGACTCGAGGCTGAAAGTCACCTCACCCGAGCCGGTCACGATGCCCAGGTCCGAGGCGACGTTGCCGATGCGGACGTCCGCCGGGCCCTCCTCGGCCAGTCGATACCGGAGGAGTTGCTTGGCGGCCGCCAGGCTGAGCGAGAGCGGCAAGAGGAGGCAGCAGCCCAGGCACCAGCCGCGCGCCCATCCCGCGGTCCGCATCCTCAGCATCTTCTCCTGCTGCTGCTGCTACTGCTCGTTCTAGTCACAGCCCCCTCGGCGCCCCCCTCCTCCGGGGCCGGCCGCCGGCCCTCCTCCCAGTCCTCTTCTCTCTCCGGGAAAGGAGGAAGGGAGAGGAGGGAGGGGGCGAGAAGAGCAGCGTGCGGAGTCGGCCAGGGGGACCAGCGAGGTGTCCTTCTTTTTTCTTTTTTCTTTTCCTTCTGCTTCTTCCGAAAGTTATTGTTTCATAATTCATGCAATGGGTGCTAATCGCCCGCTCGCCGGCCGCCGTTCAGTCGCAGTACTCACAGTTCACGGGACACTGCGCGCCGCGGGCTCGGCGCCCCCCCAGAGTCATCCCCGCAGCGGGCGGAGAATCCCGGGCTCCCGTCCCCGCTCTGTCGGATGGGGCCGGAACCGCTCCGGCGGGCGGGCGGTGGAGCCGGGAAGCGGCGGGGAACACGCCTGCAGCTTCCCCCGCCTGCCAACCCCGTTGGTCTTTGCTGCTACTCGAGTTGAGTCCAATTCACGTTCCAGCCACACACTCCAGACCCAGCTTCTGCTCCGGCTGCCCAGGCAAACGTGAGTTGCTTCCTGCACGAGGCGCTGGGGCCAGCAACAAGCCAGTCTGAACTCTGACTCTGCTCTGGCAGCGGGGGAGCCAGTCAACAGATCGAGAATGAAAAAGCCCTGGCAGGTCGCTTCGGGCACCGTGCAGTGGAGACCACTCGCGTCACACGGCGGTCCGCGTCCGGGTCCCCCCCGCGCGCCGAAGAGCAGCCCGAGCCATCTTCAGAGACACCCAGAGAGTCAGTCCCTTTTCACCCCCAAGAGCTCGGGTTTCTCTTTTTTTCTTAACAACTCTGCGCAAGGTCATTAGTCACGAAGCCGCCGCCTGAAACCGCAGCAGCCGTTCGCCCGCGGGGGCGAAGGCTGAACCGTGCGCACCGCGCGGTGCCCAAGTTTGGGTTCGCAGCCGCAGAGTCCGTGCCTTCCCTCACCTGCATTCGGCCCGCATGTCGGAGCACTGGGATCTGCAGCGCTGTGCGCGATTCAGGGAGGAGATTGCAGCCTCTCTCTCTCCCCGCTCTCTCTCGATCCCTCCCCTCCCTCCCTCTCTCTCCTCCCTCCTCCTCCTCTCTCCTCCCTCCTCTCCTTTCCCCTTTCCCCTTCTCCCACTCTCTCTACTGCACGCTCCCTCGCCTTCCTCCCAGTCCCAATGCTGGCAACTCGAGCTGAACTTGATCCCTTTGCAGTTCAAAGGTGAGCAAACCAAGCTCGGTGCTCAGGCGACGCTGGCCTGGCGAGAGCCCCCGGCCGGGCTCCCCCAGTGGCAATTAACAAAGATGCCCAATTCTGTCCGGATTTCCGAAGAAAAGCCAAAGGCACTGGGGAGGGGGTTGGGGGGGGGGGAGGTGGAGTCAGAGACAGCTGCCAAGTAGCTTAAAAAAAAATATCCAGTTTGCCAAGGGGAGAAAAAGTGCCAGTCGGTTGTTTCCTCGGAAGTGCCCTGGCACGGCGGGTGAATTCCGCAGTTGTCTCGTACCCTTTCGCGTCTGGGAGAGTCTGGTGCGGGCGCGCTCGCTGCCCCTAGGGCTGCCAAGGCTCAAAGACACTGAATGGCAAGTAGGAAGCTCCCGCTCGCTAGCCGAGAGCCGGAAACCCGCAAGTTTGCCCAAAGTGGTGGTTGCTGCTGGGAGCTCGCTTGCTCGCTTGCGGCTCAAGCTTGTCCCTGACGCGACTGCCGCTGCGGCGGCGGCGGCGGCGGCGGAGGTGGCAGCCGAGCCGCCGAAACTACACATTCGCAGAGAGGGAGGGTGAAGAGCTGAAGGGAGGAAGGCAGGAGGGAGTACTAACCAGCCACCCGGCTCCGGAAAGCCCAGCTTCAGCGCCGGGGGCCACTCCTTACGTGCACAATCCCAGTCAGTCCCGTCCCCTTTAAGCCAAAGCCTCTCCCCCTCTTCCCGACGAGCGCAGCCACTGTCTTCGCGGGGGACTTGCTTTCCCTCCCCGGGGCTGGTAAATTTCCTCCTCTCTGACTAATGCCGTGTGCGAGTGTGAGAGCGCTGGAGCGGGTGTCAGGAAAGGTTTCTTCTTCTCCCCCTTCTCAGACGTTGTTCCCCACCCCCTCAAGTGTCTCCGTTTCGCGATTTCGCATCTTGGTTTGGGCATTGGCTTAACAGTGGCTTGGGGGATCCCGCGTGCGCGCCCAGGGAGCCACGTTGGTGTTCTGAGAAACCATGATGGGCTGCAGTGGTTAAGCGAGAACATCAAACTCCAGAGAGAGCTAGAGAGGGATCCTTTTTTGGGAGTGCAGACTTCGGAGGGCTGGCGTTGGGGGGGGGGGGTGGGGTGGTGCCTGTCTTTGTTTAAATGCTTGGCATTCCTGTCGTCGTGCTTGCTTACGGGGGTAGACCGTGTGTGTGCGCGCGCCTGGGGAATAAACACATGTTGGAAGCCTCGATGTTATTTTCTGAGCTGAAACCTGCAGCCTTTAGTAACTGGCAAAGTGTAGCGTCACCTATCTGGATAAAAGGGAAATAAACTTTAATGGCAACTTTGTGTACCGAAGTGTCCCTAGTTCCGTTTCTCTCCTTCTTTTGACTTTGTGCCACTTGATCGTACATGGTATTCCCCCACGCGAGGCTTCCCCAGTTTTCAATCACAGCCACCGCAGCCTGCCTCATCAGATCCTCAGCTCCGGTTGTGTTTTAAAAACTGTAGCCATTCGCTCTTCATTTATTTCAGGGGCTAAGGGAGAGGGGGCGCCAGGATTAAGGGGGTTCAGGCTGGCAGGAGATGTTTGGAGAGAATCTTACCATCTCAAAAGGGAAAAGAAGCTGCTGGTGGGATTTGGTTGGTCCTCAGCTAGTCTGCCCAATCTATAGGCATCGAAGGGCCTCCCCTTACAGGAAAATTTAAGTCGAAAAGAAGAAAACAGAAAGAAATCCGTCCAGAGTGGGTACTCAGCCTTTACGAGACCCGTGTGAGGAGGCAAGATGATTTAAACAAGACAAACACCAATAAAGTCTACGAGCAAATGTAGCGCGCCGTTGTTTGGGCGGGCGCAGGCAGCAGGAATGGGGGGAGAGGCGGCAGAGATCTCCAAGGTCTCCCTATGGGAGACCGTGGAGGCGCGGAGGTTGAAAGTGCCAGGGAGCTGGCGACTATTTTCCAGTCTGCTAAAGCATTAGCACTCGGAGTGTAGTGGCTTCTCCTCCGGGGCCAGGCCGGGAACCCGGCCACCCCCACATTCCCCAAGCCCGCCGCCTCCCGAGCCACTCCGCTCTATATCTGCAGCATCAGCGAGAAAAACCCCGCGCGCAGACTCAGTGTGCACCGCCGCAGTCTGGAGCCGGGGGGGGGGGGGGGGGGGGGGCGGGGGCGGGCGTCGCAGCGTTTCCGAGGCCCGCTAAGTGGCTGTAATGCCAAATCCCCTCATATGTGGAAAACTCTGGTTTATCAGAATTCTTGTCTCCCACGACTGCCGGTCGCTTTTTTCCTAGGATCCTAGGCGAAACAGGAAAGCTTGTTCTCTTCCGCGGCCTTGCACCGGTGCATTCCGATGCGCGGCAATATGGTGCAGTGCACGCACTCCCCTAACCGCTTTACTAAGATTTTGCAAACTTCAGGCAGCCGCGTGGGCAGAGACGTTGTACACTCCCGCTTCCCTCGCCAGACCATAAACTTGAACAAGCCCGTGAGCATCTTGAAACATTCGCCCACCGCTCCGGCGCGCAATCTCCAGGCGCACACTAGTGAGGGGCGAAGGAGTGGGAGGCTTTTCCCCAGAGCGCTGCATTTTTTTCCCCCCCAAATGATGGTGTGTGTGTGTGGGGGGGGGGGGGGTCGTGCAGCGCGTCCTTCACAGTGGAGTGGTTTTCTCATTGCGAGCTGGAGGTGGTCTCCAGTCCGCCCTCCCTACGCATCCCTACCAACTCCACCGCCGAGCCAAGCCAGCGTGGGAAATGGGTCCGACGTGTGCGGCATGGAGAACAGCGCGCCAGACTGCCCTGGCCACGAAGCCTCCCGGCTTTCCTCCCTCCCCCATCGGTCCCCGCCTCCGACCTTCCTGCCGGAGCGGCCGAGGAGCGGCTGCTTTGCCCCGCGGCGCGGTTCTGGGGAAAGGGAACCGAATGGGCGGGGCGCGGGTGTGGGCGAGGTGAGAGGAGCCCTCGGGGCGCCCTTGCCGCGGTCGGAGCTCCCAATCCTCTTCCGCCCCCTGTCTGGGGACTGACACTCCAACTCCAGCCTCCCGCCGGCGCGGAGGATGAATGGAGGCGAGAAGCCGTTTCCCCCACCCCCGCCCCATTTCCGCAGTCTTAGAGCCAGTGTCACAAGTGCTCAGCAGTTTCATTAAATGGAACTGGGGGACTTAATCCCCCCCGGTACCAGACCTCACCACGGGAATATGATATCCGGATTCGCTCCCACCCACAAACCCCGCCCGGCTTTTCAGACTCGAGGCTGCATTTATCTTCTCAACCTGAGAGGAAAGGGTTCAGAAGGAAATGGGATCGAAAGTGTAACCGGCTGCAATAAATTAAAGAGCCCGTTGCTGCCGTGCTGCTGTTGCTGCTGCTTTGGCGGCCAGAACTGAAGAGAGAAAACGAGATCAGTTTCCCAAAGCCTGAGTTGCTCAGAGGGCGAGGACGTCATCGCTTGCAGGAGGCAAAATATTTGAGAGCATGTTGAAATGTTGGGGATTTGTGGTTCGTCTGGTTTTATTTTTAAAGGCATATTTTTTTTAAATGACCACTTGAAACCAAGATATGAAAAAAAAATGAAATTCACTAAAATAGAAATGTTGTCCCCTTTTCATAGACATTTAATCAAAGCTTGGCCAACGATTGCTTTTTTTCTTTGCCAAATATCCTACCCTATGCTTATCATATTCGGTAGTTTTGTTGTTATTGTTGTTTTAAATTTACCTGCTAACCCTGCCATCTTAAAGCTGCGTTGCCGTTAAGAAATTTCAGTGACTGAGCTGAAAAATAGCATTCAGGGTCCGTGATGTAGTTTCAGCCTCAAAAAGACAGGAAGGGAAGTCACAATGACAGCAAAAGTTTATGGGTAAGAATACAAAGAAGTAGGTGCCGAAGATATGATCTCAGGGGGGCTTTCATTTATTATAGACGCTGTATTCACAATAGTACAAGAAAAAGGTTAAATACAGTAAACATGATAGCCAGTTCTGGAAAGAAATATAAAGCAGTTTGACGGGAAGGGAGAAAGTGACTCAAGAACTCCACCAAGGGACAAACAGAGGAAATGACACTCCTACATCTCCAAATCCATTGACCTTTTAGTCTTTTTAGAAAGGGTCCTCTATATCCACTTATGTGTGCATATACAGGTTTTTGAGGCCTTTATGATCAATCCTTTCTCCAGCTACTTTTGATAAATCTGAAACTGCAGCCTTCCTTTCCCAAGTAATTATTATGAATTATTGTTCTTTAAACATATATCATTTTGGTATCATTTCGAACGGTGAATAGAACTACGTAACTATTGTCTTATAGCAAGTATGATTCTGATTCTTGGGACTGGGAGAAACTTTGGGCAGATTTTGTATCCTTAAACCCATGCTTGTAGTATGAAAATGAGTAGCAGACTGAAAAAGCTAAATTATTCATTGCAATAACAGACTTTTTGATGGACATTAAAACTCAGCAGTTTAAATAAGGAAACCACAGATTTCCTTTTAAGCAGCTAATAACTGCTTGCCTCAGTGGTTATTTAACTGGTCTCAGGCCAAGAAATAGAGTCAGTTTTGCTGTTTAAATCATGAAGTCATCTTATGAAAAGCGATGTACAATGTATTGATAAAAAAAACAACACAAGATAAGAAGTAAACTTACTTGATTTATACTTATCTATTGGATAACTATAACACATTTCTACAAGGCCAGTATAAAAATTCAGTTCACTGAGAAAAAGAAACTGAAAAAAGTAATTTTAAGTGTTTATCCAAGTATTAATTCATAAGCTATATGATTTGCCTATTAAATAGAATGTTTTAGTTTGTTTGTTTATTTGTTTGTTTATTTATTTATTTTGAGAGAGAGAGAAAGCGCAAGCAAGGGAGGGTCAGAGAGAGAGGGAAAGAGAATCCCAAGTAGGCTGTCAGCACAGAGCCCCACGTGGGGCTCGATCCCACCAACCTGGAGATGATTAAGCCGAAATCAAGAGTCCATGGCTTAACCAACTGAACCACCTGGGCGCCCCTAGAATCTTTTAATTTTTAAAATGCCATTTAACAGAAATGGTTTTCACTTTTCAAGCACAGATTAATGGTTGATTTTTTTCAGTTTCTTAAGTTTTACATGCCAAAACATATGGAAGATAGCATAGAGGTATAGTTGGTTATATATAAATAAAGATCTAGTCAATTACTATAACTGACACATTGTCTTTTACAAGACAATTTATGACTTTTTCAAAATTTACATTAATTTTAATACATTCACAAAAATCTAAGCTTGGGAAGAAAATACAGTGTTTTGCAAACTCTGGGTGAGTTTTTGGGGAAAAAAGAAACGTTGGTAGGTCAGAACAGTACACCCTCTTATTTGTGGTCATCTGAAGCTGTTCTCTGTCACTATCAAAGGTAAAATTGAACATGTCAATGCCCTTTACAGCATAAACTTGAGACATTTGGCATTTCTTTACTGCCGTGGCAGGGTGTGTCAAATGCTGCTGTGAATCAATGACCTCTTAGCTAGATAGTATATTGAGGATTTTGGGGGGTGGGGGGGATCTCATTATAATGGCTTGTATGAATATAATACTCAAATGACCTTGCTTGTACTAAGAACGGTTGAAAATTATGAATTATCTTTATAAGTTTTAGCCCCTGACTATATTCACCCAGGCTAACTAAATCATTTCTCATGTTAATTACCAATAGCAGGTGGTACAAAATGTTGTTTGATCAAATTTAACCCGTTGCACTTAAAATTCAAAATATGGAATGTATCTAGAGTAGGTAATTTAGTAAATTTGACTACTTTAACAGCAATGAATTTTCCAATGATAGATACTGATCCTTACATGGCAATCACTGGACCTTTCCCCAATATTTCTGACTTCTGGACCTAGAGTAGGATTACGCTCTTGGCCCCCTTGTGGCTCGATGAGGCCACTGACTAAATCTGGGCAATTGTGAATAGAAGTTAAGTTCACTTCCAAAGGGAAAATGGATGCCTGAGATGAAATTATTGTTTAGCTTTATCAAACTGATTATTAACATGAGCTAGGACCAATACCTAGAAACTGTCAATAAACTTCAGACTAACATTGCCTTTAGGTAGTAGTGGTGTTTTCAATGCCGTTTGAGTACTTATTTGATGAATTATTTAAGTAAATCTGATTTAAAAAGTCTTACAAAGCAGACACTATGTTTTTCAACTGTAAACCCTATAATCAGCAGTTGTGCTATTTAGCCACAAGTGGAAATGTCATTTCATCAGCATGGCAAGTTTTTCATAAAGCTGTATAAATTTGTATCTGGTGATTTTTAACATTAGCAAACATATTTTTATAGTTTATTTTCTTTGTAGTAACTGGTGTAGAGTTTAACACCTTGAACGGGACTTTTGACAAAGTACTGTTGATTTTCAGTGAGATGGAGAGATAATAACTATCATGTATTTATGGTTATTATATCCTGTTTCGCTGCATAACTGATTATCATTACTGTCTCCAAAATGACTGGATAAAAACCCACCATAAGGATGTGAATAGAAGCTTTAAATTCAGTTAACGTATGTATAAAATATTAAATGTTTTGGTGCATTATTAAGCTAACAGCCATGATTAGTAACCAACGGTATATGTCATCAATAGTATATATCTGAAGTGGGCACTGAAAGGTTTACTAGATCATTCTGTTTCTGAGTGTTTTCTTGTTTCTCTCTCCAGGTGTTAGCTGCAGCCTGATCGCGTCTGCCTATTTGGAGAGAAGAGATAGTACCTACCCCTGCCTTTTTGGTGACATCTGATATGAAACTTGCTTTTGCGACCAACAAAGGGGAATCTTTGCTTCTAGCTTCCTCGTCAAACAGATTTGCTTAAAACATAGGAGAGAGGGTGAGCGAAAAACATGGTAAACTTAAAAAGGTATGACTGAAACTAAGGCAGTGCCCCAGTTTGTTTTATGTTGTCCTATAAAGTAGGACTTTCCAAAGGTCTCTAAGCCAGTATCACCTTCAACTACCAGAAGTTACTCTCTTTAGGTGTCCTGGTCAGTGATCTTCAGTTTCTGAATTACTTTCATGGGCATATTTAATGTGATGCTAATGAAGCTTAAGCTTTCAGGGTCTCTCGCTTGACCTTGGGGGGTGAGGGGAAAGCAGCAATGTGTTTGCATAATCACACGGCTTCGAAATTTGCAATAGTAAGAATTTTAAGGGCAAAAAGTTAAGAGCACTGCTCCCCTCCACTCCAATTTCCTCCATCACACGTTTTGTTTCAATAGTGTTACAGAGTCCAGGGCATGTTGGGGATCTAGTTAAGGGAAGATTCAGGTGGGGATACATACTAGTTGAGGGAAAGTTAAGTTGGGGATACGTTTAATTTGGGTGTGTTCAGATGTACTTTTGTGGATTCAGTCTCTCTCATTCGTAGTGAAGTTATTGCTGACAACCAAGGCTTCCAGAAATTTGCTCAGCATCCACTGTATTGGCACAAAGGTGTAGTGCCAGAGGCTCTCGGGTGATGGACTATCCCACAGCGCGGGATGCAGGAAGCCTCCGGGTTGTGGACCGGAATCCAGCCTCCAGTGTGTGGAACCGGAAGCAAGTCTGTAGGAAGTTCTGCCAATTGCAGTTATCCCTGCTTTTCGAAAGTTCCAGCCAGTCGCACCACTAGGCTTTTAGGAAAAACCTACCTTAGCACTCGTTTTCGATAACCGAAAGAAATCCGAAGAGGATCTTTGCCTTGACAAAAGAAGGCGAAAAGAGAAAATAGAGTTCGGTGTTTGTTTTGCCGCAAGCTGTTGTAGAGGCAGCATGTGAGAGTGGCCCTGCCATACTCCTTCCCCGGGAACTACACTCAGCACCTCAGCATGAGGCTGCCACAGCTTTGAACGGTGTCGGTGAGCATCTGCGCTTTATCTCAATGTATTTTGTGCACCCATTAGCAGGATAGGTCCTAAAGTATCAGAAAAACCCAAGAGAGTTTATTTTTTGAGGCTAGGACCGCTCAAAAACATTTCCATATAAATTAATGGTAATTCTTTCTTTGCTTTCTGCCATTCCAGCTTGGGAAGAATTTCATAGGATCACGCTGCTCCCAGACAGCAGGGGTAGCTTGTGTTAGTCATGTAAACTTCTGCGTGCAGAATATGCTTCTCACTCCCGTCTCATCAGAACAAAAATACTCTCTATCAGGAATTAATCGATGAACCAGGGGCCACACGTGAAAACACAGTATTCTTCGGAGTTGTGTGTGTACAATTTCTGAACAGATTGTGTAAATACAGAATTTATCAGCATACCTGTGTTTGAGGGGACACATACATAGTATCGCAGAGCCCGTGTGTGTGTGTGTGTGTGTGTGTGTGTGTCTGTGTGTGTAGTTGGGTGACTTTTGTAACCCTGTGTATTGGTGTTAGCACATTTAACACATCTTTTTCTGACAGTCTGGCACTTCGACATAAAGTGACACCCTGTATCCACCAATACAGTAAAGATATCAAAAAAAAAAAAAAAAAGAGAGAGAGAGAAGAAAAGAAAACCTAGTGTTTCAGTCACAGACTTACTATTCGTTAATAAATCGAAGTATGTTGTATTTACTCAATGATGGAGCTTGATATGGTGCAATGCTTTAAAAAATTAATCTAATTGCTTTTCTGTCTTAATTTCAGATTGATTCTATATATCTTTATTTTCAGACGTATTATTCATGCTAAAGTTCAAAAAACAAGAATTATAGAGATGTGTCAGTATATTAATTAGTTAATTGGGAATTGGGAGACACATTGTGATACTTGGGTATTTTTTTAATCAGATTTTTAAAATATGAAGTTGCTTATAATTTATTTTATGATTAAGTATTTTGTAGCTGTTTTTCTATCATATTTTATATTTTTTTCTTATAAAAGGCTGCCAAAATTATATATACTTTAGGCCATATAAAACCTGATTCTGTCCTTGTGTGTAATAATGAAGAACATAGAAAGTAGTTATAATGAGCAAAACATGGACATCAAAGATACCCCAAAATCACAAAATAAATTCTGCAGAATATAATAAATATTAAGACTCTATGTGACATACTTTATAAACAAATAACTGCTGAACATCACAGTTGACATCATATGGAGCCAATGACTCACTCACCTAAGCCCTGCCCAAATTCCTGACCCACTAAATATAGGTTAGACATAATAATATATCGTTATTTTAAGCCACTATATTTCTGGGTGGTTTGTTACACAGCAGTAGCTGGAGTAGCTGAAGCATGAGCTTCCGTTTGCAAATTTAATGGATGCTGAACGTCAGTTCTAGATTTAATAGTAATAATTGTTATTTATTGTGGCTCGTCTATGTGCCAGATAACCATTCTCAATGCATTTCATAAGGTTATCATTTAATCTTTGAAGATGATCATTTAATAACCCATGAAGTTATTTCATTATGGAGATTATTTTGTATTACAGAGATTACAGAGGAGGAGATGGAGGCTTAAGGAGGTTAAGTTTCCTAATAGCCCTATGAAGTTATTAGATTATGAGGCTTATTTTTATCTGTAGTCCGATGAGGACAGTGAGATGTAAGGAGGTTGAAAAGGTCAAGGAATAAAGAGATATCACAGCTACCACGTATCTGAGGCTGGAGGATCCAGTTTAATTCATTTGTAATGAAAGCCTTGGGTCTGATTTATTATAAATAAAACCTGACATTATAATGGGGAACTGATCTAATTAGTTTATGCAGTTTTACCCACAAGCAGACACACCAAACATCTTTCTCGTTTATATTACTTTATTTAATTAATCTTATGTGTTTCTCCCTTATAATCTTCTGTCTTTAGTGTAGCTGACTTAAACTGACAATCTGCTCAGAGTTCTCTGGAAAGAAACACAGAGTAGGGCTGTATTTAAATGTACCTATCTCCTTTATGTCAGATCAAAGAAAACGTGCCATTTGTCCCTAACTTTTAAGGGCACTATATTTAATTCAAAATGTTTTAAAGGAAATATTTAATCCAAGGAGTTTCATTTCCAAAGGAGACACACAATCAATTTTTAGGGAAAAATCCCATTCATTGGTATATTTCATTTCTGCTTTACTACAGTGTTTTCTTTATCTTTGTGATCCATGCTACATAAATAGTGTTATAGTGACTTCTCTTGGTATTTTCAGAAAAGAGCCTCCCTTTAAGAAGGTTATTGATAACCTCACTTTTGTCTCTAGAGCACCATTTTGTGACAAGGATAAGAGCAACTGATAATATTGATGGGACACGTATGATATACCAGGGAAGATTCTAAGTTCTTTACATATATTAAACTATTTAATAAAGAGCCCAGGAAATTAATATTCATAAGACCTCAAATTTGTATGCACCTTTCTACTTTTTGGCCTCCTCGTGATTCCATATCCTCTGTTCCGGCTTTGACCTTCATTATATGCCTGATAGACAAGTAATGTGACAGGAACAGTTGTCTACTTCAAACTCGGAGTATCTTATTCATAAGTGGCCTAAATTTCTGTGCTAGTCATTATTCATTATTCAACAAAGTGCATTCCTGACTATATTCAAGCGTAAGAAGAAATATAGTTGCGTGATATCTACAAGTCAGTGACCATGTGAATTGCTCTAGTCAAAGCTAATCTGAGCAGAAGAGATGTGGGTCTCTTCCTAGTGGAGGTACTTAAGAGCCAGCATGCAGTCCCCCTTTCCTTACCACCCCAGCAGCTGAAGCAGGGCGATTTACCTACATGCCCACCCTGACCCCTCCTCTGTGGAATCTGAATTACTAAAATGTGGGGCCTGGGGCACCTGGGTGGCTCAGTCGGTTGAGCGTCAGACTTCGGCTCAGGTCATGATCTAGCGGCCCGTGAGTTCGAGCCCCACGTCGGGCTCTGTGCTGACAGCTCAGAGCCTGGAGCCTGTTTCAGATTCTGTGTCTCCTTCTCTCTCTGACCCTCCCGCATTCATGCTGTGTCTCTCTCTGTCTCAAAAATAAATAAACGTTAATTTTTTTTTTTTTTTTTAATGTGGGGCCTGCCCCAGGGCCATTGATGTACATGTTGAAGCAGAACAAAGGAACTCTTAGGGAGGCAGAAACAGAGAAGGATATTCTCACACAAGGTGATAAGTCTGGCAGGGCTGTGTGGGCTCTTTATCTCTCTTTGTAAGAAGCGTTCCAGGCCCAAGGCCCGTTATTATGTTGCAGAGCAGATATAGGTACCCTGCACGCATGAAATTGCCTTTCCAAATAGGTACCATGAGAAGACCGGTGAATTGCTTGAGCATATACTAGTTACTGTACTTCATTTGCTGTGAAGTGAGTTCCTGGATAAAAAACATTGCTGAGTGGAATCCTATGATGATGGATAAACACCTTTAAGTTGATGGGCCATAGTTTTGGCAGAGGCACTGTATGCAGGGAAAGCAAATATGTATCCAGAGTAATTGTTTATTCAGGTAAGAACAAAACATTGCCCTTTCCGTGATGGAAGCAGTCCGAGGTAATCCACCTGCCACAAGGTAGTTGGCTGATCACCGTGGGGAATATTGTTATATTGGGTACTCAGTGTTGTTCTTTGCTGCTGTCACTTTGGGCACTCAGCAGTGACTGTGACCATATTAACCTTAGTGAGTTGAAGTCCATGTTGCTAAACCCACGCATAATCTCTGCCACCGGGGCCGCTTTGGTTACAAATCCATTGGGCAGTAACAGTGGTGATTGGCAAAAGAGGCCAACTGGTATCCAGAGAACAGGTCTTCTTACCTACTTGACTATTAAAATCATCCTCTGCTGAGATCACTCTTCGGCAAGGATTCGTATGAGACACAAATATCTTCTTCCACTTCCCCCTCGTCGTTGTCGTCGTCCTCCTCCGCCTCTACCTCTTCTTTTTCCTCTTCTTATTCCCCTTGTTCTTCTTCCCCATCCCCATCCTCCCATCTCACTCTTCCTTCTTCCCTCCTCCCTCCTCCTCCTCTTTCTTCTTCTTCTTCTTCTTCTTCTTCTTCTTCTTCTTCTTCTTCTTCTCCGTCTCCTTCCTCCTCCTCCTCCTCCTTCTTCTTTTTCTTCTTCACTGTCTTTTCTTATTCAGAGCTATCTATCAACATGTGTCTCCCCCAGATTTTCTTATTACGGTTTTCAGTCATATTTCAGTCAGTTTACAGTCAAATTTCATCTAAGTCTTTGACGATCCAGCCAAACCTTTGGCCATAGCTCATGAATCATTATAATCATACACCTGGCTATTTCTTCTTCTATGCCACAAGAACAACAGGTGCGTTTTTTGACATTCTGACCACAGGAAGGATTTCTTTCCACCACTGTCCTTCAGGAATGTCCCATAAGGGGCTGTACGTAGTGCTGTAACCACCCACTCTCAGGTGGTGCCTGCATATTGTGCAGAACAATCTATAAAAGTCCAAGTGTTGTCTTCCTCCGTCATCTGACTGTAGGGAGTCGCTTATGAGGCTAGAGATGTAGACTGGAAGAGAGAAGGCAAGTGTGTAGCAGGCGGGAGTGCGGACCACGGGCATTTGGGCTACTGCCTTCTGTAACTTATCTATGCCATCAGGGCGGTTTGGGCTTGATTACATATATACCACTTCATGTGATGATGGAGTGTTCGTGTACACACCCAGCTTTATGGCTTAGCAGGTCAGATAACACCTGGTCCATTCTGGGCAGGTTACAGGGTAACATGGTAGCCCCAGGTCGATTCTTCGGTCTCTACTAAAGCCCAATATCAGGCCCAGTAAAAGGACTGCAGCTACCTTCAAAGAATGGCAGGGCTCTGCTCCAACAGCCTGAGGGTCTGTGCTGTTGTTCCTCTATAGGGCTCTGCTACGGACTCCAAACAGCATCCTTATCTGCCCCTGCCACTTTAATTACCACTGGAGCTGCTAGATCACGTGGCCTAAGTGGCAAAGCAGCTTGCACAGCAGTCTGGCTCTGTTGCACAGCCTTCTTTTACTCTGGGCTCCACTTAGAACTAGCAGCATATTGGGTCAGGCGGTAAGCGAGCAGGAGTAACGCACTGAAATTAGGAACACATTGCCTCAGAAGTCCTAAGAGGCCCACGAGGCCTTTCTTGGCTGCAGTAGGAGCAGGTGGAAAGGTCAGGGAAGCCATGTGGGGGTTCTGCCAATTGTTGAGTACTTTATCGTATCCTTATCCTTCACCTTAAGAGGGATGTCGTAACATGCTCCAAACCGCGAGATGCCTAGAAATCTCACTGAGGTAGAAGACATGATCTTTGTCGGGCTTCTTTCCTACTCTCTGACGCACAAGTGTCTTAATGATAAGTCCAGAGGACTCGCTACCTCTTAGTCACTAGGTCCAATCAGCATAACAGTATCCATGTAATGTACCAGTGTAACATCACTGATCGAGAGATCAGTGGTCTCTGTGAACTAACTTACAGCATAGGCCTGGAGAGTGGTTATACCTCTGAGGTAGGAGAGTAAAGGTGTAATTCAGCCTCGCCAGCTGTAAGCAACCTGCTTAGGGTCCTCCTTATTGACAGAGATGGAGCAAAAGGTATTTACTAAATCGGTGGCCGATAGTAAGTACCAGAGGATGTGTGAATTCGCTTGAACAACGAAGGAACACCTGAACATCATTTGCAATTGGATTCACCGCCTGGTTAAGCTAACAATAATCCGCTGTCAGTCTCCAAGATCCATCCGTCTTCTGCACCACCCAAACAGGTAAGTTGAAGGGAGACATGATGGAAATCATTGCACTTGTATCTTTGAAGTCATTGATAATGATGCTTATCTTTGCAATCTTTCCAGGAATGAGACATGGCTTTTTGTTTACTATTTTCCTAAGCAGAGGAACTTCTAGTGGCTTTCACTTGGCCTTTGCCAGCATAAGAGCCCCCACTGCAAGGGTCAGGGAACCAATGTGGGGATTTTGCCAATTGTTGAGTACTTTATCTGTTCCAATGGTGCATTCTGGAACTGTAGAAATAACCACAGGACGGGTTGGTAGACACACTGGGCTCACTGTAAGAGAGAACTGAGCTAAAACTCCGTGGATCACCTGACCTCTAAAATCCCCAGTTCTGACTGTGAACTGCAAGGATGTTTTGGGTTTCTTGGAAATAGTGTCATTTCAGAGCCAGTGCCCAGTAATCCCCCAAAGTTCCAATTATTTCCTTTTCCCCAATACAGAGATGCCCTGGTAAAGGCCATAGATCCCTTTGGGAAAGGCTGGAGGAAAAATTAACAGTTATACATTGTTGGTGATGTACCGGGTCCTTCCTCAAAGGGACCAGGCTGCCTGCCCTATAATTCAAAGGCTTCTGGATTTATAAACTAGTTGATGTCTGGGAAGTGATTGAGGGGCTGCTACTCTCTGTTTTTATGATTCAGGTTAGGCTTTTTTTTTGCTCACTTGACTTAGAACTTTTCTGTTTATACAAAACAAGTAAGACTTTAGTAGGTTTCCTGTTTCATTTCTAGGAATGTCAAAATCAATTAGTATCCTAGGTCCGGGTGAGTCAAACTATTCTGATTGCTGTTTGTTTGTTAGCTTGTTTGTTATTGAGAGAGAATGAGCACCTGAGAGAGTGTGATCGGGGGGAGGGGCAGAGGGGCAGGGAGAGAGAGAGACAGTGGGGGGCGGGAATCTCAAGCAGGTTCCATGCTCAGCACGGAGCCAGACACTGGGCTCGATCCCATAACCCTGGGATCGTGACCTGAGCCAAAACCAAAAGTTGAATTTTCAACTGACTGAGCCACCCAGGTGCCCCCCATTGCTATTTTGAGTCTGCTGTCCATTACCATCAATACTCCCACCTTGCTTTTGAGAGTTGTGTGTCACCACTAAGCCCCTGTCACTGGAAGATCCAATTCTTCTATTTGAATTTAGGATTCCCAATCCAGTGACCACAGGCCCAATTGTAAGGTCTGGTCTACAGAAAAGAGTGATCCCAGAGCCCCACAATGATACTACCCTCCCCTAACTCAAAATGTATTTTCCCTTACAACATTAATGAAAAATATGTTCTTCGGGTCTTTCCAGGGTGGTTGAATAGGTCTTAAATGACAAATCCACTCTAATATTCTAATTTCCCTAAACTTTTCAGTTTCTTTTTTTTTTTTTTTCCTTTACATCAACTGATCATGGGAGTTAGAGATGAAAGACAAAAAAAAAAAAAAAAATCCTACATGAATGGGGTTTTAGTAGTACCTAGTTAATTAGGACCTTAAGTTATTTAATATGGTCCTTGGATAGTCACCCAAACCTTGAATACTCTTTGTGGAAATGAAAAATAAACCCTTGCTGCTTTATGTTCCTGAGATTTAGGAAGTATTTGTTTCATGGCATGATTTAACCTGTTCTTAAGGCTACAGTCTCTTGATCTGTAAGATGTGGGATTTTAACTACATGTTTCTAAGATCACTTACAGAATTCACATTCTATGATTTTCAGTTTCCCAATTTCAAATACAGAAACTCAACCATGTGAAAATAAATCAACTATATCCAAGGCCACTCAGTTCAGTAGATGAAATTCTGGGGCTAGAATTGTGGTTTTCTAATTATCTACCCACTACTTTTTCCATTAGACTGACTCATACTCTTCTAAATTCAGTCATTCTTCAAAATACACATTAACATGTAAAGCTTATTTGGGAGTGATTTTGAATTTTGGAAGTAATTGTTATGGCAATGTTTAGGATGTGTCATTTGAAAATGCCAGAGTAGCTTATCAATACTCAAGTTTCACACATAAAATTCAGTCTAATTCATGTTATTTACCTGCTTTGCACTTAGAAATTAGCAATAAACTATGGGGAATATGGAAGCATATGATGTGATTTAGGTATTTTTATGAATTTTAACTTAACTAGCATGGGATATAATCGCACAGAAATTGCACATTTTATTTGGTTTTCTCAATGGAGAACAGCGCTCCTCTAGGGTAGGATTAACCACGATGTAAATTATTAAAGACTGATTCCTAAAAACTAGCAAATCAGAGTCCGTTATCTATTAAGTCAACCATTCAAATTTGTCATTTGAGAAGCTATCCAATTACTCCTATGACGCTGTGAGTGCTCTGAGCATTCTTGGATTTCTTCTTCAGAGTACGTGAAGCTTTTTGGTGACTATTCCTTTTATCTTTGAAGGTGCTATTGATTACTAGAAATTGTCATTCAGAGTCTTTTGATGTGAATTAAAAATGTTATAGAACTAGACAATATTGCATTTATTCAAGTAATAAGTTGAAATATCTTGTTTTGAGTCTTTTGCGTTTTGTAGAAGTGACTTTGAAGTTAATTATTGAAACGGTATCCCTTAGAGGTATGCCTGGGTGGCTCAGTCAGTTGAGCATCTGACTCTTGATCTCAGCTCAGGTCTTGATCGCAGGGACATGAGTTCAGACCCTGCATTGGACTCCATGCTGGATGGGAAGCCAACTTAAAAAAAAAAAATGGTATCCCTTAAGAATGTCAGTTTATATCAGAATCATTGGAATTAGCCATAGTATCCAAACAGACCAAATTAAGGTTAATCATCTAAAGATTGATTTAACTCTATGCACCTGAGTGTATATGGCATGTATGTTGTGTGCAAGTATGCGTGCATATGAGAAAAAGCAACAGATTCATTATTTCATATTTTATGAAAGGTGTTATATCTATTTTTGAAGCATTTTGATTTAACTTGAAGAGCCAAGACATAAATATATACAAAGCAAAATATAAGGAAGATAACTGCAGGCACTGAACCAATGTGGTATGACATGTCAAACAAGCAGGTTTCTTTCTCTAGAGATTTTAAAGAGAACAATAGATGGATATTTGTGGGATTTTTTTGGGCTATAGAATGGCCTGAAGGTAAAAAAAATGAACAAGATTAATACGAGGTAATTTCTACAATCTCTAAAACGTTCTGAATGGGGCAAAATGAAAGACAGTATTATGGACTTGCTTTGGAGGACTAGTGAAGGAGAAAAATAGACTCTGTGTGATCAGTAACTTTACTCCTTCCTTAAGAGCCAGCGTGCTGGAGAAGGAATAGAGGGGCCGCCCCCTAAGAGTGTAATTACAAGGATTTAATGAGATCATGTGTAGAAAATGTCCAGCGCAGAAATCAACGTATGACTTATGCTCCATAAATATTAGTTTTATTTCCACCGGCCATTTCACATGTTTGCTGATTATTTGCATAGCTACGGATATAAGATGAAAATGAATAATTTAGCATTGATGTGCAGTATAATGAGGAAAGAAATAGAGAAGAGATATGATCTAATCAAAATGAGTTAGTCATAATCCCTTGTCTTTGAAAAATAATAATATAGTAAAGTCATATTTATATCAAGCTCTTAACTTTTCATCTCTGTGATTTTCCTTTTATCCCTTGAATAGCCCCAAGACTTTGGTCAGGCAGGTTATTATCATCGTGTACTTGATGAGAAAATTAGCGGCTGTGACTTGCTGAAGTCATAAAACTATTAGGAACCAGAGTCTGAATCAAAATGGAGATCCCACCATTGGTGGACTGCCTCTAAGGTAATACCCAATTATCCTTGCCTCTTGGTATTTACGCCCTTCTGCAGTGTCTTCTTGTGTGAGCTGAACCTAGTGACTCACGTTTAATAATCAGATTATGGCGAAAGTAGTTGGGGTCCCTTGCAAAAATTGGTTAAAAAGAGACTGTGGCTTCGATCGTGGACCCTCCCTTGGTCTCTCCCTTGCTTTCTCTGAGGAAACCTGCCACATTGTGAGTAAAGCTCTGGAGAGGCCCAAATGAACAGGAACTATTATGTCTGGCCAATATCCAGCAAGAGCCTTCAGTCTGCCAACAGTCACATGGGTGAGCTTGGATCTCCTGAGCCCAGCAGTTGCCGGTGCGAGTGAGCTTAGAAGAAGATTAAAGAAAAAAAAAAAAAGAAGATTCTCTCCCAGCCACACCTCCAACCTGAGACCACAAGACTCAGTAGAAACCTTGATTACATTGTTATGATAGATCTACAGCCAGAGGCATCAGAGCAAGCCACTCCAATATTCCTGACTCGGAGAAACTTAAAAAAAAAAAAAAAAATGTTGATCTTAGCCATTAAGTTTTCGGGTATCATGTGATACAGAATGATATATTTGATACACATAAATTCCAAACTCTTGACATTTCAAACGTCTAGTCTATGTACTAGATCTTAGTGATTATCCAATTGTTGAAACTTTGGTGTTAGAGTCTTTTGACACTTAACTCTGACTTTGGCCAATTTGCTCAACCTCTCTATGCCTCAGATTTCTTGTCAACGAAATGGAAATAATAAAAACAGAAACTGCCTACGGGAAGAACAGAAAATAATATTTCCATGAAGTGCATAGAATTGTGCTGGTCCATAGACAGTGCCCATACCTTTTAGTATTATCATTCCATCATTAATGTAGGAAGCATATCTGATATCAGAAATAAACGAAGAGAGAAAACTAATCAAGTATTCAAAACTGCAGTTGTAAATATGAATCAGCGATATTAACAATATACACCAACAGAAGAATAAATACACAGGATAATGTGGCAAGTAAAAAGACTGTGAACGAGAAGTTATAAACCACTGAGGTTCTGGCATATTTTAGTGTGTTTTAATTTCTCTTTTAGAAGACAGTATTATTCTATTGACTTGTATTATTTGCCAGGTATCTTAAATTAGAAATCTCTTTTTGTGCCAGATTATAGGCAATATGTCTTCTGATTATGTAAATGTTAATATTTTTATAAAGGCATTTGTTAAATTTGTTGTCTTTAGATATACCTGAATATATATACACATGTTTACTCATGAATATATTTCAGTGTAAGTGAAAACATGTTAAAAGTATTAAATACATATATTTGGAGGAAATTATGTCTAGAAGCAGCTGTGCTGTATGCTATCCCAAACAAGGAACAGAGTAAAAACAGTTGATGAGGCTCCATAACATCATCTAAGAGATATTACCCAAAACAGAAAGAGCCCTTAGTCATAATAGCAACGCTCTGAGAAGGACAGACAGGGAGTATTGGGAGTAAAATATTGAGATACAAGATAAGACTTAAAATATATTAGAAGGATGATTTGATTTAGAAACTAAATCACACACGAAAAATAGTACAACAGTAAATACTACTACCGCCATTTTCATTTCTTAGAGCATTTTTAAAAGTGAATATGAGTCACAAGCATTTTTATGCAAATATACGATGTGAAAATCTGAAGAGTTATAATACAGTGAACAAATGGCATTTACTAGAATTGTCTTTCAATGTTTTCTAGCCTGCATCAGACCTCTCGATTCCAAAACAATCTATAAGATTTATAAGAACAATATTTTTTTTTCATTAAGGGGAAAGCTCCTAAGGACTTTTTATGGAAAGGATGAAAATAAAAATCACTATTATCAAACTTATGAAAGAACACTGTATGTTAATATCTGTAAAAAATGGTATTTCTATTTATGACAAAGATAAGGTATTCTTTTTGTGCACATAGTATCTAAAATCACTTTCCAGATATAGACTCTTTTAAACATTAACACTAAAATGACACACTATGGTTAATCCTCAAAATCTACAAAGGCATATTCTCTAGCTTGTTTTTTTGTAAATATTATTTGTGTGCATGCGTGTGTGTGTGTGTTGATTTGATAAATAATAAGTCAATTGTTAGTGTAGGGATGCTTCATAGAAAATGAAAACATATTAAACCTATCCATTGTTACTTTCCTTTACTGCCTTTGCCATTTTTAAGTGCAAGAGACAGAATAATATTTCATGATTTTTAAATATCTTCTAGGGATGAACATATCTAATGGGATTGAGATTTATGACCAGCTACCAAATTAACTTCCATGATGGTCCCCTCTTATGGAAACCTATTGATTGATTTTAAAACCAAATGCTCATGTGCTTAATTTCCAGGAGAAAGCTTGATTGAAATTTGATGTCTCTGATGCCATGAGTGTCTTTCTTCAAGGGCAGTGTAAATTCAGAATGGCGGTTGCCACAGAAAACGGAAGTACCTTTTGACAGGTAAGAGCAGAGTAAAAATGCAATATCACAGATATGGAAAGGTATCCATAGTTGCTGAAGCAATTCTTTCCAAAGCGAAGAAATGAGACTGGTCAGTTGCTCCTCTCTTCTCCTTTGACAAGTGACTCAAAGTATGTGATCCAGTGCTGAGTTTTTTGGATTTCACACCTATTCTGTTTCAGACGTATCCTGTGATATTTATCCTATCATCTTCTCTTGCTGTTCTTTATCCCTTTGCCTTCATCTTTTTTTCTCCTCTTCTCTTGTTTCTTTAACAATATATTGGATTTTTTTATTATAATACCTGTTTCTTGTCAAAGTCAAAGAATACAAAAGTATAATATAAAAAAATAAAGAATGTTGTCTTCTTTTTCTAGTGTCATTCCTTGAGGTAGCAAATGCTAACACGTTGAAGGTGTAGCTTTCCTCATTTTATTCTAATTTCATACAAATATACAACTTATATGCATATAGACATGTGTATGTATTGTGTGTATATATACATATATAATGTATTAAATTTTTGTTCTTTAAAAATTACATTATACAGAACACAGTCCTCTATAAATCCCCTTTTCACTTACACATGAAACTCCCTCCTAGTCAATATGAGCAGGTGTAACTTAGGGTTTTTTTTTTTTTTTTTTTTTATAGCTCTATAATATTCTATAGTCTGAATGTATGACATTTTATTCAGTCATTCTCCATACAAAAAGAATTCAATACATTGGTAGGATTTCAACACCAGAAAAATGTTTACTGCCATACCAACTTATAGCTGGTGCTTTTATTTGTATAGAAACGGTTTCAAAAGTGAGAGTGGCTAAAATATATTAGCAATTTAAATTTTAATAGATATGCCAGATTACTTTTCAAAAAGCTTTAAACAATACATGTTTCCTCCATAAAAGTCTAAGAATTCCCATTTCTCTACATTCTGTATTGTATAGTCTACATATCTTTAATTGTTTGCTAGTCTATTATATGAATATGATATTTCATTTTAAAAAACTAGAATATTTTCTTCATGACGTTGAATATTTCCTTCTGTGAAACCCCTGCTTATACTTTCCTCCAGTTTTTATTTTTAGTAGTTTGAATTTTGGTTTGGATTCTAGGATTTTTGAGGAAATACACTGAAAACCATATTTTCCCCAGAAATTCTTTGCCTTTTAATTTTACTTATTCTATTCTTTTCACAAGTCAATACGTATCTGATCAAATCTCCGTGTATTCTTCAATTGATTTTTCTATCTTGCCTATATCACTTTCCTTTTTTTTTCTTAACTTGAAGTAAATTTTTAAAAATTAGAATTATTAACCCAGATAAGAAAAACATGTCAAGGACACTAATAGTTTATAAATTATGACATTCAAATTACTTTGATAAATTATGTATCTTACATACATTATTTCATAGAGCTTTCATAAGAACTTTAAGAAGGAAAATTTTTTCTTCTGTGTTATACATGAGGGAATGAAGAGATCACTAAATTGAGAAATGGAATGGGCATCCAAGCCTGTATGATTCTAAAGCGCCTACATTTCAACTGCAACCAATTTCTTCCCAAGAGCCTTACATTGATGTCAGATATTTAGGCTCTCACCAAATGACTTGGGGTCAGAAACAAAGTGGGAGCAATATAAATAATTAGCCCAATCGTAATACTGATTTTCTTTTCTAAGTGCTAAACACTAGGCAAGCAACTTAGCTTCTATGAAAAATATTAAATTGGAGTGTTAAAATGAAACTTACCAATGCACCATATGTCAGAATGTAGCTTTAGGCCGGGAGTACATTTTCGAAGGAGATATTCAAAGATGAACATTGCAGAATTTATAGATGGGTCAATCCATCCAGAAGATTAATACTTAAAAACGCACGGGAACATAGGAAAGTTCCCAAACACACAGTGTGAAATGACAGAATTAAAAAAAAAGAGAGAGACAAGTCAATAATAATTGTTGGAGATGTCAATACCTCATTTTCAATAAGGAATTTAACTACTATGGAGATAGTATAAATAAACCAATAGAATAAACCAACAGAAGACTCCAACAAGACTAGAAACCAACTACACCTAACAGATATATGTAGAATGTCTATAGAATACTATATCTCAAAACAGCAAAACACTTTTCCTTCTAAGTACACATGGAACATTCTCCAGGATAGACCCTAGAGAATATTTTTATGGCTAGGCCATAGAAAAGAGCCTTAATAAATTTAATTTTTTTTAACATTTATTTATTTTTGAGACAGAGACAGAGCATGAATGGGGGAGGGGCGGAGAGAGAGGGAGACACAGAATCTGAAACACGCTCCAGGCTCTGAGCTGTCAGCACAGAGCCCGATGTGGAGCTCAAACTCACAGGCCGCGAGATCATGACCTGAGCCAAAGTCGGACGCGTAACCGACTGAGCCACCCAGGCGCCCAGAAAAAAGCCTTAATAAATTTAAAAGGAATAGAATCATATAAAATATGTTAGAAAAATTGAGAAAATCACAAATCTATGAAAATTATATAACACAACTTTAAATGAATCAACAAAGAAATAAGAAAATACTTTGAGACAAGTGAAAATGAAAACACAACCTAATAGAACTTAGGAAATTCAGTGAAAGGAATTCTTTGAGAGAAATTTGTATCTACAAATATCTGTATTAAAAAAAGTATCTCAAATAATAATTCTACCATAAGACACTGGAAAAAAAGAATAAAAATAAAATCCTAAGCAAATGGAAGAAAGAAAATAATATAGCTTTGAGTGAAAATGAAGAGAACAGAGTACAGAAAAGTAACAGAAAAAATCAATCAAAATAAAACTTGTTTCTTTGGAAAGATCAAAAAAACTGACAAAACTCTAGGTATACTAAGAAAGAAGAGAACACTTCAAATTACTAAAATCAGAAGTTAAAGAGCGGCATCACTACCCACCTTACAGGAATAAAAATCAGTATTAGGGAATATTATAAGGAATTGTATGCCAAAAAAAGAGATAACCTAGATGTAATGGATAAATTCTTAGAGGGGCATAAACTACCAAAATCAATGTATGAAGAAGGAGAAAATATGAGTAGTCTTGTAACAAGTAAGGAAATTGAAAATTTTTAAACTTTTCATAAAATATTCTAGGTCCAGATGGTTTCATTGGTGAGTTTTTAAAGAAAAAGTTTAAAGAGCAATTAATATGATCTCAACAAACTTTCAAAAAATATAGAAGAGGAGGAAACACTGCTAAAATCATTTTGTAAGATCAGTATTATTCTGCTCCCAAAACCAGACCAAAAAAAAAAAAAAAAAAAAACCCGCAAAAAAACTCACTAATATCCTTATTAACATATATGCAGAAATCCTGAGAAAAACACTAGCAAATCAAATTTAGCAAAATATAAAAAAATTACACTCTGTAAGAAACTAGGATTTATCCCAAGAATATAAGGTTATTTATCTTCTGAAAATCAATTAATGTAATATATTAACAGAATAAAGGAAAAAGAACACATGATTATTTCCATAGAAACAAAAAAATGCTTGGCAAAATCTGACACTGTTTATGAATAAAAGGAAGCATTCTCAACTAGATAAAAGTCATATATTTAAAAAAAAGAACAAAGAATATAGTGAGCATTAATACATACTGAGGAAAGTCTGTATGCTTTCCCCCAAGATCAGTAACAAGGCAAAGTAGTCTGCTCTTGCAACTTCTATTTAACATTATGCTAAGGTTCCAGCAAGTACAATTCAGCTGAATGAATGAATGAATGAATCTATCCATCTACCCATCAATCCATCCATCCATCCATCCATCCATCCATCCATCCATCTATCCATCCATTCATCCATCCAGGTATGAAAGGAGGAAGGAAAACTATTCTATTTGTAAATGACATGATCTTGGATATAGAAAAATTTTAAGTGGGAGCACCTGGGTGGCTTAGTCAGTTAAGCATCCGACTCTGAACTTCGGCTCAGGACATCATCTCATGGTTGTGAGATCAAGCCTGCCATAGGGCTCTGCGCTGTCCATGGAGCCTGCCTGAGATTCTCTACCTCCTCCCTCTGCCCCTTCCCTCCTTGCACTCTCTGTCTCTCTAAAAGAAAGAAAAAGAAAAAGAAAAAGAAAAAGAAAATCCTTAAGAATGTACAAAAAAAACATTTAAATAATCAAGGAGTTCTGAAAAGTTGAAGAATGCAAGAGCAGTATACAAAAACTATTTGTTTTTTTTTTTTTTTTTTTTTTTTTTGGTACACTAGAAAAAAACAACCAGAATATGAAGTTAAAAAATAATTTCTTATATTATAAAATAACATCAAAAAATAAAATGCTTAGGAAAAAAATTAGCAAAAAATAAACATATGTACTCTGAAAACTGTAAAACATTGTGAAGATAAATAAAAGAAGACCTGAATAAATGGAAAGACTTTGCATATCCCTGGAGCAGAAGAATTAATATTATTAAGAGGGCAATATTCTTCCAAATGATCTACAGAACCAATGCATCCCTATCAAAATTCCAGTTTCCTTTTCTGTAGAAATTGACAAGCCCTTCCTAAAATTCACATGGAAATGAATAGTCAATGTCATCTTTAAAAAGAAGAACAAAGTAGGAGGACTCACACTTCCTGATTTCAAAACTTCTTACAGAGTTACAGCAATTAAGACAGTATGGTACTGGCATACGTACAGGCATATAGATCAATGAAACAGGATTGAGGGTCCAGAAATAAACTTTTATATTTATGGTCAAATGATTTTCAACAAGGGTGCTATGACAATTCAATATGGTAAAAAAAATAGTCTTTTTGACACATGGTAGTGGGACAACTGGATATCCATATGCAGGAGAATGAAGTTGGACCCCTTCTCTAAATCATATACAAAAATACCTCAAGATGGATCAAAGACCTAAATATAAGGGCTGAAAATACCAAATTCTTACAAAAATTATGAGTTTCCCCTTGTGGCCCGGGTTAAGCAAACCTTGGGTATGACACCAAAAGCATATGCAACAGAAGAAAAAAAAAAAAAAAAAGATAAATCGGACTTTGTCAAAACCCAAAGCTTTGTGCTACAAACAATATCATCAAAAAAGTAAAATGACAACACACACCATGGAATAAAATATTGGCGAATCATATATCTGATAAAGGGTTGATATCCAGAATGTATAAGTAAAACTATAATTCATTTTAAGAAGATAGATAACGGAATTAAAAAAAAAATGGCTAAGGGATGTGAATAGACATTGCTTCAAAGAAGATATGCAAATGTTCAATAAGCAAATGAAAAGACACTCAACATCACTAGCTAACAGGGAAATGCAAATCAAAACCACATGGGGTACTACTTCACATTCACTAGGGTGACTATAATAAAGACAGATAATAAGTGCTGACAAGAATATAGAGAAATAAAAATTTTCATACACAGCTGATCAGAATGTGAAATGATATAGATCCTTTAGAAAACACTTTGGCAATTCCTCAAAATATTAAGCATAGAGTTACTATGTGACCCAGCAACTCAACGTCTCTCTATATTCACCAGAGAAGTGAAAACCTATGTCCACACAAAAACCTTTATACCAATGTTCATAGCAGCATTATTCATTATAGGCAAAATGTGGAAACAACCTAAATGTCCGTTAACTGATGAAGGGGTAAACAAAATGTGATATGTCCATACAATGCAGTATTATTTGACGATGAAAAAGAATAGACTATTTAAACACCTTAACACATGGATAAATCTGGAAAACAGATTAAAAGAAAGAAGCCAGTTACCAATGACAACATATTGTATAATTTTATTTAAATGAAATATCCAGAATAAGCGTATCTATAGAGACAAAAAGTAGATTAGTTGTTGCCTGGGGCTGAAGCGATTAGGAGTGATGGGGAATGACTGCCAATGTATACAGTATTTCTTTGTGTGTGTGTGTGTGTGTGTGTGGTTGGGGGGGGATGAAATGTCTTAGAATTTAATACGGTGATGGCTGCACAATTCTATGACTATACTAAAAATTATTGACGTGTATTCTTTGAAAAATGGAGGAAATACTAAAAAATTCTGTTAAGTGGCTTATAAACTATTCAGCCACATTGGGAGTATGAAAAAAAAAAAATTCTAGAGCTAGAGATTGGGGAAATATCTTTTGTGAGAATTACACCGTGAGTCCCAGCCCTCTCAATTACAAAGTAGTAGCTTGAAGGTGACTATCCTGAAGGCTTATTAACAAATATCTCCAGGACTTTGGAGGACACAGTGGGCTTGGTAGCTGCAACATTTGTTTAATCTAAAGGATGAAAAACTGGCTGGCTAAACACTCTGATGGTGGAAATAGGAGAGTTTGCTGCTCTATCTATTAATTGAAATCTCCAGAGTTTATTCAGGAAAGAGGATGTGTGAATGTTTCCCATGGATCAGAGGTTATTTCACAAGCATGGAGAAGATGTGATATAGAGTACTCACTGGCCTTTTCCCAGTGATCTGGAAAGGCAAACAGACCTCCACGGAAGAAATGGAAGCCTAGTCAGGTTCCTGGGACTGAAAATGAAGGAAGTTCTATCCCATCCCCTCAACCCACAACATAGATACGTTTTGGACCTTGCTTGACCAAGGAAGTGTAGAAATGTCCTGAGCAATGGCGAAACCGCTGGAACACCTGTAGAAATGCCAATGAAAGTACTCTTAGTTCAGTCTGTAATAACAAAAATATCATAAACTGGGTGGCTTATAAACAACAAACATTTATTTCTCAGTTTTGGAGGCTGGGAAGTCTGAGACCATGGCAGCATCCAATGAGAGGCCTCTTCTTGGTTCATCACCGTGCTTCTAGCTGTAAGTTCACATAGTGGATGGGTGGCAGGGATGAGGGAGATTCCCTGGGCTTCTTTTATAAGGGCACTAATCCCATTCATGAGGGCTCCACCCTCACAACCTGCCTAATCACTTCCCAAAGTTTCCTCCTTCTAATGCAATAACACTGAGTATTAGCTTGCAGTGTATGAATTTCAGGGGACACAAACATTCAGACCATAATAAACGTGTTATCTTAAAACCAGCTGTGCTTTTCAAGCTGAAAGAGGAGGAAAAGTTGTGCTAAGCAGAGAAACGAAAGAAGCCAGGCAAACTTCCCTTATCACATGACGTCTTTCTGCCAACTATGGGCTCAGACGGCAAAAGGGGAGAAGCCTCAGTTTTAAGCCAGCTTCAGACCTTTGATAATTACTTGGGACCAGAAATTCTAAGTATTGAAATGATACTGTGTTTTCTGACTTAAAGTCATTGTAGAATTTCCTTAGAGTGACCAGAAAAAAATGAGTCTAAGTTTTCACATAGGAGTAGGGAAGAATAAAAACAGCCCCATCCCATTGAGTGAATCTACAAGAAAGTGGGAGACACAATTTAAATTGTTTATAATTATACCCCACTAGTCATGCTTGCTCAAATTCTAAAATGAGGATAATAATAGTATCTAATCCACAGAATTGCTTGATAAATTTCTCAACTGCCTAACAAATGAGTACTTTTAATTAATGCTATTACTATCACTTTGCTTTTGCAATTGTTCACATGTCTTCTAGAACAATGTTGTTGAACGTGTTTTCTCCTGTAGATAGGAATGTTCTCTGTATTGTCCAATTAAGTTAGCCACTAGCCTCATTCAGCTGTTGAGCACGTGAAATGTGGTTGGTGCAACTGAGGCACTTACTTTTAATTTCGTTTTAATTAATCTAAATCAAAACATAAATAGCTACATGTGGCTGTGGCTCCTGCATTGGACATCTCAGATCTAGACGTGTAACAAAGAAAAAAGATATGGGTCAGAAAAGTTGATTGTAAATCCAAGCCTAAGTCCAGCCAACGAGGGAGATTGTTCCAGACCAAATTATTGTTTCATTAGTGTAAGTGGCGTTGCCAGAAAAACCTCAGAATGAATCGGATACAAGTAGAGCTGTAATTTATACACAGATTACGGGGGTGGGCAACAAGAATAGCAAATATATATACACTGAAATTTGCCAGTGCTAAACTATATTCAGACTAACTTCTGACATCTAGTCTGGTACATTAGTATTGATCACAAATTGCAGGTGGAATTTGAACTAGCTATTTTCTAATGATGCAAATCACTAAATAAAGCATCTTACTAAGAGAAGCCCTACCATCTTATTCTTTGGTTTTTGTAAATTTTTTAATGTTTATTTATTTTAGAGACAGAGAGACAAGCGGGGGAAGGGCAGAGAGAGCCAGAGACAAATTCTGAAACAGGCTGCAGGCTCTGAGCTGTCAGCACAGAGCCTGACGCGGGGCTGGAACCCACGAACCGTGAGATCATGACCTGAGCTGAAGTTGGACACTTAACTGACTGAGCCACCCAGGCGCCCCCCATCTTATTCTTTATGAATAAGATGTGTGTCCATCTGACCAGAACATGCCAGCACAGACCTCTGAAAGAAAGGTTCAGTGATGTTCGTCTGTACTGTTAGAGGAGGTTACAGCCTGGTGAAGGGAAGGACATTTACTTCCCTTTAGTAACCTTCCTGACCTACTCTAACCTACTCTTTTCTAAAGCCAAGAGGAAAGTTCACTTTGGAAAGGAAAGTAAAAAGCTCTGGAGTAAGAAGGCAGAGTCAGCAGGGCTCCACATTGAAGTCTGCAGACTGGAAGAAAAGACTAGAGCACATTAAACATTATATTCAAGCCATGTCAGATGTGGAGGGAAGTCTTACCTAAATTCGGCAATTACAGCCTTATTCTAACTCAATATAGAGCCAAGCAGCTGCGTGCAGGGGTGTTTACTGCTGCTGTCACATTAAAGATTTATGCCCGACGGTGGCATCTTCGGTGTAATGGATCGAAGAACTTAAACTTATTTTTTGTGAGTAATGTTTGAAATTGCTGTTGCCCTCCCCTCTCCCCCTCCCGCCCCCCTGCACCCACTGTGTACCCGCTGTTTCTCTGTACAGAGCTGGCAATGTGACCTCTGCTTGGGAATAGGACGGCAGTAGAGGATTTATACGATCCTAGATATATCCTAAGCTACAGACCACCGACTCTATGTAGCCTGAACTTGACCAGATGCTGTGGCAGCAGATCATAGAATCAGGAGCCTTCTAAAAACATCAGGAGATTAGAACTGCTTAAGAAGGTAAATGGCTGTTATAAATATATATTTGTGCAGCACATCTAGCATTGGTCAAGTGCTTACTCTCTATGTGGCACTGTATATGAAGTGCTTCTTATAAATATCTTTATGAGATAAGTGATATTTTAGCCCCAATTTACAAGGAAAGAAACCAAGGCTTGCAGAAGACTAGGTAATAACATACTCAAGGGGACATAATTAATTATTGATAGAGGTCCTGAACCATTTGTTACGCACGATGCAATGTGTTCTCTCGGATATAGAATAGAATTCTCCCTATCAATCAAGGTGAAAGGTGGTGCCATCATGTCCCTGGGGTTGTAGTGACCTACTGATATATGAAAACAGTGTGCTGCTCTCTATAAATATAGCTTATATCTAACCTGAATGCTCTTCTCATCTCCTCTTTTTATTATAATGAATATAAAGGCAACTGAAGGAGAAGGGATGAAGTTGCTAATGTTGCAATTTCGTGAAGTCCTTATTGGACCCTGATCAAGGGAGCAGGAAACAACATCCATGAGCATTAATCATACACTCTGACTTCTGTACCACTGGGCGAGTGGACCTCAGGACTGGGACATTCCACAGTTGGGCTAGCAGAGACATGTTTATTTCCTTTTCCCTGTTACATAGGATGGTTTGTGGCACCCAACACCTGGATGCCAGCATCTAGAGAATATCTCCTCTCCAATGTCCCACCCGGTAGGAGCTGTCATGGACCTTTAGATACAACTACACACATTCGTACAAAGGACGATCAATAAGGATCAACAAGATGACACATCCAAACATCTTGAATGTGTGTAGAATTGAATCTAAATAAACTAGAATGCAGAAATTTACCTTTTACTATAAGAAAAAAAAATCCCTAGTTTCCTCATTGCCCACATTTTTTTGTCTTCCCATTCTTTTTTACCCATTTTTTTTTTCAATCACAGAAAGCCATCAGGTAATTTGGGATCAATAGGAGAAATCAGACAGTTTCCCCTGGCGCCCAGTTTGCTCCAGATTGAGTTTACCTCAATGAAGGAACTTGGAGACATGCTTCTTACCCAGCCTTGGACCTGAACAAGGCCAGAGCGAACCTGTGTCCAAGAGAACCTGTGGGGAGCCAAACGAACACACTGAACACAAGTCACAGAACTGCTTTTCGTTCCTGCTTAGTGTTTAATCAGTAGAGGTGCCTCTGGCCAAGTCATTTAATCTCTTTGACTTGCAGTCCTTTTAGTCCATAAAACAAGGGTATAAAAACTAAGACAAGCACTTAAATCTTTTAAAACCCCAACTTCCTATGAGTTCAAAATCTTAAGATAAAACGTTCTCTCACTATATGTCCAGAAGTCGTATTTTCACTAAACCAGTGTCCTTCTTCAAGATACCAGCGCTTCAAAAGCTAGTTCAACAGCACCTCTTTTATGAGGCTGTGTTTGAATGCATGTCAGGGTTCTTTGCTGTAAACAACAGACTGTATGCTGGCTAGATCAGGCAGACGAGTGTATTAGGTTTAAGCAGACAAGTGTATCAGGTTAGAATTTCCTGGAGGGCTACAGCCAGACTAGGAAGTTATTCCTCCATGACTGTTGACAAACTACGAAAGGAGAGGGCATTGGTGACAATGGGTCGAAGCAAGGCAAGTGGAGGTGGAGACATCCTTAGTCAGGAATCTGCTGCCACGGCTTCTAGAAACCTAGGATGTGGACACTGGTCCCCGGGGCCCTGAGAGCTCCATGCCTGCCCCTGCCGTTGCGGAACATGGGGTCTGCATGCAATGCGTGGCACTTTTCTTGCGTTGCTCTCCTCCAAATCCACGTCTCCATGGGTCCTTCTAATCGTTAGTGGCTTGGTCATGTGCCTGCACCCAGCTGCAGAGGAGACTGAAAATGTGAGTGTTCTGACTTGTGCCTTGGAAAGGCAAGGAATTGTAATGTCAGCAAATGGACCAAAAGTAAGGAGGTATAAGATAACAGCCACAGTTAAGGACTGTGGAAAAAAAAAAAAAATGTATTGCCCTTGATTTCCTCCTCCAGACTGAAGCTTGCTTTGAAAAGGGTCAATATTGGGGTGCCTGGGTGGCTCAGTCAGTTAAGCGTCCGACTTCGGCTCAGGTCATGATCTCACAGTTCATGGGTTCCAGCCCCACATCGGGCTCTGCGCGGATGGCTCAGAGCCTGGGGCCTGTTTCAGATTCTGTATGTGTGTGTGTGTCTCTCTCTCTCTGCAGTTCCCTGTTCGTGCTCTCTCTCTCTCTCTGTCTCTCTCTCAATAAATAAATAAACATTAAAAAATAAACAATTAAAAGTATCAGTATTAAGTAAATATAAATAAACACATAAACCTTTCTTAGATACATTAGATGAACCTCTGCCTTTTGAAAGAGAAGATGGCTAAACAAAGTGCAAGCTTTTCTTTGTGACACAAGATTTTTAATATAAATTCAAATATTATGAACATGATTACGTAGTATGAGGAAACTGATTCCTCATTATCTGTATCCTTAAAGGTACCAGTCATAGAAGAACTTATCATTTCTAAATCTGATTTCATTTAGTGGACCTTCTTCCATTTCTAATTATCGTGGGGGTTATGAAATATCCTGGAATCAGATATATCTAAGTTCAGATCCTAGCAGAGGAATCTTGGACATTCTCATAACATTTCTGATGGTTATAGGAGATGATGAAAGGTAAGTATGGTTCATGGAGCCTAATGAATTGTAAGTACTCATTGAATGAAAGCCGGTGGTGTCACACCTGCTTTATTTTCCCTGACTTTTCCCTTTGTCTGTTACCGTGTTTGATCATGCCTGCCTCTTACTCTGTTGGTTCAAACTCTTCCTCTTTGCTGCTTCCTCCCATTATGAGCTTTCTTTTTTAAGAACATTAGGTTAATAGCTCTTTAGTTGATTGATTACTCAGTCGCAAGCTCTGCATCGGTCCGGTCCTGTATGTCTTTATGCCGTGAAGGAACCTCACACCCTACCAATCAGCGCTCATCGTGTTTGACTTCTTGATTTCAAACCTTAGTTGCTCATCACTTCTGTTTGGGGTTTCGGGAAAAGCTAGCCTGCCTTTTAATGCATCAGAGGTAGATTCCAATATATAAGTAAACATCTTACTAGGCAAAGGTTAAAGTGAAGACAGCGACAACAGCAAATAATCTTCTCTCCTCATTAGCATGTAAGGAAGGGTTTGGAGCCAGAGAAATTTTTGATTCCTAGCCAATCCACTTATTATTCAAGTTCCTTGCACAAGACAGTTAACTTCTTTGAGAGACTTTCCTGATCTGTAAAACGGGAGTTCAGTTGTTGACTTGCCGGGTTGCTGTGAGAGTTAGAAATGCACCGCTTTCCTAGGGCGATGCCTCGCATATAGTTGATGTCCCATGAATGCTGGCTGTCCCGGTCATTGCAGCTAGGAGCAAACCAGCAGATTGCAGTGGCCTCCTGAGAAGTGGGTACTGATTAGAATTAAGGGGGGGGGGGGGAAAGACACCCCAGAGAAAATACTGTCTGCTTCTGCTCAAGGTCAGCCCTGTCAGGCTGCCAAGAGGCGAAGACCTTTAATTTCATGGTGTCATTTTCTCTTCCTAAAAGTACAGTCTGACATATATTTGCTTTTTAAATTGAAGTGAACTAAAATTAATCTCATTATGGGAATCTGATAGTCCTCAAGGTACTTGGAGACTCCTGAGTGTCACAAAACTAGGATCAAAAACGCTGGTAAACTGCCAACGGAAAAAGCAAAGGCGGCTAAGTGGACGGAAGCCCGTGGGGCTGGGGGTGAGGGGGCAGGGGATGCTTATGTATAATTTGACTCCTTTGACACTTTGTCAAAATAGTGTGGCTCAAACAGACACTTCAAGCCTGAATATCTTTGAGAAATCCTTAAAGACCTTCCTTGCTGTTTCTTAGTGGACAGCTTATATTTTTGAGAGCCATTTGAATATTATTTAAATTTTATTTGAATATTCAGTAGAGGGCCATTATTAAGCATTGATTTGCACACATACTTTTGGGCAACCATGGATTCTGGAGCTGTTCGTGGAGCTTGATGTGTACGAGAACAGCTTTAAAGAGGAGGAGATATGCCTAAAGTATAACCTGGGTTTGCTGTGCTCTCCAGATAAAAAAGTCTATATTTTCCATAGGAGCAGGAGTTGAGGTCTAGCCCCCTATCATGATGAATCCTGGAAATCTATTTTTTCTGATGAGGTCTTCAAGTCGCTGCTGGAAGGTCTTCCAGCAGATAAGGCCCTCTATCTTCCCCTGGGTTTCCTGGCTTTTTGATTTTCAGTTGATGGTCTGTTGTCAGCTCTGATATCCTGAATCTCTGTACCTTAAGTCCGTGAATACAAGACACTATCTTCCTCGTATCTCGAGGGTTCTAGAGCATCCTGGAGAGAAAGCCTTTAAGAATGACAGTTATCACATACTTTAAAATATGTATGAAGCGATTTTGCTTAAAAATGTCTGTAACTGTTGCTCTAAACTTAAGCTTTTAAGTTTTGTCATTTTCAGTTTTTTGATTTTGAGAGCCATTATAACATCATGACACTATATATATATATATATATATATATATATATATATATATATGTATATATATACACACACACACACACACACACACACACACACACACACGGAGAGAGAGAGAGAGAGAGAGGGAGAGAGTTCTTCCCCAAAATGAGTTAGGTTCTTCTTTTCTGTACTGACCCTAAAAATTCTTTGTGGATCTTGCCTCTCTTGTCCATGACATTTTGTGGTACCAGTTTTCCAGATGTCGCTTCCTCTTTCGAAACAGTAGAATTCACCACCCACGTCTATTCCTTCTATTAGAAGACAAAAGAGCATAATCTTTAAGAACATGGCTCCTTAGGGAAGATTCCCTAAGTTTGTTCACTTTTTATTAGTGGTGTGGTCTTTGACAAGCCACTCTGACTGAGCCTTAATATTGTCATCTATAAAAATTACTATCTAAATAGCACCCACCCTAAAGATCGTGGTGATTAAATGGCCATCATCCATAAGAAGCAGATGCAGCCAAGAGAGAACCTAATCTGGCCTGAGTATATGGAGAAGAGGGTGGAAGCATCAGCAGATAAAGCTCTACACTGATTCTTCCGTATTTGAGGAGTTTCCCCCTTTAACATGACTACTTAGGGTTCAGCGTATGCTGCCCACCAGGAAAAGTACTTTCTTTAGAGACTTGCATGACTTTCTTTAAAGGTCCGCCTGACTTCACACATTCTTAACTTCTATGTTAATCACCTGTGTCCGGGGTAGATATATAGGTGGAAATTTAGAGGTACGTTTACCGATGTCTATTCACTCTACTTCCTGTTGGGTGTTCTGACAGGCTGTCTGTGCCCTGCCCCATCGCCTAGAGCTCTTTAATTACACAGGGACTGCCAACCACCAGAGAGCTTTCATTGACTTGAGATCGTTCTGCTTGTCCAGGGCAAGCTCGAATTGCTGCAGAATTGATAAATGACCTGCCACTTCCCTGGAGCCTTCGATTCGAGGCTGACAAGAGTTGGTGTGCACATTCCCTCGTTCTCTTCCACTTGTCGGAGTTATGTGGGATAGCCCTGAAGCAGGATCCTCGCTAACCCAGAATTCCTCAGTGGGGTCATGCTCCAGTTACCCATCGTGGTAACCGAACTGGTAACACACGCTTCGTTTCTTGTATTCCCTTGCCTGTCTCACCAACCCACTCCACTGTGGGTTTTTCCTGAGGCCACTTTCCGAATGAACTACTTGCCCTCAAATCCTTGTTTCAGGGTCTGCCTCTGGGGAAAGCTGAACTAACAATGATCCCATGAGACCACGACTCATTGTGAAAAGGTCGTAGAGTGTCAGATCCTGGCACATGGTATACATTTGTGCATTTCTTGGTTTTCCTCATTCACCGATTCATTTTTTTAATTTCTTATTTTATTGAAAAATTAATGTGTATTTATTTTGAGAGAGAGAGAGAGGGAGAGAGAGAGAATCCCAAGCAGGCTCTGCACTCAGTGCAGAGTCCAACTTGAGGCTCGAGCTCACAAGCTGTGAGATCATGACCCGAGCCAAAATCAAGAGTCGAAGGCTTACGCGACTGCGCCACCCAGGCGCCCCTCATTTTTGAGGAGGCTCTATGCCCAGGGTGGAATCTAATGTGGGGCTCGAACTCATGACCCTGAGATCAAGACCTGAGCTGAAATTAAGAGTCGCAGCCTTAACCGGCTGAGCCACCCAGGCGCTCCTCACGGAGTCGTTTTTTTGAAGTTAGTGTATTACTTCAGAGATCCACAGGGTTGCAAACAGCAGCCAAGCAGGCTGGCTGAGAGAAGCAGAGCGCCGAAAGCCGCAACATTTGATGAGAAAGGAAGCTTTCTGGCGGCCTTACACGCTCTGGCTATTCACTGCCACAGAATAGGAAATACAAGTTTGGTTTTTTTTTCTTTTTTACGATTTTTTTTTTAATTCTAATAATGGCCTATCTTTTCATAGTTTGCTGAACTTGCTTTCTCCTTCATACCTTCGTATGAGTGGCATCATGACGTGGATCTCAAGTAGGAATGACTTTGGTCCCCAGAGGATATCTGGCAATTTCTGGGGGAATTCAGTTGATTTGCAGCACTGATCCGGGGGACTTGACGCAAAGAGAGAAATCTGTATCTCCGTCTTCCAATATGGCAGCCCCTAAACCCACGTGGTTCTTGAGCATTTCAAACCGAAGAACTGAAGTTTTCATTTTATGAAGCTTTCGTTAGTTTAAATGTAAAGAGTCACACACAGCTAGTGAGTACCACGTTTGACAGTGCAGGAGTCAGAGAGACCTAAATGCAGATTGCGACTCTGTCATTTATTTGGTAGCTCTATGACCCTGAGCAAGGTCTGTTTCATCATCTGTACAATGGGGATAAAATCAGTGCATCCCTCACGATACTATTGTTAAGGATTAAGGAAAACATAGCATAGTATTTGCATTGATACACGTTCGGTGAACTATTATTAATTTTATGTGAACTGTAAATATTCACCTAGTGAAGCTTCTTTCCACAACTCAGCCTGCCTTAGCAACAGGAATTGGAAACCGGTTTGCAAGAGCACACTCCCTTCCCAGAGTCCTGAAGTCTCAATCCTATTTATGTCTGTCGTTGGATTTAATTGGGTCCATTTCTCCATGTTTATATGAATATATCTATTTACCTATTCACCTATCTATCTAATCTTTCATATTTAAATTATAAATTGTCTATCCCTAACCCATCCACACACAAACCTCCCTTCTATTTTATTTTGACTTCATGTTTGAACCACATTGCCAATCTGCACTCCACTTTAATTAGGATTCTGCCTCTTCCAACACTGTGAACCTGGCATGCATTTTGAGACCTTGGGTAAAGCTCTTCCCTTTCCCTCCTCCTGACGCCTGCCTCCCATGGAACAAAGCCATTTGTAAATGTTTTCACGCAACTGACCATGGCATTTATAGATAGGGCTTTAGAAAGGCTGTTGGAGAGTTGCATTTATAAAGAAGAATTCAAATAAAACTTTGTCCAGAGTTTCTCAACAATGCCTGATGCTTGCTACTTGAGAAGAAAAAGGTCACCCTAGTTAATTTGAAATATACCTACTTTGTGTGGGTTTTATGTAGCTCATATAGTGTTCCCATTATTCAGAAAGCAAAGGGAACACATGATCATTCAGAAGCCACCATAAAAAAGTATTTTAAACGTATGTAATAGTTTAGCTTTATGGGCACATTTATTAGCTTGTCCGTGAATGAGTATGCGAGAGAGAAAGAAATCAAGATGAAGAGAATGTTTTTTTGCTTTTGGGGGGTTGGGGGAGAGTATAAACCAATGGAGTAACAGTACATCAGTTCATTTAATTCAACAATCATCAATAACACCATGACTTCCCCAGAATAAGGCATCTTGTAAGAATGATGCCTTGAACACTGGAGTCATAATAAAAGAGGATGCCTCCATGGTGCACACTCACACACGTAAACACACACAGATACACACAAACACATACACATACACTGACACACAGACACATACATGTATATTTGAATAAACAATAAAAGAGAAGAAAGAATATAGGATTGAAAGAAGCATAGACGTTTTTAAAAGTCAGCGCTAGATAGGTTTCCACCACCTTTTCTCACAAATTTCCAAAAGGTTTGTTTTAGTTTTAATATTTGTGATAAGTTAGATATTGTCTTTTAAAAAGTGAACACTTAAAAATTATGTTCTTGTCACTGAAGACATGCCAGGGGCCTCCTGGTCATGCTGGGACATTGTGGGTGTCAGTATGCTCGATAGTTGCTTCAAGAAAAGGAAAATGTTTAGCATGTAATGCACAAAATCAAAGCTATTGAGTAAAAGGCAACATTTGCTATTCTTTAGGAAAATTGGCAACATCAAAAGTACATACTGTGCGTAATTAAAACCAAGGAAGTAGGTTATTGGTTCCATTAAGTTTATTCAAGAACCAAAAGAACAAGTATGGAATTAACTGCATTTGTAAATACCATTTCATAATGAATACGGCAATTTAGAAAGATGGCCCTTTAGCCAATTTTTACTTTTGAATCATTGCCATTGTTAACCAATTGCCCAAATTGTGATAAAAAACAAAACATTTTTATTATTTATATAACAATGTGGACATACTACTGAACATATATTCTTTAAGTTTGGATGTTCCTATTTTTACTTTCTAGCTTCCCTTTCCTATAGTAATACTTTAATAAGAAATATTTATTGGGTACTTATGGTCTACCAGTACTCTCCGAGGCGCTAGGAAGTGTTGATTTGAAAGAAAAACAAAAATATATATGCTAAACATATGTGTGCGTGTGTGTGTTGAGTAGATTTTGAGGACATTGAATTGAGTAAGTTTTTATTCAAACATCTCAAGCGGTCACATGGGATATGGTTTCTTTGGAGACGATTGTTCATGTTTTATAGATTTCTATTTACTTTTCCTTATCTGTTGAATGACCAACCATATTTTGATTGCAATGAAATTTCACTACTATAAAAAGTTCCTGAATTAGAGTGCAAACATAAGTGAATAAATAAATTAAATAAATAACATAAATACTATATATTATTTAAGAAATATAAATCAAAATGTGATTGCAGATAAACTTTCATTTGGTATAATGACTAGGAACAGAGACATTGGCATTTTAAATATAAATTAAAGTAGTATCTATTTAAAATTTTTTTATCAATACTTAACAAATCTTTACTGTCACATCAAATATTTTTAGTAGAATTTCTATTGATGAATTTAGTAGAATTTCTATCGATGGCTCTTTAAATGACATGACTGGTGAAAAATGTAAAGTATCTCGTTTCGTTAAATTTTCATGGGAAATAAGTATTTTCACATTTATGTAAGGAAACTGTCTAGACCAAGGGTGCTGCATGGTGATTGTTAAGATGTGTGCCTTTGAACTCTTTCATACATGTGAAGGTATCTTGATTTTTCGTCGTTATAAACCTATCATCTTCTACGACATAAACTCTTTAAACAGTATCGTACACTTCCATTAATAGTCATGATGATGTTTTAACAAGGACTGGACTTAAGTTCGTATTAAATAAACTAGAAGCTAGGGCAAAATACATGTAACTGCTATTTTCAGGGCTGTCCTTGAATGAAGGGAACAGATAAGGTGTGTCCTATTATACATTGGCTTTCTACTTAATAGCTTTTTGAAATGCAGGATGAGGGGGAGGAATCTGAAAGGCCAGTGGATTTATGGAATTGAGGAGATGAGGATCAGAGCACAGGGAGGCTGCGATCACTCTGCAAGCTGTAAGCCAGAGTTCTGGAAGGGAGGGGGCTGCACGGCACATTGGTGGACACTTAGGGCAAGGCACGTCGGTATTGATCACTTGCTTGGGAAGGAGCACAAGGGAATATTGTAGGAGTGATGATATTTTTCTAATCTTGATAGTGATTACATGGGTGTACACATTTTCAAAACCCATCAAAACACACAATCAAAGATGATACAGTTCACTGTATATACATTATACCTTGATAAATTTGGTTCTTAAAAAACACTCATAAAATTGACAAGAAACAATTGGAGGAGGAAAAACATGCCATATTAGACTCTAGAAAGATGTCATTCAATTTTTAAAAAATAATTGATATCCAAATTGTATAGGATAATCATTTTAATTAAAAAAATCTACATTTACTGACTTCTTACCATTTTAGACGCTTTGATTTAAATATTTGGTATGCATGAACTCATTTAATCTTCAGAAGAAACCTATGAGGCAAGGAATAGTATGATCCCCATTCTATAAGTGAGGAAACAAAGCATAGGAAGTAAGCCTAGGAAGTAACTCAAGATTTCACTGCCATTAGGTGATGGAATCAGCAGTCATTCCTACGTGTTTTGACTGTTCTAACCACTGTATGAGCGCATAAAATGTGTTGCCTTATTGGTGCTGAGAAGACAATACTGGGCAGACACAGATGTAATATGGTGAAGAAGTCAGAGATTAACTGAAGAGTGAAAAAATATACAGGGAAATGTCATCTAGGTGGTGAAAAATTCACTTTAAAGCAAATTTAAGATACAATTTTGTAAATACGGAAACATAATGACAGCAATGCAATTTGGGCCAAAATAACTGTGTTAATCACTGCCAGTGACATTACTAATTAGCAGACCTGTTTTTCAGAAAGCATTTTTGGCAATGCGTATTAAAATCTTAATTTTTAAATCAATTTATACCCAGTTATTCCACTGTAGGGAACTCAGCCTAAGAAAATATCAACTGGGGTGGGGGGGGAAAGACTCCTAGGAGAAAGTGCTAATTGTGGTTTTCCTATGACAGTGAACAATACGTATTGTTTTACTCTGCCCAGAAGTAGAATACATTGCAAATCCATTAGAATCATAGTTATAGGGGCGCCTGGGTGGCGCAGTCGGTTAAGCGCCTGACTTCAGCCAGGTCACGATCTCGCAGTCTGTGAGTTCGAGCCCCGTGTCAGGCTCTGGGCTGATGGCTCGGAGCCTGGAGCCTGTTTCCGATTCTGTGTCTCCCTCTCTCTCTGCCCCTCCCCCGTTCATGCTCTGTCTCTCTCTGTCCCAAAAATAAAATAAAAAACGTTGAAAAAAAAATTTAAAAAAGAATCATAGTTATAAAGATTACATTGCGAAATGAGAACAGACATGATTTAGTCACCAATCCAAGAAAGATATTACATGTGCCAGAGACGTTATTTTACATACTGTGATGGATTGAATTGTGCCCACCTCCAAATTTATATGGTGAAGCCCTAACCCCCAAGGCCTCAGAATGTGCCTTTACTTGGAGATAGGATCTTTACAGAGGTAATGGAGGTAAAATGAGATTAAAATGGATTAGTATAGGCTCTAATCCAATAGGACTGGTGTACTTCTAAAAAGGACAATAAAGTTCAGTTTAAACCACTAGTCTGTGGTACTCTGTTGTGGCTGTCTTAGCAAATTAATACACATGCTTGGTTGATCGTCATTAGTGCTATTCACCCAATATACATAGCCCTCTCCTTCTGGCACAGGTAGGATTTGACTTCCTTTCCTTCTGAGACTGGGGTCGACCATGCACTTTCTGTGGCAACGGAAGATGAAAAGACAGAACATGTGTGTCACTTCGGGGAGATATTTTATGAGTCCCATACTTTGCAATGGTCTTTCTTTTCCTCCGCCATGACAACTGGTAACCTTAAAGACAATGGTGACTTTGTCAGTAAAAAGTGCAGGAAACAGAGCCTCTAGCTGACCTACGATGCACGTGTAGTGTGAAGATGAGATAAACCGATGTTGTCCTAACTCACTGATATATGGAAATTAGTTAATTGCAGCCAAGCCTAACTCATCCCAAGTAAAATGACTAGGAAGGCACAGGCTTTATTCACAAGAATTTTAGTCTGGGTGAGAGTTGTAGAAGTAATCAGATGTTTAAAATTGAATATTTTGGGGCGTCTGGGTGGCTCCGTCGGTTGAGTGTCTGACTTCGGCTCAGGTCATGATCTCACGGTTCGTGAGTTCGAGCACTGCGCTGGGCTCTTGCTGACATCTCGGAGCCTGGAGGCCGCTTTGGATTCTGTGTCTCCCTCTCTCTCTGCCCCTCCCCTGCTCATGCTCTGTCTCTCTCTGTCTCAAAAATAAATAAAAACATTAAAAAAATAAAAAAAATAAATAAAATTGGATATTTAAAAATGCCCTGATGAAAGTATGCAACGAATTTTAAGGATGCACAGAAGAGAGGCACTTAACCTGGACTAGGAATATTTCCTGAAGGGAAGTGACACGTTAGCTTGGTCTTGAAAGGCAAATAAGAGCTAGTCAGCAGAAGAAAATGAAGCCAGAGAGATGACGTGTGTACAAAGGTGAGAATTGCAAATTTCTCATTATGCCGGAATGTAATATGTGAGGGTCAAATGAGTAGACGTGATGTTTGGGGAGGATAAGTTGACAGGACCCGGGTCCAGGGGCTGTCTTTACCCATGCTTTGAAGGTTATAAATTCCTTTCTCAGGTACTTTCCCTGTCAATGGCAAGTTCCCAAAGGAGTGAAATAATCAGTTTCAAATTACAGTTTGAAGTTGAAAAAAAAGAAGGTATTGTATACATTTGATTGCAGGTATGTAAAATATAAACATGGAGAATGGCAAGTAATATGCAAAAGTCGTTATGTGAGAAAGGCGTGAACATAGGTAAAGAATGTTGTCAGTTTAAAATGTTACCATATACAGGGCACCTGGGTGGGTAGGTTGGTTGAGCACCCAGCATCAGGCTCTGTGCTAAGAGCTCCGAGCCCGGAGCCTGCTTCACATTCTGTGTCTCCCCCTCTCTCTGCCCCTTCCCTGCTCATGCTCAGTGTCTCTCTGTCGCTCAATAATAAATAAATGTTTAAAAAATTAAAAAAAAAAGATGTTACTATACAGTTTGTTCAATTAAAAGGAAATTTAATGTGAGGGTCTGACTAGGTAAGCAAAATAAGCTAAAAATATTTTTCTCTAAATCTTTAAAACCTATGGGAAATGAAAATATATGTTTACAAAATACAGGTAAAATCAGGTGGGAAAGGACTTATTAAGATAAGCAGCACAAATGGGGATGAAATGAGTTTTCTGTAGCTCTCTTGCTAGGAAAATTAACTTATACCAAAGGCAGAATTAATATTTTAAAAGGCTGTATTTCCAGATTGGAAACCTAGAGAGGGAAAGTAAAGAGAAACGAAAAAGAAAGACCAGTAAACAGAATTCTAAGAGGTATCTTCAAGTTTCCTGTTTTCTAGTTATCTGATCCAACATTCATTCAGATTCTTCTATTGGAAAGGAGTTTTCCAATAGAATTAAGGTCCCTAATCAACTGATTAAAATATGGAGATTGTCCAGGTGGATCCAATGTAGTCACTCAAGCTCTGAAAAGTAGAGAGGAACCAGAAAAGAGAGAGATGGAGTGAAAGGGATGTGGGGATCAGATCTGAAGCAGGAGGAAGATTCAACTCTTTACTCCTAGCCCTTGAAGATGCATGGGGGAGATCAAAAATTGTGGGCAGTCGCTAGACATTGAGCATAATGACCGGCCAACAGCTCACTAGGAAAAGGGCACGTTAGTCCCACATCTACACGAAATTCTGCCAACCACCTGAATGAACTTAGAAGTAGATTTATCCTAGAGCCTCCAGGAAGCTATACAGTGTTGTCATATTTTGATATCAGCTTTGCAAGACCCGAAGAAAATAGCCCCATTGAACTCACCGGATTTCTCAACCAAAGAAATGCGAGGTCGTAAATTTGTGTTGTTTAAAGCCACTAAGATTGTGGCACTTCACTACATTAGCAATATAAAACTAATCACTTATTTAACAAAATGTGAAATAAGATGGTAGGGTGATGGTGAAACACATGCTTTGGTTGTTAATCAATTAGCAGTCATATACTTAATCAATTAGTAGTAATAGACTGTAGTGATCAAAGCTGAAGATTCTGGAACCGGAGGGCTTGGGATCAAGTCACAGCCTCATCTCTGGTTGTGTGAGACCTTGAGCAAGCCTCTGTCCTTCAGTTTCCTCAACTGTATAAGGGGAATCATGATAGTCCTTAACCATTAATTACTAATGAATTGTATGCAAGTCACTTAGAGCAGTGTTTAGCATATGGAAAGTTCTGTAAAGTGTTGGCTACAATTGTTTCATTTGAGTGGGTTACACTGTAACCCATGTGTGGGCAAGTCCATAGGCTGTTTTTTGTGGGTTAAGACCAAGGAATGGTTTTAAAAAAGAAAGGGTTTCAGACTCACGGATTAAGTTCACCTATTAATAGAAAGACTTTCAGAGTGTGTACACAAAAACAAAACTTTAACTTTAAAAAACATCTAAAACAAAATGACAGGATTGTTGTCAAAGGATGAAAGAATTAGCAGAGGTGCCTGACTGGCTCCATCAGAAGAACTTGGTCTTGTTGTGTGCTCCAGGCCCACGTTGGGTAGAGCAATTACTAAAAATAATAATAATAATAATAATAATAATAATAATAATAAATAAACAAATAAAAAGCTTAAAAAGAAAAGAGACAAGTGAAACAAGAAAGCACATGAAGCCATAATATTAGAAATAGAAGATAATGTTAACGGTATTGAAATGGGTAAAGAATGACTTAAAATACAACTTGTTTTAAATATGATTTTGTTTATCGAATAAAATTTCATTGGCAACATTGCTATAATTTACTTATGTGTCTATTGTTGAACATGTAGTATCTTTTTCATGTTTTTAGGGTTTTTTGGTTGTTGTTTTTGTTTCTGTTTTGTTTTTGTTGTTGTGTTTTTTTTTTTTTTTGGTTTCGTTTTGTTTTTTTGCTATTTTAGATACAGCTATTTTCGAACATCTTTGTACATAAAGCTTTTTCCATTTCATTGGATTCTTTCTTCAGGAAACATTTCCAGAAGTGTAGTTATTTGGTATGAGAGCAACTGTTTTAAGATTCCTGATACTATTACCAAGTCAAAGGGATTGGACCAATTAGCAGTCCAACCTCATAAATTAAACGTTAACTTTTTTTTTTTTTTTTCTGAAATGATTGTTACTGGAAGATTCTTTATGAGAAGTGGAATATATTTTAACTTCCTCTTAACGTTTTATAAAAGTGCTGCTAAGTATGTATAAAAACTACCCTGGACCTTGTTAAAATGTAGAGCCTGATGGCACTATTTTGGGGTGGAGCCTAAAAGCCTGTGTTCTAACAAGCTCCCAAGTCCTTCTCCTGCTGCTTATCTGCTCCCATTGTGAATACTGAGGCTTGAGGTTTAAGAAGCCTTGAGTAGGATGTAGGAAAGCCTTTGCTGAGTTTTAAAAAAATGAAGCGTTTGGAAAAAAAAAAATCTCACTTGATTTATTAAAAAATATTTTTTTAATGTTTATTTATTTTTGAGATAGAGACAGAGCTTGAGCAGGGGATGGGCAGAGAGAGAGGGAGACACAGAATCGGAAACAGGCTCCATGCTCTGAGCTGTCAGCACAGAGCCCGACTCGGGGCTGGAACTCACAGATGGTGAGATCATGACCTGAGCCGAAGTTGGATGCCCAACCAGCTGAGCCATCCAGGCGCCCCCCAGAAAATCTCACTTTAAACAAATGTTTCAAACCAAGTAATCTCTCAATATTGTCTAATCATTAAAAGGGTTGAGCAATCAGGAAAACAAAGCTTGTTTAGCCTTAAGACAAAGTTGTATTTGCCTGAGGTCTTACACTGGCTCCAGTCCTATCATGGACCCAGTCCAACGCTGGCCAGTTTCTAGATCCTTTCTGGATAAAGAAATGCTCAAAGTCTGAAAGTCATCATGAAAGCACCATGGAACTAGGATCTGAGAGGGACTCACCCACCACTTCCAGAGGCAGTGAGAAAGCAGAGAACTCCAGGGGTGATCAGACACCTATACCTGGTCACTCATGTCTGCTGGGGGTCACCAGGATCTCCTATGTTACTTCTGATACCAGAACTGGTGAAATAAACTGAGGCACATTAAAATTTCTGAAAGTTTATTTGTGCAAAAATTGCCTCTCCTCAGGCAATGCCGAAGCAGAGGTGGTTAGGAGTGCTCCCAGTTGTGACTTTATTTTGTCCTTCATTTACTTTTGGTAAGTTTGTATATTATCAGTACTGATGAGTCATTTATAACACTAATTAATGAATCAGTCATCTATCTTGCTTTGGAATATTTTCCTCTCAAGCTATATGCTTTTTCTTATTGATTAATGAGAATTTACTTCATAGTAATCACATTAGGTCTCTGTCCAGAATGTTGCAAGTATCTTTTCATGGATTAGGATTGTCTTTTCTTACTTTGTTTCTGGTAGTATTTGACCTAGAATGTTTCACATTTCCTAGAGATTAAAAATCTATTCATCTTTTATACTATAGCTTCTCCCTTTGCCTTTATGTGTAGACACACCTTCCTTTTCATCCAAGCAAACAAGTATAGTATCTATTCTTTCAGGGAGGTGATGACTTTACTTCTTAGCATTTCACATTTTCTATAAAGAAGGTGATGTTTTGGGGCACCTGGGTGGCTCAGTTGGTTGAGCGTCTGACTTCGGCTCAGGTCATGATCTCGCGGTCTGTGAGTTCGAGCCCCGCGTCGGGCGCTGTGCGGACAGCTGGGAGCCTGCAGCCCGATTCACATTCTGTGTCTCCCTCTCTCTCTGCCCCTCCCCCACTCATGCTCGGTCTCTCTCTCTCTCTGTCAAAAATAAATAAAACATTAAAAAAATGTTTTTTAAAAAGGTGATGTTTTTACCTTTCAGAAGTTAACCAGTTTTCTAAGCACCTTTTGTATTTGAAAATTCGTCCAATTCCTATTGATTTCAAAATTTTGTATTCTCTTCAGATAAAACACTGAACTTTGAAATATTTTCTCTAATTCAACAAAATATATGTATAGTATTTAATTTTTAGTTAAAGGGTAGAAACTGAGGTTTCTTAATCTCTCCAAAATAGGACTTTTTAGTTAAAAATAGCTTCTCCATCAGCTTAAGAAATTGAATAGGATCTTGAATACTGAATCATTTTGCAACTGGTTATAAAAATAATCTCACTATTTGAGTTATATTTCATATCCTAGCTCCTGTCCTTACATGAATTTCTGTGGTCTTAAGACAAATGTACAGTCTTAGTTTCCAGACGTACTATTTTTATTAAGGACAAATTATATGAAGTTCACATGCAAGGTCAAGAGAAATTTTTTTGTTTTGTTTCCTATAATAAAATTCACTATTTTTCTTCCCAAAACAAAGGATTTAAATATAGCAAAGTTTTGGAGCACCTGGGTGGCTCAATTGGTTGAGTGTTGATGTCAGGTCAAGTCATGATCTCACAGTTTGTGGGCTCGAGCCCTGGGTTGGGCTCTGTGCTGACAGCTTGGAGCCTGAAGCCTGCTTCAGATTCTGTGTCTCTTTTCTCTCTTCCCCTTCCCTGCTTGTGCTCTCTTGCTCTCAAAAATAAATAAAGAAACATTAACAAAATTAAATAAATAAATAAACAAATAGATAAATAAATAAATAAGTAAATAAATAAATAATAAATATAGCAAAGTTTTCTCCCAAGGCCAAAATGTCTACTTAATTTGTACAGGAAAAGATGTTTCAATTAAAATACAATGAGATGTGTAGCAAATATTGCAGTATAGAGAAAAATTGAATTTTTTGTTATATAAAAAATGATTCTTCTATTAATATCAAGTGTTATAGATTAAGATAGATATATACTTAAAATCCATTTCTAATAAAAACAAATCAGGTTTCCTTTTCTACTGGTACCCTTTTCATCCCAAAGAAATACATCTGAATTTGATACATTGATTGGTTCATTGAAATTGAGCTCTTCAGGAGATGATGTTTAAATATCAATCACCTTATGAATATTTAAATTCAAGAAATGTCAAATTAAAGGTTTGCTCATCTTATTTACTTTTAAGAGTTCTTCAGAAATATCAGATAAAATGAGGTCATGGTTGGTAACAGTTTAAAACTTTTAAAAGGCTGATCTTTGCAGACTAATACTCCCAAATGTTCAGAAGGAAAATACCCAAATATAATATAACCTTTAGATTTTTTAAAAAGCTTCTTGGATCTCAGCAAAACTTATTATATTTAACTTCAACGCTTTCCACTTAACTCTTGATTTAATGCAGCGGTCTTACCTGTAAACTGATACATTGGAATGAAACATCAATTACATTAAGCAATTTTATTGTGTTATTAAAGTAAGTACCAATATAGTGGGTAGTTTTATTGCATTGTTTCTCACTGATTGCATTTAACTTTCTAAAGAAAACCAAAGGCATATATATATATATATATATATATATATATATATGTATATTACATATATATACTTTTTCTAGATAAATATTTAATACTTGAAATTTTGAGCTACATTAAATCTGCAAATTAAATAATACCCACATGCACACTCTAACTTAATGGATAAAATTTTATTTCATAGATGTATACTCTCCTAAGAAGGGATTCAACAGAGTTCTCAGAAAAGCAACTTCTCCTTTTGTATTTAAATATAATATAATTCACCAAGATGTTATGTACATGCCTAAAGCCATTTGTTTACAAAGTTCATCCATTAACTATACAAGCTACACAAACATCATACACTGAATAGTGTATACTGAACACCTTGTACTTTTTGAACTTAGATTAAGAGGGGTAATCTAAGCAATTACTTAATCTGAGTAATGACTTCAAAGGAGCTTATTGAAAATCCATATTTGTAACTTGTTCTTTATAGATAAAGAAACTTACTAAAAAATTACCAGAAGCAGTCTGACTAAATTCAGAGAAATACTTAGGGTCATTGGCCTAAGTATGCATGGTCATACTTGCAAGTATGCATGGTCAGATGCAATTGGCTTTGTGTTGGAAGTGTGGGTGGAGGGTTAACTTGTTCAGGGTCATGTTAGTTGTCGAGGAGAGTTTATCTGTCCAATACTAACATCTCCTACATCTTCTCTACCTGCTACTCCCCCCTCCTTCTTCCATACAGTCTGGAATTACCTTCAACTTTTGACTGTTAATCTATTTGACTCTCCTTTTGATTTCTAACATTATATCTCCTGACACTCCCAGGTAATTTATTTCATCACAGGTCTTCAACCCCAGACTTCATAAAGGATATGCATATCATCTATCTTGCTTGGCTCCTTTCTACCTCTCATCTTTAAAAATCTCAATCCATCCTTCAACTTTGTCCCAGGACTCGGGTTCCCCCCATAGCTATACTTAGTTTGTACAGATTTTTGACGAAGGAAGAGATCATCATCATAAGTCAGTCTTTGCCAAATTAAAATAGTTTCCCTCTCTTTATATGGTTTTCGAAGCAGTCATCAGATTCCTAAAGTTTGAATTTAAGTCTTTTATGAAGGACTCATTGTCATTGTTTTACCTTTTTTTTCTTTCAAATAAAAAGTATCAAGCTTACTGCAAACCACCTAGGTGTCATTTCGCTGAAACTAACAATTGTTAGAATATTGTTCTCAATGTTTATGAAAGAGTAAAGCATTTTGTATGAAGTTGAAATCTGCTATGAAACTTTTCTCAGGCCCATTCCATTCTCTCCCAGACATATTATCTATTTTTGATGTTTCCATTCTTTTGTTCTTCCTTAAACTGCTCCTGTTAGGTTTCAGCCCCAGATCATACACACAGCTCCTTTTCAAGGTCACCCTAACTTCTAAATCACTAAGACCAGTGAACAAATCTTATTTTTTTCCTAAAGGAATCCAGTAGCATCATTTGATACATTTGATCACACCTGCCACCTTGAACACATTAATTGCTTGGCTCTCAGCACATCACACATTATTCGCTTTCCTCCTGTAAACTAAATCTTGCTTCCTTATTCATTTCCTTCTCCCGAATCTCTAAAAATTGGCATGACTTTATCATCTTTTCTAATTAATCTCACCAAGTTAGTGATTTCATTCAGTCCTATGTTTTAAATAAAATTACAGGCTATTAAGCTCCTACGTTGGAACATTTTCCTTCTTTCCCCCAAACTTCTACATGTGGGTATCTAATTGTCATCACAAAGTTGTATGTGAGTGGAACTCCTAATCTTCTCCCTAAACCTCTTGTGCCCACCATCTCCCCATCTCAGTTAATGACAGCTTCTTTCCATTTGCAAGTGAGAAGCTAGATCTTGAATCTAACTTTGACTTTTCTTTCTCTCACATCCCATATCAAGCTCACTTGGAGACATTGTGACACATCTTCCAAACATCTGACCATATCTCAGTACCTGCCTCTCTATTACTATGGTCTGAGGCATCACTTTATCACTCTGATAGAATATCCTTGTACTTTGTCTCCTCCTACTCCCTTTGTCCATTTCCATCTAGTCATAACAACCATGCTGATTCTTTCAAAAGGAAAGGTGATGTAACTTCTCTGCTCAAAACTCTCCCTTCACTCTAAAAGCCAAAGTCATTACAGCGCCTACAAAACCCTACAACATTTTGCTCCTTCTTTCCCCTTTGAGTTTTACTGCTTTTCAGCTGGCCCACTCTTTGCCATTCATGCTGTCCTCCTTTGGTCTTCCTTGGATATGGCAGGCACAGTCACACGTTTTGTACCGGCTGCTCATTTTGCCTGAAATTCTCTTGCCCCAGATGTCTGGATTGCTCTCTCTCTCTGTGGCAGACTGTTATAGTTGCCAAGCATTTCCTGCTTTAATAAGAAGGTATTTTGCTACTGCACTTGGATACATGACTTGCGTTGGTTAATGAAATGAACAGAGCGCTATATGCCTCTCCCAAACACAAGCTTGAAGAGCTGTTGTATAATTTATCTTGGATCTTTTCCGTCTGCTCTGAGATCTGCATGATCCAGACAGGGGCTGCTCCTTCAGCCTGAGGCCTGGTATTAAACAACAGAGAGCAGAAAAACAGTTGACACATGAGGTACTTGTAACACAAGAGAGAAGAATTTGTTGTTTGTTGTTGGAAGCCCTTGAAATTGGGACTTTTGTTACTGTATTACACTTAATGAAAGTTAGGATAGAAAGTGTTACCAAGAATTGGGGCACTGATTAAACAAACACAGTAACCCTTCAGATTGACTTTTCCTGTTGCTAGTGGGCACCCAGGAGACTATTATTGGAGTCTCAACAAGTAATTACGGTGTTATATAGTGGTAAAGCATTTGGTAAGAAACAGGGCGTTGCCTTGGTTGATACTGGATGCTTTTATCTGGCACTATAAGAAAAAAAAGATGAAATCAGAAAATAATTGGCTACCTTGCAAGTACAACTGAAAGGGAATATAGGAAACTCAGAAATTCCCAAAGTTTCTCGGTATAGAAGCTTGCACTGTCCCTCATTTCCATCAGATAAAAAATAAAACTGAGATAGCCTTTGAAAACAAAGGTTAATGTAAACTCCATCTCTTCTGCAAGAACTAAATTAGAATCCTAGCCCTCAAACACTTTGTTAAAATCTCCAAAATGATTAAGGTAGTGCCTAATAAAAAGTTTAAGTTAGACAAAATGGCTCAAGGGAAAAAAAAAAAAAAAGATTAAGGCATGGCTTTCCCAACAAATCTTGGTAAGTTCAAGTAACCTACAGTTAAGTCTGGAAAAGAATAATTGCTGCTAAGCTACTAACATATAAAGCTGAGTAATAGAAGAAAGGCTAACTAAGCTTTTGGAAGAGTTGTGCTGCCAAAGAAGTCATTAGTTTGGATTTAAAATACATTGGGGCGCCTGGGTGCCTCAGTCGGTTGAGCGTCCGACTTCGGCTCAGGTCATGATCTCGCGGTCCGTGAGTTCGAGCCCCGCGTCGGGCTCTGTGCTGGCAGCTCAGAGCCTGGAGCCTGTTTCAGATTCTGGGTCTCCCTCTCTCTCTGACCCTCCCCTGTTCATGCTCTGTCTCTCTCTCAAAAATAAATAAACGTTAAAAAAATTAAAAAAAATACATTATGGGGTACCTGGGTGGCTCCATCAGTTAAGCATCTGACTTCGGCTCAGGTCATGATTTCGCCGTCTGTGAGTTCGAGCCCCGCGTTATGCTCTGTGCTGACACCTTGGAGCCTGGAGCCTGCTTCGGATTCCGTGTCTCCTTCTCTCTGCCCCTCCCCTTGCTCACGCTGTCTCTCTCTCTCTCTCTCTCTCTCTCTCTCTCAAAAATAAATAAACATTAAAAAAAAAGTTTTAACATACGTTGTGACTCCTTGAGACTTAAACTTTGGGCTTCTAATCTTCACAGACAGAAAGAGAAAGCTGTGTGGTCCTTAGGGAGAACATCCTCTCCAATATCCTCCTCAGATAAGCCTGAGGAGGAAAATAGAAAAGGAAAAAAATCTCCCAGAGGGAGACAGACTTTCAATAGAACAATGGACTGAGGATCTACTTCAAGGCAACAGAAACAGGGTCTAATTGATGAACATTCTCTTTCTTCAGGGTGAAGGTCATTTGCCGTTTCTCCCTGGGGAGATTTCTATGTTACTACAGGTCAGTGAGGACTGTGTGTTTCTCCTCCTCACCCTGTTCCAGTGGGAATATTTACTGTGGTTAGCCTGTCTACATTGAACCATTGCAATATAGTGTCATGGACAGCGAACTTGACTTTTCGGTTCTTAGATCTCTGCATCAAGAAAGCCGTGTATGGCCCCGATCTGAAGACTATTCATCATTAGGTTGTTTTCCTTTGTGTGGGTGAGGGAAGTATATTTTATGTGAGGAAGGGAGGGAAACAAGATGATATTATTGTTCTCAAACACACTCTGATATTCCTCTTGAGATAGATACTCTTAGCCCACTGCTGTTGGGTTTGATCAGATCATATGCTTTGGCCAATGACAAGTGAATGGAAATGACACATGTCAGTCCAAGAAGGAGGATATATAAGGGCATTTTGTGATTCCACTTTCCCCCCCCCCCCCCCTCTGGGACATGGGAATGACATGCTCCAGATAGAGGTGGCTGCTTCAATCTGTTTCCTGGATTTAGAATGACTTAAAGCAGTGCCACAGCTGATCCACAGAGGTCTTGAGGGACACACAGTCGTTTTTCTAAATGGTGACTTGGGGGTTAACACAACATCACTCAGTGAAAGCTGAATAATGAACCACAATATTCCTTGAAGCCTTTGCTCAAATGTCACCTCAGGGATGTCTATTGTGTCTATGTAAGACCATTTCAAGCACAATTCCACCACTTTCAGTCTCCCTTATCTTGCTCTATTTTTTTCCGTATCACCTATCCTCTACAACACTAACAAATTATTTTTTTATGGTCTGCCTCCAACCATAGACTCCCCTAGGGCCAGGAATTTTTGTCTGTTTGATCAGTGATGTTCCTGGCCCACAGCAGCCCCTCAAAATATGTTTTTTTTTTTGGATAAGTGAATGATGAGTTGTTTTGTATCCAATATTATGCATGTAGATGTTATGGTATTATTCTAAGTGATGGTGAATTTTATATGTCGACTTGGCTAGGCTATGGTGTTCAGTTGTCGGTTGAACACCGGTCTAGGTGTTTCTGTGAAGGTATTTTGTAGATATAATTAACACTTACAATCAGTTGGCTTTAAACGGAAAATACCCTCAATAATGTGGGTAGGTCTCCAATCAGTTGTAGGCCTTAAGAGCAAAAACAAGTTTCCTAGAGATGAAGAAATTCTTCCTCAAGACTATAAAATAAAAATACAGCCTGCCAGCCAGGTCTACAAATTCTAGCCTCGGGACTATAACGTCAACTTGCCTGAGTTTCTAACCTGCCAACCTTTCCCTGCAGATTTTGGATTTGCCAGCTCCCATGATCACATGGACTAATTCATTAAAATAAATCTATCTATATCTATCTAGATCTATAGTTATAGCTATACCTATCTCTATAACTCCTATTGTTTCTGTTTCTTGAAGAACTCTGTATATAACTTTACATAACTGTGTGTAATTTCTATATATAACTATAAATTATGTTTATTATTTTCAGCATTTATTCAAAGTATAGATCTGTATACATTCACTGTATTTCCTTTTTGCTCCAGAATATAGGAATATATCATAATTTATATTCATATAGGAATATATTATAATTTATATTCATTCTCCTCTTGATAGATATTTGTGTTATTTCCAGTTTTACTGGGATGATGATGTAATGATCAGTTTTACACTTTTTTTTTATACATGTAGAATAAACGCTTTAGCGTATTTCTCTCGAAATCGAATTTCTCATACAGTGTCTATTCTTTGTTAACACAAATGAGAGCTATAACATTTTACTATTTATAATTTCACAAACCTATTTTTGAAAAATGTTTTATCAATAAACATTTTATATATAATAAACCTAATACATGTTATTAAAAATATTAAAATATAAAAAATTAGGAAAGTAAAAAGAATTCCTAATTCCTCATTACCTAATTGAACCATAACAAGCATCTTGGTGCATTTTTTTCCATTAAATTTTAATGGGGTTTTAAAAATTTATTTTTGGTTACATAGATGATAATATATTATCATCTATGGGTAACTTTTCAGCCAATTTTCAATTGATAGAAATATTTCCCATGTAATGAACTTTTTCTAAACTTAATTTTTTGTAGCCTGGTTTTTGATGAATTAGATGAACTAAAATTCACCCACTGATTTCCATATTTCTACATGCTTTTTATCTCTTTTTTTCAATTTCAGTAAGAATGCTCTAAAAGCACCTGCTTAGAATACTTTTTCTGTATTTAGAATTTTTTTGGGGGGGAGCTAAAATGTATGAATGTTTTAATGTTCTTCAATATAGTCAGTCTGGTTGCTTTCCAAAGGTATTCTACAAATTCACCCTCCAACCAACAATATACTTTATACACTTGGAATTGCTATGTCTCTTTAGATATAGTTTGGTTCGAGTAGGTACTTTTTATATTAGGTCTTGCTATATTATATATATTAGGTCTTGCTATGAGTTGAATTGTGTCTCTCCTAAAAAATGATATATTTAAGTTCTCATCCTCTGGACCTTAGAAAAGGAACTTATTGGTAAATAGGGTCTTTGTAGAAATAACGAGTTAAGGTGAAGTATACTGGGGTAGAGTGGACCATAAAGCAACATGATTGCTCTTATAAGATGGCCTTATGAAGACAGAAACATGGAGAATGCCACATGGTGACAACGACAGAGATCAGTTAGGCGAGAAGAGCAAACCAAGAAATGCCAAGAGTTGCTGGCAGACAAGCAGAAGGTAAGAAGAGGAAGGTAGGATTCTCCGTGAGCTTCAGAGGACCTGGGGGAAAGTAGCTCAGGCTCTACCTTTACCTGAAATTTCCTCCCCTTTCTCTTTCTACTCGTCTGAATGAAACGGTTTTGATTCTCCACATAGATATGATCAGGCATCCTTCTCGCCCCTACTGGTTCACAATTATATCAGTCATTCCCCTTCCTTTACCATATCATCTCCTGATATCACGAGGGTTTTATTTATTTCTTAATTAATTTATTTATTCATGTATTTAGTCACAGTGCCATTGTTTTTGCTAGTTTGCAGACCTTGGGAAGGCAGAGACCATTTTGCTTTGTATTGTTAAATGGCGTAACAAAGTGTAGTGTGCATGGGAATAGCTTATTACATTTGTTGCATTACGTAGGTCAAATACGTTCAAAGGAGTAGAAGCGGTATTAATGTCAGCTAGTATTTGCTGTAATAGTGAAATGATCTGACATCCTTGTGTGGGTCTTATATGGACCCTGTAGTCAAGTAATAGCAGGGCTCTGTCAGATTCTCTGCTATAATCTCAATACCCGTCGTAGTGGCTGCTGCTTAATTGGTACCCTGAGAATATAGGTTGAATAAAAGAAGTATCAAAGTAAGGGTAAAGCATTCTCATAAACCATGTTATATTTTTTCGCAGCTCACTTATATACTTTATTTCCATACTTTACAGGAAGTCGCTTAACTAAATTTGCCTATTTAAGTAAAAAAAAAACAACTGACTCAGAACAAACAAAAAAAATGCATTACCTTTATTTCGGGAAGGAGAACATATCACATTATCCTTGTCGTAATTAACCCTCATTAATACAGTTTCCATCACCATGGAGTCTGTAATAAATTTCGTAAGTTAGTTTGCTATTGTTTATGTAACTCTTTTTCCCTTTCCTATGTATTTGTGTAATGTTAAGACTCTACCATTTAAAAAAATAATAAAGTTTTATGTATTTTGAAAGAGAGAGACAGCAGGAGTGGGGAAGGGGCAGAGAGATAGAAGGAGACACAGAATCCTAAGCAGACTCCGTGCTACCAGCACAGAACCCCACACGGGTGGAACTTACAAAACCTGCAAGTCATGACCTGAGCTAAAATCAAGAGTTAGATGCTTAACTGACTAAGCCACCCAGGTGCCCCAATACTCCACAGTTTTGTAGAGAATCTCTATTTAAATATATATATATATATTATATATATAAATAATATATATACTATATATAAATAATATATAGTATATATATAATATATAATATATATAATATATATAATATATAATATATATTATATAATAATTATATATATTTTTATATTTTTTATATTTTTTATATTTATATATTTTTATTTATATTTATATTTATATATAATATATATATTTATATTTATATTTTTATATTTTTATATTTTTTATATTTTTATATATTTATTTTATTTATATATATTTAAATATATTTATATAAATATAAAAAATAAATATAAATAATATATATAAATATATATATATATAATAATGTTTATTTATTTTTAAGAGAGAGAGACAGAGACAGAGAGGCAGAGTGAGTCGGGGAGGGGCAGAGAGAGAGACACAGAATCTGAAGCAGCCTCCAGTCTCTGAGCTGTCAGCACAGAGCACGATGGTGGCTGGAACTTACAACTGCAAAATCATAACTAGAGCTGAAGTCAGATGGTTAGCTGACTGAGCCCCCCAGCTTCCCGGAGAATCTCTATTTTATAATCTCTAAAACAAGAAGTTGTTGAATATCCCCCTTCATGATGACAGAAATAATTCATCCATCCATAAGATGAACAACTAATAGTTGATTCCTAATAATTTTATCTATGCCGAAGTTTTAGTATTTGTAAACATTAAAGTACTTAATAATTGTTACTGAATAATACATAGGTAGCATTGCTTCTCATTTTAAAAGGGGGTAACTGTTACATTTTTAAAAACAAGGTTATAATTCAGATTTTGTAAATTTAGGTTAATCTGTGCCAATTGACATGAGTGAGATAATATAGCTCTAATGGGGTTTCTTAGAATCAGATCAGAATCGTAGGATGAAACGAGATGTTGGAATTAGGAATAATGAATTTCTGTCTCTGTCTCTGAGTACACATGTGCTTGTTACACAAAACATGCACATATGTATGCATATAGCGATGTGCATGGATATGTATGCATTTCCTTGGAAAGTGAAAATCTAACAAAACATGAGTAAGTCACGTAGGGTTTTTATATAAGCTGTGTGTGTCTAATAAGTATATATCTGCAAAATGTATACAAAATATATCGAAATGTGTTAGCCTAAAGGCAATATCTACTACAGCTGTATCAAATACTACTGCAAGTACTAGCTAATAGTTAGTGGGCATTTTTCTATGTATCTGGCACTGTGCTAAGTGCATCACATATATCATCACATTTAATCCTTACAA